>NC_090845.1:117485233-117788264 GCF_028021215.1 Eschrichtius robustus | reverse complement strand
ACATTTATTGATAAAGTGGATAGCTTGTGTTTACTGTTACGAAATCAGCTAGTTAAAAGAAAAAAAACTATGCAAGCCTACACACCCTCAGCATTCTAGTAACATGCTTAACTGAACATAATAGCATTAAAAAAAATCATACTGCACATTATTACCTCAATACGTATTTATCAGTGTGTATACTGTATCCTGACAACAGAGCCAATATAATTAACTTTCATACCTAGTTTCCATTAAGTTGCTGCTGAGTTAGTTGTTGCTGATCAATTTCTACTTTTCCCCGGCTTTTACTCTCTCGTTCCTCATCTTCTTCATCTCTCTCATCATTTCCACTATGATTTTTACAATATAGTCTACAATGATGAAAGATAAAAATCTCAAAATGTTTTGTCATTGTTGATGAGAATATATTTATGTCATTAGTGGATGAGGTCCATGCCCATTTAAAATCTGGGTTTCCTCATCCACACTAAAAAAACACCCCACAATTAGCTATAGGTCCATTTCTGTCTAAAAGATAGAAAGGAAAGCACTCTATTAATGAAATAATAGAAGTTCATCTGAAATAAAACCACATATGTCCAAATATAAGGCAATTCCTCACTTTACCCAATGAGACTAAAAAAAGTTTTTGGCTAACATGAAAATATCAACTTTTAGGTATATATATGAAATAATGAAATTCTATAATGTTTCATATACATAATTTCAAAGCACATTTTAGGAAATAATATAAATTGTATATATGCTGCTGCTTTCTGCTCACATTTCATGAAACAATTTTACTCAAACTCCTCAAGTACCTTTCCATCATTAGTGCCCTGGCCTTTACTAGAACACCTTTATGAGTCACCTAACAGTTTTCCAGGTATTGCATTTAGCTATGTTTCTCATGATGTAGACTGGCTCCTTCAATTTCTTTTTTTTCCCATGACACTGACTTTCTGGGAAGAGTCAGACCATATGCCTCGTCAACTACACCACATTCTGGATTTATCTAACTGTGGTAATGTTTTCGTTTTGTTTTTTTTTAGGAGTCTTTTTTACACTTTTTTTTTCATTTTTTGGCCGCTCTGCACGGCTTGTGCACGGCTTGCACGGCTTGTGGGATCTTAGTTCACTGACCAGGGACTGAACCCAGGCCACGACAGTGAAAGTGCCGAGATCTAACCACTGGACCGCCAGGGAAGTCCCTGCGGTAATGTTTTATTTGGTTTTCTCTCACCCTTTATTTCCTGTAAACTAGAAACAAGGTCTAAGGGCTTGGTTAAGTTTAGGTTCAACTTTCCTTTGTTAGTCCAGGATACTTTGTAGGTAATCCTGCATACCTCAGGATGCATGCAATTTCAGAATGTCCTGCTATGAGTGGGCTGTTTTCACTTGCTTAAGGTGGTAGAAATGGCCAGATTTCTCTATCCTAAGGGTAAGTATTCCCTCTTTGAAATTAACAAACCATCTCTGGAGGGATACTTTGACATCATGCTGTTCCGACAACCTTTTACTTGGGTATATACACTATATACTTGAAATTCATTGTTTTTAATGAAATTAGCAATGCAGGTGATTTTGAACAAAGGTTTAGGCCACTTTACTGTATACACAACAATATATTTTTTATAGTTAACCACCCCTACAATAATCAAAGAAGGGTGGGAGCTGATCTGAGCTCAGTTTTAGGTCAATTATACACAAGATGACAAGATGGAACAATGCTTAAAAAATGTTCAGTGGATGCCCTCTTGTGGTCAGCAACGGATAAAAGATGATCACATAGGAATTCATCTGCCACAAATGATGTAAGACTAGGTTTAACATGAAAAGTTTCTGACAAGTGAGTAGAATAAACGGCAGGGGTGGGGCTGGGGGGGCAGCAATAACAACTGACTTCTGACCTAGTTTTGCTCATCATTTTTTATTCTTAAAACATTTTCAAAGAACTATGGAGAATTTCTACTCTTCAAACACTGCATGTTAGGAATCAGTTTTTAAATCATGAGCTCAAGTATCAAATATCACTTCTATATAGTGCACCTATGAAGTATCTTCCCCCAAATATAACCTGGATCTAATTAAGCCTTTGAGCCAACTTATAAATTACAGGATATACAGAGGGGTAGAGAAATAAGGTAAATGACATCAGGAAAAAGCAAATTGGTAAATCTAGAATATGGGACTTTTACAGGACAACTTATCAGGGTTCTTTAACAGGTAGGAGGAAAAGGCAAGGGTGGAGTGGGGACTGCTCTATATTGAGAGAGACTTAAGAGACATCCATTAAATGCAATGTAAGGACCTTGCATGTATTGAGGTTTGAACAAATCAAGTCTAAAAAGACATCTTCAAGACAATTGGGGAAATGCGAAAGTGAACCGGGTATAAGATGATACTAAGAACTTACTGTTAATTTTATAAGATGTGATGATAGCATAGTGATATTAAAGTATGTAAGGATAAAATGACAGGAGATCTGGGATTCTGCTTTAACATACCTCAGAAAGAAAAAAAATGTAGATGAAACAACCGTGGCAATAAGTTGGTACCTGCTGAGACTGGGGTTGTCATACTCTTCTATTTTTGTGGACTTTTAGAAATTTTTATAACAGAGTTTTAACTAAAAGGATGAGCCCTTTCTTGTTAGAACAAATTTTAATCTTTTTATGGGATTATTTTTCACTCAAGGACTATTTCCCATAGGCCTATTATGTGTCTTTCACCTGTCTGGACACCAAAGCCGCAGGTGCTGACCAGTCAAACAAGATCTCTGCTGTCACAGAACTTACTGTTTTATGGTGGGAGACTGACATTTTAGAAAAATACATATTTAAATAGCTTAGAAATACAATAAAGACAATAAAACAGGATAAACAGATCACTATATAATCTTCCCTCGCCTTTTTAATATGAATATATTCAGGATCCAGAAAGGGCTGGTAAAGAAAGAAAGCAAGTCACATGTAGGAGGGAAGGAAGCCACTTCATTCAGAAATATTCCTCCTTGCATTTCCTCCCATTTGTCCATTCTTCTCTCCCCAAACTGCCTGCTTATGGACTCATTTGAACTCCACGGTCTCTCTGAAAAAATCTGGAATCCACTTCTAAGCAGATTTAAGAAACAAATTTCAATGTGAAAAAGTAAAAAGAGCATTTCAAGTCATCATGGATCCCAGTCCAAATACTTTTGTTTAGAGATGATCACTGCAACATGGTTTTCTAACAGCTAAATAATAAAAGCCATCGAAATGTCTAAAAAGGGAACTGATTAAACAAACTAATACACCCATAACACTGGAATACTATGCAACCATTAAAATGGTGATGTACAACTGTTTAACATCACAGAAAAAAAATGCCTCTACTAAAGATATAGTAAGTGGAAAACAGGTTATAAAAGAGTATATATAAGAAAGTTTTGTTTTTATAAATATACACATATACACAATCACACAAATGTCTAGAAGAAAATATTCCAAAAGATTTAAAGTTATTATCTCTGGTGGTAGAATTAAAGTTGACATTTAGTTTTATTTTTCTTATCTACATTTTCCATCTTTTCCTGAAATGAAAACGGATAACTATTGTGAAAAGAATATATAAATAAAGTCAAAATTTAAACACAATAATTCTCCACGTATCTGATTCTAAATATTTTAAATGGGCCTGTTATTTTAAAATATCATTGGCTACTTTTAAAATAATGGATTGCTCATGAACCATATAAAGGAGAATATAAAATTGCCTCTTCTCCACCCCTATGCAACGAATGAGAGATGACAACTATTAAGTTTGCTGACTATGCTCCTAGAAAATTTTCTATGTATAAAAAACATACACATATCTTGTACATGTGTGTACACATGTACTTTTTATATGCTAAAATAGAATTATGCAACTTTTTCCCCTGACTCAATCATTGAAATACCTCTCCACAACTCTACACATGGGTCTACTTTATTCTTTAATTTCTGCATACTATTCCACTAGGTGCATGTATGTACTAAAATTTATTTACTAAGTCTCCTGATAGAATTCTGATTTGATTATTTTCTTTCTTTCCTTCTTTCTTTCTCTCTCCCCTTCCTTCCTTCCTTCCTCCCTTCCTCCCTTCCTTTCTTTCTCCCTCCCTCCCTCCCTGCCTTCCTTCCTTTCTTTCTCTCTTTCTCCCTCCCTCCCTCCCTCCCTCCCTCTCTCTTTCTTTCTTTGCTATTGTGGGTGAAGAGTTAAAAATCTTTTCCCATTCCACATGAGAATTTCACCTTTTTAACTCTTTAGCTCTCTTCCTCTAGCAACTTAACAAAAATTAGTGTGTCAACTATTTTACTAAGCTATGTTACCCCCCAGTTGGTAGACTGTATCTGGACTGGGAAAAATATGCATATTCTGATAAGAAGTCTTACCTTTGGTCCTCTTTCAGTGTGGTGTAACCTGAAAATTATCTATGCCTATATGACTGTATTGTTAAGAGGTACTGACTCCAATGGGGTATGAGGCTTTTCCCCAATGTGGATCATATCTTATTGGACCTGAGCTGTACTGCTACAATGACTGCTGCAAGGACTCTCAGAGAAGACAAATATTTGATGCCACCCTGCTGGCAAGCTGTAGTTCCTGTCTATATCCTTCCTGAGTAGACTGATGCCATCTGGGGTAATCTTGTCATTTTGAAGTATAGTTGAGTCTAAGAAGATGCCCTAGTGGGTGCTGCCACTATCACTAACGATAATGCGATGACACTTCTTGCACATATATCTCTGCACTGTTGTCTGCTCAATCCCTACAAGCAGACTAGTAGCAAAAGATATACATTATTTTAAGGTTTCCTTCTCCAATAATAAATTGCTCTCCTAAAAAGTTGTACCGGGCTTCCCTGGTGGCGCAGTGGTTGAGAATCTGCCTGCCAATGCAGGGGACACGGGTTCGAGCCCTGGTCTGGGAAGATCCCACATGCCGCGGAGCAACTAGGCCCGTGAGCCACAATTACTGAGCCTGCGCGTCTGGAGCCTGTGCTCCGCAACAGGAGAGGCCGCGATAATGAGAGGCCCGCGCACCGCGATGAAGAGTGACCCCCACTTGCCGCAACTAGAGAAAGCCTTCGCACAGAAACGAAGACGCAACACAGCCATAAATAAAAAATAAATAAATAAAAATTTAAAAAAAAAAAAAAAAAAAAGTTGTACCAATTTATTATATTCAACCTTAACATGGAATAAGAATGCCTGTGTCTCAAAAACCTAGCTAACAGGAGATAGTCTAAATCCTATTCATCTTTGCCAAAATTGGTAAGATCTTGTTTTAATTTGCATTTGCTTCATTACTAATAAGGTTGAACAGTTTTTCATGTGCTTATAACCCATGGCTATTTCTTCTATAAACTGCCTGTTCACATCTTTTACCCATTTTTTAAACTGGGTTGTGTTTTTCTTAATGATTTGGAGTTCTCTTTAGGTAGTCTAATTTTAATGTAGTCAAATAAAAGTTCTGAGTTCCCGATCATGCTTAGAAAGGCCACCTATACTCAAGATTGTTTTCTTTTCTTTTTCTTTGTTTTTAAATTTGTATTGGAGTATAGTTGACTTACAATGTTGTGTTAGTTTCAGGTGTACAGCAAAGTGAATCAGCTATACATACACATACGTATATCCATTCTTTTTTGGATTCTTTTCCCATATGGGTTATTAGAGAATACTGAGTAGAGTTCCCTGGGTCAAGACTGTTTTCTAAATGGAGAGCCAACTGTATAGATATCAGGTACTGAATTAATCCATTCTGTCTCCGCGTATATAAAATGCTACCATAATTATTTATAAGATTCCAACAAAGGCATGGATCTATCGTCTGTGATCTTTAACACTGGGCCAGTATCACACTGTTTTAATTACTATATGATTGGCTTTGATATCTAACAGGGGATTTCTCCTCTCAATTGCATTAAAAATTTTCTTGGCTTCATGTGATAGACTAGTTGGCTACCCCAATATCTATCCCTCCCCACCCTCCGTAGTACTAAACCATATTTTGTTTGGGTAGCAATGTGTCCACTAAGAGTATATTTCCCAGCCTCCTTTGGACATGTGACTAAATTCTGGCAAATGAGATGCTGAGCAGAAGCATGTATGGAACTTCCAGGAAGGCTGATTAAAGCCTGACTCAGCTGGAGCAACAGCTACTTTGTCCTTCCATCTTCCTTTGCCCCTGCTTCCTCCTGCTTCCTATGGAAGGAAGCCCAAGGAGGAGACAGCAGAAAGACGCCAATGGGGGCCAATGATAACACTGAAAAGCTGCCTACCACATCTGCACTGCTTTCCTCCGGACGTCTTTTAGGGGAGAAACAAACATCTATCTTGTTTAAGCTTCTATTTCTTTTCCTGTTATGTAAGGTAACAATCATTACTAATAGACAATAATACCACATTTACTTTTTTAGATAAAAATGTCAAAAAGTTGGATTTCATTAAAATTGTATTAAGTATATAGATTAATTTGGGGGAGCATAGGTATCTTTCAAAGTTGAGTCTATCAAGGAACATAATATATTTCGTCATTCATTGGGGTCCTATGTAAAATGCTATTTTTTAAAAAAGGTTCACCATTGGCGTATGTGTATGCACGTGTGTGCGTGTGTGTGCGTGTGTGTGCGTGTGTGTGTGGTGGGATAGCCATCTTTCCTTTACATTTTCTAAGTAGTTATTACTGGAATTGTTTTTAAAAATTCATCTCATATTCAGCAGCCTTACTGAGCTCTTATAAATTTTAATAAATTCAGAGTTGATTTCTTTGGATTTTCTTGGTAGACAGTAAAGTAATATCAATAATATTGACAATTTTATTTTTCTCCTTCACAACATATACATTTTCCTTCCTTTTCTTGTTGCACAGGCTTAACCCTCCAGAAAAACAGTGAAAGTAACGTTGGCAGTTGGCACCCTTGTCTTGTTCCTGATCTGAATGAAAGTGTATTGATATAGTGGTTCTCAATTAGAGATGAACCTGAGAATCACCTGCAGAGTCGTCAAAATACATGGTCTGGGCCTCAACCCACTGAATTTAAATCTGAGGGTAGGGCCTAGGCATGAACATTTCTAAAGAGGGCCCTATCCACCTCCAGGCGATTCTGAGGCTCAGCTCTGGCTAAGAACCATGGTCCATTTACTTTAACACTAAATAAGCTGCTTGCCGTTTCTGTCTCTCTTAACACTCTATTAAGACTCCTAGCTTACCACCAAGAGCACTCTTGCTACCTTACTTTAAAATTCAGAAATGGATGTTGAATGGTATCAAATGTCTTTTCACTATCCACTAGGAAAGCACTAGGATTTTTCTTTATTAATTGTAACAGGTCACATTTATATATTTCCTAATTTTGAATAATGTTTAAATTGTTAGACCCTGGATTTGATTTTCTAATATTTCATTTCATATTTTGGTACATATATTTATAAAAGTTGAGACTGGTCTCTAGTTTTAACATTTTTTGTTGTTAAATGCTGTCTTTGTTAGGTTTGGTGTCACAGCTATGCACGTGCTACAGAATGAACCAAGAAGTTTTCCATTTTTTGCTATGTGCTGGACATCTTTAAATAACATTGGAATTATCTGTTCCTTCAAGGCTTGATAGAACTCACTTGAAAAACATGTGCCTTTATTATTAAGCAAAGTTTGGCCAATTTTATAACACAGCATTAGCACCTCATGCAATCACCCAAATGACTTGGTGACTGCTTACACAAACTGCTTTGTCCATGGAATAGTAGACCCTGAGTCACCGGTTTATTGCACGCTGGGAATGTGAGAGCAAGGAAGTGCTTTACAACTTGCAAAGGCAAACCAAATAAATATTCAGGGATCTCTACCAACTTATTCTCCATTCTATTAAACAAAGGGAACCATTGTAGATTCACATTGATAACACTAGCCCAACGCAGCACTGGTAAGTGGAGGGCCATAAAAAAGAGGGTAACATGTAATCCCAAATCTCCAAACTTTACTCTTTCATCAGTCTTCCAAGTGTATCTTTCAACTTCTGCCTTCACAACTACATCCTATTCTAAGTTACCCACAATTCTCACCTGGACCCTCAGCAGTAGCCTCCTACCACCCACCCCCTCATTTGCACCCTTGTTTCTCTCCCATCTTAGGGCCTTGCACACGCTGTTCTCTCTGCCTAGAACGCCTTCCCAATGCCCACATTCATTTCGCCCTTCATTTCTCTGCTCAAGCACTATTTCCTTGAGGAAATTCCTAAACACTGCCCCACTACAGACTAGTAGGT
Organism: Eschrichtius robustus; assembly: GCF_028021215.1. Taxonomy (NCBI): domain Eukaryota; kingdom Metazoa; phylum Chordata; class Mammalia; order Artiodactyla; family Eschrichtiidae; genus Eschrichtius; species Eschrichtius robustus. The sequence goes on along the minus strand of NC_090845.1, from coordinate 117,779,998 downwards.
TAGCTCCTCCTTGTTACATGCTCTCACAGCGCTTTGTAACAGATCTTTTATAGCACTTACGAAGTTTATGATTGTATATTTATGTGACCATTTAATTGATATATCTCTCTCCCACTAAACTGTAAGCTTTCATGAGGACACTGTCTCTGTCTGTTTTGATCACTGTTGTATGCCCAGCTCCTAGCACAATGCCAGGCACATAGGAAGCATAAAAATACTGATTGAATGAATGCTAATCCAGGGATGTGTAGGCAGAGGAAAATGTCAATTGCAGTACTCATTTCTTATACAGAGTCCTCAGTATTCTACACTTGGCTAAACACCACCTAAGAAGGGTGAGCAAGTAAACTAATGTCATCTATTTAAGGGCAGTTACTTACTGACAAGTTTAGGAAAATGGACAATTGTTGTTCTCTTACTTGTAAATTCCTCGTGACATATTTTCAATGTATTTAGCTTTGTCTTGTACTCCACAGTGGTAATGGTAAGTCTTAACACAGGCTTTTATTTCACATCCAATAGTAGCACCGGGCTGACTGCAAAGTGTACATTTCTGTTTAAGGGAAGAGAAAGAATAATCATAAGCAGTATTTCAAAGTTTATGCAATCTTACTTCTTCTATTTTAGCTATTTCAGCCAAACAGTCCACGTTACAAAGAAAACAGCCAGTTTTTCTATTGAAAAAGAGTGCACTGAACTTATTGTATAGCATATATATTAAATAACGCTGCAATTTAAATCATACTTTGATAGACTTTGTAATATGTAGTCACCCCTGATGTTTCCATTATTTAACTCTACTAACCATCAGAGAGCTGACATCGAAACATAAAGGGAACACTCCTTAATACTGCCAAACACACACACACAAATATATTCTATATTTTAGTGGTTGGCTTCTTTTCCTCCCTGAGATCAGTTCCTTCCCTGTTATGACTGGGGGGAAGAATGAGAAGATAGGAAAGCAGTGCCCCTCAGAGAGGGATTGCTACCAAGTAGGCAAAAGGGCAGAAACAGACTAAAGGGGCTGACATCTTTTTAAGACTTAAGGTGATTGTTGGCAGAAGGGTTTGAGAGTCAAAGAAGTTTGAGAAATGCTAGTTTTCAACAGATTACTTGATTGCAGAACTTCTGACAGCCTTCCTCCGGGAAGGAGGGTATAGTAAACAGTTCCCAAGTTTATTGAACTCCAGATGCCCTTTTAACTTTGGAGCAGTGGGAGAGCATCCCGATGGACTGATTTCCTTTGGAGCACACTTGGGGAAATGCTAGGTTAGTGCTGACACTAAGATTCAACAGTGCAGAGGTAAATAAGTTGATCAAGAGAATGTGAATTGTTATCCTAGTCACCTATTTGACTTCAGCTGTATGACACAACATTGCGCTACATACGATGAAGTGATTTTTCCCCTTTATTTTTTTTTAGTACTCCACATTCTGTTTTAAAGGAGTTTCATTTTTAGAAGAGTAATCAAAGTATCAAAAAACTGAACTGGATTTAAATGGAACAAATGACATCAATAATCTTTATACCTTCAAAAATGCAGTTCCACAAAAAAAAAGTCATTTCTAATGGATTCAGACAAAGATCAACAATGCCTGAAACCACTAGATGAAAGATCGAAGGGGAGCTTCACAACGGAGGGATCAACTCACCACCTGAATCCAAGGTCAGACATTATGACTCGTCTGATGTGATAAAATATGGATGATATAGTCCCACCTGTGAAGTGTTCTTACCCCCCAAAATGTTGAAAATGAATCTAATCAAGCCTTTACATCTAACTTCCACTTTAAAAGAAAATCTGGCGGATCGGGGGACAAGTTAAATAGCATTGTGAAAAAGCAAACAGACAAATAAAACATGTGGGATATTCTACAGGACAATTAATTTGTTTTCTTCAACAAGTCAATGGCATACAACAAAACAAAAACAGAAACAACAAAGACAGGGAGGAGGGAGTGCCCTAGATTACTTAAGGGAAATATAACAACCAAATGTAATATGTGAACCTCCTCTGATTCACACAAACCAACTTAAAAAAGATAGTTTTGAGACAATTGGGGAAATACGAACTAGGTATTAAATAACACTGAAGACTCGTTGTTAATTTATAAGGTGTAATGACATTGTGGTTAGGTAAGAAAATGTCCAACTTTTAAGAGATACATACTGAAATATGTAGAGGTGAAATGATATGAAGTCTCAGCTCTGCTTTAAAATACTTCAAGCAACAAGAATAAAAGGCATAGATGAAACGAGTGCCGCAAATTCTTGATAACTGATGAGTCAAGGTGATGGATAGACGTGTGTTACTAGTCTTTCTAATTTTGATGTTTGAAAATTTTCACAATAAAAAAATTTTTAAATAAAGTCATTTCTAGAGACAACTGCTGTCTTAAAGAAACGATTCTGCATTCCAATGACATTTTATAATATTCACAAACTGTAAAGGAGTAAGTCATCAAATAAAGATGCCATTATTTCTTAAAGCTATTTATTAGTAATTCAGTATGTTTAAAAACATGAGACTTAGGCACATTTTATAAAGGAAACTTTAAAGCTATGATAAACATATTAAGAGACATAACTATGTATGTGAACTTTAACAGAAGGCTCTGAAAAAATCTCCTTTTATTTAAAAAAAAAGAGAACGAAATAACAGCATGGGGAGATTCTCAATGTTCTATTGGGGTCATGGAATTTTTCTTTAAGCAAGCTTAAACAATTTAACATTTTAAACTTAATAAGGTGTGTCATGTTCACATCTTCATTTATTTTACTAAAAGACTCTCAAATACCCTGAAGTATAAATCTCAGTATAATTGTCTTAGGTAATGAAGTTACATAGAAAGAGGAATAACTTTCAGTAACATCAGCATCCTTTATTATATTACAAATAAGTCAAATATATACTTCACTTTAACATATGAACTACTTTATATTAAATTTTTTGATGACTGGATAAATTTGAGATGTGTTCTAAATTTAAAGCACAAAGTCAGAAGAGTAATGTTGCATAGCATAAACATAAAAGCACAGACCATTCTTTTTCCTCGCTTAATCTCCTGAAGTACAGTTTTAATATCAAAATCTCCAAATTCTGCTCTTGATGTTGTTGTGAGCTGGACTGTGCCAGAAGAAAATAACTAGAAAAGAAAAATGCAGGAACATTTAATATTCAGAATCCTTGTGAGAAAAAGATTAAACAACATAAGAACAAATATGTTACATTATTTTAATATCCTGAGAAAGATGACTTTTCCTTAATAATCAAGTACTGACTCAAATATTTTTTAATCTATTCACGTCTGATTAAAATATAACCCAAAATAAGGACAATGGAATAAAACTAAGGTTGCCAGTGTGGAGCCAAGATTAAATGCTTCATTTAACAAGGAGAGTTCAGCAGTGTCACCCTGTCATCTCAACTATTTTACATTTCCACAGTTTCAAAAATAGTTTAAAATGACAAATTTCCATCATAGATGCAGACGAGAATCACCTAGAGATTTTTTTTTTCAAACTAGACATGTTTGGGATCTACTCCAAGGGTACATATTATGGAAAAAGCTCCCCAGGTAAATTTGATATGCATCTCTGGTTAAGAACCTCTGATATGAATAATATAATTAAAAAAAAATTTTTTTTTTGGCCATGCCATGTGGCTTGTGGGATCTTAGTTCCCCGACCAGGGATTGAACCCGGGCCCTCGGCAGTGAGAGCATGGACTCCTAACCACTGGACCACCAGGGAATTCCTTAAATAATATAATCTTTTAAAACCTAATCATAAATGGGATGAGTAATTCAATACAATCTAGTTCAAAAATGTTTACATATGCTATATGTCAGACCTGGATCTAAGGATGCAAAGATAAGATATAGTTCTTACCCTCAAGGAATTTAAGAGTCTATTGGGGAAAGAGGCTCATAAATGAATAACTGCAATATAGTATATGAAGTACAATAAGAAAGACTTTTACGAGGTTATAGTGGAGGCCAAACATAGCTTCCAAGACAAGTTTATAAAGCTGAAATTTTTACAGTTATGAAATCATTAATTATGGATTATCTGGAACATAGTAACTATAATTAGGATTACTTTAAATCGCACTAAGTCATAAAGGCTATATTTTTTAAAATCTAGAGTTTATGAAGATTTGGGATTATAGAACTTCCAGTGATAAAATAAATAAGTCATGGGGATATAATGTACCGCATAGGAAATAGAGTCAATAATATTGTAATAACTTTGTATGGTGACAGATGGTAAGTAGTCTTATCGTGGTGATCATTTTGTAATGTATAAAAATATCGAGTCACTACGTTGTATACCTGAAACTAGTATAATATTGTAAGTCAATTATACTTTTAAAAAAAGATTTGAGATTATAGGACACACTATTCATAATTCTAAAACACTAATGCTGGGGAGGAAAGTTCTATATTTGGTTACTAGCTAAATGCTTTCCAAAACTTGGGTTTAAAAGCACATAAAAAGAACCATACTTACCATGCACTTATAATGTGCAGCTGCCTTCTTGGCATTAAATATATGCAGTTTTCCTCTTGCTTCATTTTCTTCCTCCCCTACATGACAAAATCCACATTTAGGCCTGGTGTCACTAGGGCTGCTTCTGTGTGGAGACCTATCTCTCTGCAAATGTAAAAGAAAATGAAAAACTTGAAAAAAAAATCCATGAAAATATGCTATCAGTACCTCAAGCTTAGTTAACACTTCAAATGATTAACTTTACCTATCAACACAGTTCAGATGAAATATTCATGGTGCAACAAAAAGTAAGAATCCAACATTTTTCTACTTACATAGGAACTACTCTCCATTTCATCTGTTCCATGGGAGGATGTGGACCTGGTATCTTCTGACAGTCCTTTAAAATTAGTTTTTCGCGGCCTTCCTTTGCGACTTTTCTTTTTACTTTTAGGTGATGAGGGCTCCAGTTCGTGTTCGTTAAAACTTTCTTCTAGATCAGCTGCTTAAAAATGAACAAAAGCTTTACACGGACCAACCTTAAAATGAGCATTAGTTCATGGGCCCTTAGAATAAAATCACCTCAAGATATGGGGAGAAATGATCTGTGGTATGTTTGATATAGTGGCCTAACATTTCATATGACTGCAACAAAAATCAAGTACAAAGAAACAGTTTTACTATAATCACTGTAAAATTAATTATTTCCATCAAAGTTATAATTCTATGAAAATGAGTTTTGTGATCTTAACTGTGCACATAATTCAATAAGCATTTCCAAACTCTAATAAGGGAATTTTTTAGAATTAGATCTTGTATAATTTTTTTTTTTACCATAGGTTTCAAAGAGGTTTACCTCACACTGTTGGTGAAATCAGAACAATTACCCAGAAAATAAACTTGCTATAACTTGGAAAGCTAAATGAAAATAAAGTAGGTGTATCTGTGCTGTCCAATATCGTAGCCACTGGCAACATGTGGCTTTTTAAAATTTAAGTCATTTATAATTAAATAAAATTAAACCTTCAGTTTCTCAGTCACACTGACCACATTTCACGTGTTTATTAGTCACATGTGGCAAGCTGAGTCTCTACTGGACATCACAGATATAGAATGTTTCTATCATTACAGACAAGTTCTATTGGACAGCACTGCTCTAGATAGCTCTTTAAACTATCATGAAAATCAAAAGATCAAATTCAACAAGGAAGATATCTACAAATGAACTAACCAACTGATCAAGTAATTAAACAAATATTAAGTATAAAAGGAATTTCTAACATAAGTGGTAGAAAAGCTATGGTGCAGGTTGTCTGTGTATACGTTAATGGATTAAACAAAATGTATGTAGAAGTTTTAGAACTGTGCTTCCCAGTAATTTGAAAAGTATTTCTACCATTAATAGAGGTACTTCATTTGGTTATTCACTAAAAATATTTATTGAGGGCCTACTGTATATAAGACAATGTACCTAGTGTTCCAAAAGGTATAAAAACCAAATATTCACTTGTCTTAGTGTCAAACTATAGAAAGTTTTAGGCATAGCTCTAATACCTACATTGTTTTTTCTTTTACCATAAATTATCGACTATAATTCCACAGACTAATTTCTCCATGAGAAAGCATATCAACTCCTCTTCTCAGATGCTGATCTTTCCTAATAAATACTTTAAAGGGTTTTTTTTTAAGCAATAAAAGCACATTCATTATGATAAGGAAAGGGTAATTTAATCAGTATACTTGAATATATAAACTCCAGGAACTGAGAGCATTAGACCGCTTGCAAAACAGTTAATAAAAATTTATATCAATGTAACTTCACCTAACTGTGGTAGGATTTAAGGGAAGAAGCGGGGCGGGGGGAAAGTAAAAGTGGATAGTGTTTTATAGGCAATAAGACAAATTCATGTGAATAACTCTCCCTGTGAAGACAGACAAGTCAATTAAAGATATATTCTGATCTTAACACTATAGCAAATTTCACATCAGAACATGCCACCTACTTTAAACATTCAATCTGACAATTTTTAAGACACAGAATTTCATTAAAGCTATTAGAATTACTTGCATGTGCCAAAAATTAAAATGAAAAATCATAACCAAATGTTCCAATCATCCTGATATATACTACAGCATATACGTGATATACATAATATTCTGTTATTTACAATGAAAACAAACAATCACTAACACTATAATAACACTACATTGTTAAACACCTATAAAGAAATTACTTAACTGATTCCATTATCAGGCCAACATGGCTAGTTTTCCAGATGGCGTATTTGTCTATCCTAAATATGGAATCGTTCAGTATAAAATTTTACGGGACTTTAACAGCAATAGTAAACAAAAAAAATCACAAAAGATTGACAGATTTAACTATATTAGACTTTTAAACTTCTGAAAGTAAAAAAAAAAAAAAGTGATAAAATTAGAAGGCAAACAAACTGGAAGAATATCTGCTGTACTTATGACAAAGGATTAGTATCTTTATGATCTGATAAGCTCATAAAAGACTAAGACCCCAACAGAAAAATGGGTGAAGCATATGATCAAATAATTCGTAGAACATAAGTAGTTAAATATACTTTTAGGGACTTCCCTGGTGGCGCAGTGGTTAAGAATCCCCCTGCCAATGCAGGGGACACGGGTTCAATCCCTGGTCCAGGAAGATCCCACATGCCGCGGAGCAACTAAGCCTGTGCGCCATAACTACTGAGCCTGCGCCCTAGAGCCTGTGAGCCACAACTACGGAGCCCATGCGCTGCAACTACTAAAGCCCACGCGTCCAGAGCCCATGCTCCGCAACAAGAGAAGCCACCGCAATGAGAAGCCTGCGCACCGCAATGAAGAGTAGCCCCCGCTCGCCGCGACTAGAGAAAGCCCGCGCACAGCAACAAAGACCCAACAGAGCCAAAGTAAATAAACTTTAAAATAAATAAATAAATACTTTTAGAAAATTTGACGTCTCTAAGTCAAAGAAGTGTAAATTAAGTGATACATCATTTTCACCTATCAAAATAGCAGTCTTTAAATAGTTGTAAAAAACTACAATAAACCCAACAAAAAATGTGTTAGAAATACAAATATAAAAGAAGCCCCACAAAAATGTTGAGATAAGCCATGCTTCTGGATGAATAGGATCAACATTAGAATGGTACCAGTTCTTGCTAACCTAATTTAATGAAATGCTGATAAAACAGAATTGAAAGTTGATTCCACAGTTTTCTGGAAGAGTAAATGTATAATACACAAGACTATCTTTTTTAAAAAAAGATACCAAACTATACCATAAAGCAACAGTAGTTAAAACACTGGCATAGGAATAGACACATGTCAGCAGAAGAGAAAGCCAGGTTGAAAAGAGACCCACATGCATATGGGAAATCAGAGTATGATAATGGTAGCATTTCAAATGAGTGGCGGAGAGACATAATGGCACAACTGCGTACCCACTTTCTAAAAATTCAGATTCCTCTTCTCATACCATATGAAAAAATTAGAGACGGATCCAAAAAATCTAATAAAATAACAAACCAGAAATGTAACAGAAGAAAATGGAAGAGAATTTTTCTTATAATCTTGGTGTTAGGACACCTAAGAAGCCATTTAGTGGCAGGGAATTAATATCTATATTTTACAGACAGCACTTCACATCAATTTTAAAAAGACGAACCTTGAAAGAAAAACGTTCAAAGGATAGGACTGACAATTCACAGAAGAAATATAAATGACTGAAAAAACATGAGCAGAAGCACAACCTTACTAATGATAAGAGAAATGGAAATTAAATGAGATAATCAGATTCGTAAAAATTATAAGACTGATAATATCCAGCACAGTTGTAGGGAACTGGACACTCTCATACACTGTTGGTACATGTGACAGTACTTATTCCCAATGTTTAATGCACAGAGTCTCTCCTGGCATCCCCATTTCTAGGACTTTATCCTATAGAATCACTTGCATAAGTACATAAGCACATACGTATAAGGAAGATCAATGCAGTTTTATTTGTATGTGAAAAAAATAGATATAACTGATTTTCATTAAGGTAAATCCTTAAATAAACTATGGTTCTATTTACTCTATGGGATGTAACACAACTGTTAAAAAGAATGAGGTTGATCTGTATGCACAGACAGAGGAGGGTGTCTGATACATCACGGAATGAAAAACACAAGTTGCAGCCTTCCCTGGTGGCGCAGTGGTTGGGAGTCCGCCTGCCAATGCAGGGGACGCGGGTTCGTGCCCCAGTCCGGGAGGATCCCGCATGCCGCGGGGCGGCTGGGCCCGTGAGCCACGGCTGCTGGGCCTGCGCGTCTGGAGCCTGTGCTCCGCAGCGGGAGGGGCCGCGGCGGTGAGAGGCCCGCGCGCCGCGGTGGGGAGTGGCCCCGGCTTGCCGCAATTGGAGAGGGCCCTCGCACAGAAACGAGGACCCAACGCAGCCAAAAATAAATAAATAAATAAATTCATAAAAAAAAAAAAAAAAACAAGTTGCATAACATTATCTCTGTATACTATAACGCCATTGTATTACAAATAGTGCGCATATGCATATATATGTAAGATTGTACGTATGTAAGGAAGGTTCTAGGAAGATATACGAACTGTTAGTAGTAGGAACTCTACTACTACTGAGAGTGGGATTTTGGGGTGAATAGAGGGCTTTCTGAATTACTTTAATTTTAATAGTACTTTTGTACTATTTTAATTTTTTTAACAATGGGCTATGTACTACGTTTGTATTTAAAAGAATTTATAACATCCAATGTGGTGAAAGGAGGGGGTAAAGTCAGCCACTGCTGACAGGAACATTATCTAGTACAATCTTTCTAGAAAGTAATATGGCAATGCGTATTGAGAACCTTAAAAAGATTAAACCCTTTGACCCAGTGATTTTATTTTTGGGAATTTATCCTAGAAAATATTTGAAAATTATTTGCACATGAAAATGTGAGTATGAAGCTAGTCACAGCACCTTTGTTTAAATTTTTCATGGTTATTGTTTATTTTTCCAATTCAAAACTGTGAAAATGTTTTAACATTCTCAAAAGTTATTTTTAATAATAATTATAAAAGAACTATCTGCATAAAAGTAGGGAAAACCTTCCTTTCCACCTTCCAATTCCATCTGCTCTGCACTCCCAAGCTGGTGCCCTAGCTTCCTTGCTTCCCTTTCTGCATACTCACTCCCTCCCTCTCAAGGTACCGTTAACGCTTCTTTTCTCAATCTCAAGGGTAGAGAGCCTGGTTTTGAATCCTGGATCTGTCACAGACTGTGTGTCCTTGGACCTGAGACTTACCTCAGAGGGTTCTTGAATTAAATGAGTTAGTTCCTGTAAAGTACTTAATCTAGAACAGGGCCTGGCACATAAGACACTCTCAATAAATGTCAGCTATTATTTTCTATGCATATGCAAATCTGTTTTAAAAGAATATACAAACAAATGGCACTCTAAGCATACTATTCTGCATCTTGCCCTTTTCCATTTAATATGCAAATGCAAATACCCAAAATATAAGAGCTAACATTTGAGCTTTTTGAGTTTTGACTATACCAGGTGTGCTATGCAGTTTACATGCATTATCTCATTCGACCTCAAAACAGCCCCATGAGGATGTATCAGTCACCATCCCCATCCCCCATTTTATAGATAAGTAAATTCAGAAAAGTTAAATAATTTTGCCTAAGATCACAAAGCTAGGGAGTAGCAGAGCTGGGACAAACACATGTCAGTGAGTCACTATATGCTTTGGAAGTAGTAATACCCACTATCATGGAAATAAACATCTTCATATGCTCCTGCAAGTTAGAAAAAGGGTAGCTATACATATGCTTATGTATGCATTGCTCTGGAAGGACACAAAAGAAACTGACAGTAGATGTTGCTTTTAGCAAAAAAATCTGGAAACTGAGATACAAGGACAAGGATGAGAGGAAAGCTTACTTACAGTCTACACTCTTTTGTACTGCTGATTTTTGTACAATGTTCATATACCTATTCAAACAAAAGAATATGGGAGAAAATAAAACCTTACCCTTGTATTCACAACTACAATTTCTAAAAATCCAGACTTGATAAGGTAGGTAGCAAAATAAGGTTGTCATCCTTTCCTGTGCCACCAAGTGTTCCCCACCTTTATGAGTACAGATGTCCATGTCACCTTAGAATGGCCAGGCCCTTCTCTGTTATCCTTCTGATTGCCCCTATGCGACAGGGGGGTGACCAACTTACCAGGAAACCAACTCTCCCCTCCTCCTAGTATTGTATAAGCCCTATCTGTCCCTTTACCAATTCTCTTCTCCCTCCTCATCAATGTTTTCCTCATCTTATATCTTCCTGGTTTAAGCCCCATTTCCTTCCTTCTCCTAAATTCTCACATCACTTAACAGTATGAAGTAGAAAGGACCCCTGGACAGAAAGTCTGAAGTCTGCCACTTTCTAGGCCTTAACTTAGTGAAGTTACTTAACACTCACAAGTCTCCTGGTATATCAAATGGGACTAATAAGAACACCTTCCTGAAAAGGCTGCTTTAAGAAAATGTTTGAGAAAAGCGCTTTATAGACTATGAAATTCTACTCAATTGTTATTACTCTTGTCATACCTTGTGTAGGCTGTAAGCTCTTTGTCCACAAGGGGCTTCTTTTCTAAACTCCCCAATGTGCCCACACCCAGCAGGCACTCAATAAACATTTGTCGGAATTTTTTTTTAAGAAAAAGGCCAAGCATTAAAGTTGGGGTAAGCATTACCACATCTGTTTTGAATCTTTAGGGCAGCTACAAAAGCAAGACTGGAAGTCTTCTGCCCTGCCGTCTCCAATGGGAACGTGGTGAGCATTTGCTCTGCATGCCCCTGGTCACAAGCAAACTCTGCTTTTCCAGTAAAGTTATCAGATAAATGATTTCTTTTAGGCACGTGCATATACATATGCATATATAAACATGTAACATACATAAAATACATTATTCTTAATTAAGTGTGCTAAAATGAAATATGATAGCTGGGATTTAATTTAAAATAATCCAGGTGGAGGAAGTGGGTAAGGGTATAGATGAAACAAGACTGGCCAGGAGCTGATGGTTGCTAAAGCTGGGTGATGGGGCTTTTTTTTTTTTTTTTTAATGCTCTCATGTCCCTACATTTTAAAAAAATTTTTTAACTTAATTTTATTTTTTATACAGCAGGTCCTTATTAGTCAACAATTTTATACACATCAGTGTATATATGTCAATCCCAATCGCCCAGTTCATCACACCACCACCCCCACACCCCCTGCCGCTTTCCCACCTTGGTGTCCATACGTTTCTTCTCTACATCTGTGTCTCAATTTCTGCCCTGCAAACCGGTTCATCTGTACCATTTTTCTAGGTTCCACATATATGCGTTAATATACGATATTTGTTTTTCTCTAACTTACTTCACTCTGTATGACAGTCTCTAGATCCATCCACGTCTCAACAAATGACCCAATTTCGTTCCTTTTTATGGCTGAGTAATATTCCATTGTATATATGTACCACATCTTCTTTATACATTCGTCTGTTGATGGGCATTTAGGTTGCTTCCATGACCTGGCTATTGTAAATAGTGCTGCAATGAACATTCGGGTGCATGTGTCTTTTTGAATTATGGTTTTCTCTGGGTATATGCCCAGTAGTGGGATTGCTGGATCATATGGTAATTCTATTTTTAGTTTTTTAAGGAACCTCCATACTGTTCTCCATAGTGGAGAACACTATGTATCAATTCACATTCAATTTACATTCCCACCAACAGTGCAAGAGGGTTCCCTTTTCTCCACGCCCTCTCCAGCATTTGTTGTTTGTAGATTTTCTGATGATGCTCATTCTAACAGGTGTGAGGTGATACCTCACTGTAGTTTTGATTTGCATTTCTCTAATAATTAGTGATGTTGAACAACTTTTCATGTGCTTCTTGGCCATCTGTGTGTCCTCTTTGGAGAAATGTCTATTTAGGTCTTCTGCCCATTTTTGGATTGGGTTGTTTGTTTCTTTAATATTGAGCTGCATGAGCTGTTTATATATTTTGGAGATTAATCCTTTGTCCGTTGATTCATTTGCAAATATTTTTTCCCATTCTGAGGGTTGTCTTTTCGTCTTGTTTATGGTTTCCTTTGCTGTGCAAAAGCTTTGCAGTTTCATTAGGTCCCTTTTGTTTTTATTTCCATTACTCTAGGAGGTGGGTCAAAAAAGATCTTGCTGTGATTTATGTCAAAGAGTGTTCTTCCTATGTTTTCCTCTAAGAGTTTTATAGTGTCCGGTCTTACATTTAGGTCTCTAATCCATTTTGAGTTTACTTTTGTGTATGGTGTTAAGGAGTGTTCCAATTTCATTCTTTTACATGTAGCTGTCCAGTTTTCCCAGCACCACTTATTGAAGAGACTGTCTTTTCTCCATTGTATATCCTTGCCTCCTTTGTCATAGATTAGTTGACCATAGGTGCGTGGGTTTATCTCTGGGCTTTCTATCTTGTTCCATTGATCTGTGTTTCTGTTTTTGTGCCAGTACCATATTGTCTTGATTACTGTAGCTTTGTAGTATAGTCTGAAGTCAGGGAGTCTGACGCCTCCAGCTCCGTTTTTTTCCCTCAAGACTGCTTTGGCTATTTGGGGTCTTTTGTGTCTCCATACAAATTTTAAGACTTTTTGTTCTAGTTCCGTAAAAAATGCCATTGGTAATTTGATAGGGATTGCACTGAATCTGTAGATTGCTTTGGGTAGTAGAGTCATTTTCACAATGTTGATTCTTCCAATCCAAGAACATGGTATATCTCTCCGTCTGTTGGTATCATCTTTAATTTCTTTCATCAGTGTCTTATAGTTTTCTGCATACAGGTCTTTTGTCTCCCTAGGTAGGTTTATTCCAAGGTATTTTATTCCTTTTGTTGCAGTGGTAAATGGGAGTGTTTCCTTAATTTCTCTTTCAGATTTTTCATCCTTAGTGTATAGGAATGCAAGAGATTTCTGTGCATTAATCCTATACCCTGCAACTTTACCAAATTCACTAATTAGCTCTAGTAGTTTTCTAGTGGCATCTTTAGGATTCTCTATGTATACTATCATGTCATCTGCAAACAGTGACAGTTTTACTTCTTCTTTTCCAATTTGGATTCCTTTTATTTCTTTTTCTTCTCTGATTGCCGTGGCTAGGACTTCCAAAACCATGTTGAATAATAGTGGTGAGAGTGGACATCCCTGTCTTGTTCCTCATCTTAGAGGAAATGGTTTCAGTTTTTCACCATTGAGAATGATGTTTGCTGTGGGTTTGTCGTATATGGCCTTTATTATATTGAGGTAGGGTCCCTCTATGCCCACTTTCTGGAGAGTTTTTATCAGAAATGGGTGTTGAATTTTGTCAAAAGCTTTTTCTGCATCTATTGAGATGATCATCTGGTTTTTCTGCTTCAATCTGTTAATATGGTGTATCACGTTGATTGATTTGCGTATACTGAAGAATCCTTGCATCCCTGGGATAAATCCCACTTGATCATGGTGTATGATCCTTTTAATGTGTTGTTGGATTCTGTTTGCTAGTATTTTGTTGAGGATTTTTGCATCTATATTCATCAGTGATATTGGTCTGTAATTTTCTTTTTTTGTAGTATCTTTGTCTGGTTTTGGTATCAGGGTGATGGTGGCCTCATAGCATGAGTTTGGGAGTGCTCCTTCCTCTGCAACTTTTTGGAAGAGTTTGAGAAGGATGGGTGTTAGCTCTTCTCTAAATGTTTGATAGAATTCACCTGTGAAGCCATCTGGTCCTGGACTTTTGTTTGTTGGAAGATTTTTAATCACAGTTTCAATTTCATTACTTGCGACTGGTCTGTTCATATTTTCTATTTCTTCCTGGTTCAGTCTTGGCAGGTTATATACCTTTCTAAGAATTTGTCCATTTCTTCCAAGTTGTCCATTTTATTGGCATAGAGTTGCCTGTAGTAGTCTCTTAGGATGCTTTGTATTTCTGCGGTGTCTGTTGTAACTTCTCCATTTTCATTTTTAATTCTACTGATTTGAGTCCTCTCCCTCTTTTCCTTGATGAGTCTGGCTAATGGTTTATCAATTTTGTTTATCTTCTCAAAGAACCAGCTTTTAGTTTTATTGATCTTTTTCGTTTGTTTTGTTTTTGTTTTTTTTAAATTTTATTTATTTATTTTTGGCTGTGTTTTCATTTCTGTGCGAGGGCTTTCTCTAGTTGCGGCAAGTGGGGGCCACTCTTCATTGCGGTGCGCGGGCCTCTCACTATTGCGGCCTCTCTTGTTGCGGAGCACAGGCTCCAGACGCGCAGGCTCAGTAATTGTGGCTCATGGGCCTGGATGCTCCCCGGCACATGGGATCTTCCCAAACCAGGGCTTGAACCCGTGTCCCCTGCATTGGCAGGCAGATTCTCAACCACTGTGCCACCAGGGAAGCCCAGTTTTATTGATCTTTGCTATTGTTTTCTTTGTTTCTATTTCATTTATTTCTGCTCTGATCTTTATGGTTTCTTTCCTTCTACTAACTTTCGGTTTTGTTTCTTCTTCTTTCTCTAGTTCCTTTAGGTGTAAGGTTAGATTGTTTGAGATTTTTCTTGTTTCTTGAGGTAGGTTTGTATAGCTATAAACGTCCCTCTTAGAACTGCTTTTGCTGCACCCCATAGGTTTTGGATCGTCGTGTTTTCATTGTCATTTGTCTCCAGGTATTTTCTGATTTCCTCTTTGATTTATTCAGTGACCTCTTGGTTATTTAGTAACGTATTGTTTAGCCTCCATGTGTTTGTGTTTTTTACGTTTTTTTCCCTGTAATTCATTTCTAATCTCATAGCGTTGTGGTCAGAAAAGATGCTTGATATGATTTCAATTTTCTTAAATTTACTGAGGCTTGATTTGTGACCCAAGATGTGATCTACCCTGGAGAATGTTCTGTGCGCACTTGAGAAGAAAGTGCAATCTGTTTTTGGATGGAATGCCCTATAAATATCAATTAAATCTATCTGGTCTATTGTGTCATTTCAAGCTTGTGTTTCCTTATTAATTTTCTGTTTGGATGATCTGTCCATTGGTGTAAGTGAGGTGTTGAAGTCCCCCACTATTATTGTGTTACTGTCGATTTCCTCTTTTATAGCTGTTAGCAGTTGCCTTATGTATTGAGGTGCTCCTATGTTGGGGGCATATGTATTTATAATTGTTATATCTTCTTCTTGGATTGATCCCTGGATCATTATGTAGTGTCCTTTCTTGTCTCTTGTAACGTTATTTTAAAGTCTATTTTATCTGATGTGAGTATTGCTACTCTAGCTTTCTTTTGATTTCCATTTGCATGGAATATCTTTTTCCATCCCCTCACTTTCAGTCTGTGTGTGTCCCTAGATCTGAACTGGGTCTCTTGTAGACAGCGTATAGATGGGTCTTGTTTTTGTATCCATTCAGCGAGCCTGTGTCTTTTGGTTGGAGCATTTAATCCATTCACGTTTAAGGTAATTATCGATATGTATGTTCCTATGACCATTTTCTTAATTGTTTTGGGTCTGTTTTTGTAGGTCCTTTTCTTCTCTTGTGTTTCTCACTTAGAGAAGTTCCTTTAGCATTTGTTGTAGAGCTGGTTTGGTGGTGCTGAATTCTCTTAGCTTTTGCTTGTCTGTAAAGCTTTTGATTTCTCCATCAAATCTGAATGAGGTCCTTGCCGGGTAGCGTAATCTTGGTTGTAGGTTCTTCCCTTTCATCACTTTAAGTATATCATGCCACTCCCTTCTGGCTTGTAGAGTTTCTGCTGAAAGATCAGCTGTTAACCTTATGGGAGTTCCCTCGTATGTTTTTTGTTGTTTTTCCCTTGCTGCTTTCAATAATTTTTCTTTGTCTTTAATTTTTGTCAATTTGATTACTATGTGTCTCGGTGTGTTTCTCCTTGGGTTTATCCTGTATGGGACTCTCTCCGCTTCCTGGACTTGGGTGGCTATTTCCTTTCCCATGTTAGGGAAGTTTTTGACTATAATCTCTTCAAATATTTTCTCAGGTCCTTTCTCTCTCTCTTCTCCTTCTGGGACCCCTATAATGTGAATGTTGTTGTGTTTAATGTTGTCCCAGAGGTCTCTTAGGCTGTTTTCATTTCTTTTCATTCTTTATTCTGTTCCACAGCAGTGAATTCCACCATTCTGTCTTCCAGGTCACTTATCCGTTCTTCTGCCTCAGTTATTCTGCTACTGACTCCTTCTAGTGTAGTTTTCATTTCCGTTATTGTATTGTTCATCTCTGTTTGTTTGTTCTTTAATTCTTCTAGGTCTTTGTTAAACATTTCTTGCACCTTCTCGATCTTTGCCTCCATTCTTTTTCCGAGGTCCTGGATCATCTTCACTATCATTATTCTGAGTTCTTTTTCTGGAAGGTTGCCTATCTCCACTTCATTTAGTTGTTTTTCTGGGGTCTTATCTTGTTCCTTCATCTGGTACATAGCCCTCTGCGTTTTCATCTTGTCTATCTTTCTGTGAATTGGGGCTTTTTTTCAAACATACTTTTGCGTGTTTCAAACTTCCTATAATGAAAGTTTGTAAAGTGCGCTAAAACAATGATGAGTGTAAACAGTGCCTAGCACAGCACTTTGCACATGGGTAGTCAACAAATCTGGTGAATCAAAGAGAGAATATGGAGTCAATTGTAGCAAACAGCACAGTATGAATACATTACTAAAATTTTCCAAGTTAAATCACACAGTTTAAATTCTATTATCTTCCAAGGAAGAGCACATGAAAAGATGAGTGGTAAGAGAGGTAGGTAGAGTTTTCAAGGAATAATGGTTACAACCATAATGATACAGAATGTAGTATTTACTGAGCAGCTTACTATGTGCAGGCACATTTCTAAGAGCTTCACATGCATCATTTCATTTAATTCTTACAATAATCCTACAAGGTGGGGTTTTTTTAATCCCCATTTTACAGATGCAGTATTAAGGTTCTAAGAGATACTAAATAACTTGCCCAAGATCACGTGACTAGTAAGTGGCAGAGCTAAGATTCAAATATACATCTGAATTCAAAGCCCATATTCAACCAGTGTACAAAACTGCCTTTCCAGTACCTAATAAATCTATTCAATGCACCGAAACTTAAAAGGTTTTTAACACTTTGATACCACATTAAAATCTCCCTAAACTTCCATTTAATAAAAGTAATGAAGATTGGAAACTGCAGCATAATCTAGAGAAAAAGAACAAGGGAAAGAAAAAATTAAGGGACTATTAAACCAGGCAAAGGCTTGAACCTACATAAATGACAACACACTTTCAACACACTTCCAATATAATTATTTCCTGAAACATAAACTGAGTTATATGATTTGAGAAGCACCTCTAATAAAGCTCCCAAACTGTCCATTAGGGGCTCCACCAAGTCCCTGATTTGTTTACACTGTCTCAGAACACCTGGGATTTTATGGTCACTGTAATTGTGGCACTTATCACTAATTTCAGACTTATAAAAATGTGTAAAAAAATTCCTATATACCCTTCACCCAAATGTTAATATCTTACCACATATGCTTTATCATTCATTCTCTCTATCCATACACCTTTTTCTGAAAGGTTAAACAGTAGATGCAAACATGATGCCCCTTTACCTCTAAGTACTTTCATGTATCACCACTGTATTTTAATCAGTTAGTCACATATCTGCCGCTAAATTGTGTAACTCACCCCAGAGTGAAACCCTGTTTTATTAATTCATCTTTCTCTACTGACACCCGGCACAAGAGAAGCTACAGGACAAGAAGTGTCACCCAAAAACAAGTGACACGCTAAATACGGTTCTTAGTTTCAAGCCAAAGAAAATGAAGAAGTTACAAACATTTCTTGAATACCCATCCCGTGCAAAACATTCTATACTGGGTAATTTAAGAAATATAATAAACCACAAGTTTGGCTCCTTACAATTAAGAATTTAAACTGAGCTGAGGTTATGTTTGTGATGATGACTTACATTCTACACATTCTTACTGTGAATATCTAGCACCCAGCATCTACTCTAGATACTGTTTTCTATCTCTTCACAGATTACTTTGCTCCATATAAATTATTAAATGCAAAGACCTTAATACCTTGGGCTTCCCTGGTGGCACAGCGGTTAAGAACCCGCCTGCCAACGCAGGGGACACGGGTTCGAGCCCTGGTCCGGGAAGATCCCACATGCTGCGGAGCAACTAAGCCCGTGTGCCACAACTGCTGAGCCTGCGCTCTGGAGCCCGCGAGCCACAACTACTGAGCCCGCATGCCAAAATTACTGAAGCCCGCATACCTAGAGCCCGTGCTTCGCAACAAGAGAAGCCACCGCAATGAGAAGCCAGCGCACTGCAATGAAGAGTAGCCCCCGCTCGCCACAACTGGAGAAAGCCCGCGTGCAGCACCGAAGACCCAACGCAGCCAAAAATAAAATAAATAAAAATTTTTTAAAAAAAGACCTTAATACCCTTAATAAAAATGATTTTAAAAGAACCACCATTCATTTGTAGTCACAGTTCCTTATAAGTAGTCATGTTTAGTGATGGCAAATTATCATATTAAAGTACTTCTACAAAATACAAACTGGCATCTGTTACAAGCTAAAGCTATTTGCTATTGCCAACATTTGACATTTTTGAAATATTGCTTTAAAAAAAGGTAAAAGGGCTTCCCTGGTGGCGCAGTGGTTAAGAATCCGCCTGCCAATGCAGGGGACACAGGTTCGAGCCCTGGTCCAGGAAGATCCCACATGCTGCAGAGCAACTAAGCCCGTGAGCCACAACTACTGAGCCTGTGCTCTAGAGCCTGCGAGCCACAACTACTGAAGCCCGTGTGCCTAGGGCCCGTGCTATGCAACAAAAGAAGCCACTGCCATGAGAAGCCGGCACACCGCAACGAAGAGTAGCCCCCGCTCACCGCAACTAGAGAAATCCCGCACGCAGCAACGAAGACCCAATGCAGCCAAAAATAAATAAATAAAATAAATTAAGTTATTAAAAAAAAAGTAAAGGATATACCTATTATCTAAACACAGGCCAATGGGGGGGGAAACATAAGATGTAGGATTTAATTCTGGCTACTCCTGTCCATTTCTAACATATAGGAGGGCACTACACCATTTTAAGCACTCAATCACCACAAGTGGCTAGTGGCTACCATATTGGGCAGTGCAAATATAGAACATTTCCATCATCACAGAAAGTTCTGCTAGACAGCATTGTTGAGCCATTAATTCTCCATTCCCTTGTAAAAAGCTCTGCACCTTTGAGGTCCATGTCATTCAACTAAACTACTGCTTCCCAAATTTAATATGCATACAAACCACCTGGGATCTTGTTTAAATTCCTATTAAGTAGGTCAGGGGTGGGGCTTCAGATCAGGCACTTCTAACAAACTCCCAGATGACGTCCATTCTGCTGGTCCACAGACTATGCTACCTTCTTCCTCTCCTTCTTGCTAATAATTGCCAACTCCCAATCATTCCACTCACACGTCCCTTTCTTTAGCACACAGCTCACAGCCCTTTTCTCCACCCTGACCCCTGCCATCATGCTGGGTGATTTCACTATCCACATGGACAATCCAAGCAACACCTAGCCATTCAGTTCCTTAATCTTCACTGATGTCCTCCATCGACCACCTAATCCCTATAATCATACCCAGATACCTCATAATCACCTAAAAGGATTCTACCTCTGAAATCACTATATCATACTTTGGGACCACAGATGATTGCTTTCCCAAGTACTTCCATTCTCATTGTTCTTCAATCTTACCAGGACCTCCAGTCTATTAATTCCTTTCAGTTTCTTTACTCTCGCAAATATTCTAAACTCCCTTATCCCTTTACTCCTTTGTTGAACCCACTTGGAAAAATTCCGATTCTGAATGAACCAACTAGATACCTTCTCTATTCTACACCCAGGATCCTGTACTGCTGTAGGAAATGTCACACAACCTGACAGATGGCATCACTTTATAAATTCATGGTTACCAACCTCAACTGGTCCAATTCAGTCCGGAAACTTTACATTTCTCTAGGCAAACTTCCTCCCCTGGTCTTCACAACTATACTTTCAAAACAACTTCTCTCTCCTTCAACTTCCAACCCTCACCCCTCTCCCTACTTTCTCCCTCACAGAGAAAACAGACCTGATAGGAACCACTTACCCTCTTCCTTCTCTCCTATTACAGTGGAAAGGTCCTCCTTATCACAGGGCAATCGTTCCACTTGTGCACTGAATCCTCCTTCTTGTACCTTCAATCTCTTCTTGTCCATTGGATCCTTTCTTGTAAGCATTAACAACTAATCCCCCCCCCCACCAAAAAAAAGGCCAACGAAGTGAAAGAAACCAATCTGAAAAGGCTACATACTGTATGATTCCAACTGTATGACATTTTGGAAAAGGCAAAAGTATGGAGATGATAAAGAGATTCTCAAATTTAATATTTCAAATCACAGTTCATGTTATATCAAGCTAACATGACAGACTGAATTACACAGTATTTATCGTTTTAAGTATTAGCAAAGTAGGTACTGAGCCACAAATGGCAAAAACGATCAAGAAATCGCCAAAGGTATCAATTCCTCTTTGCTCTATAGATTAGTGCCGTACAATTCTCAAAGACAGTCCCTGAAATACAACCCTATAAACCCCCACCATAAATTACAATCATAAAGTAGAATATATGTTTCCCATTAGAATAATGAAATAATTGGAAGTTCTGTTTCTGACAAAGCACTCAATATCTAATAAATTCAAGCTAGATGAATGTGATAAAAGTCAAAATTCAATAAATAGAAACTCTGTCATACTTTTAAACTGTAATATTATGCTTTCAAGTTCTACAAGATGAGTATAAACATACTACATGTGTCAATAATACAGGGAACCCAAATGTGCTACCAAACTATACACTGAACCCAAAATTCAAATCAATCGTATCACAAATTTGAATTGTAGTATTCCTGCCAGTTATATTAAAAGAAAAGTCCTCTTGGGACTTCCCTGGCAGTCCAGTGGTTAAGATTTCACCTTCCAATGCAGGGGGTGCGGGTTCGATCCCTGGTCGGGGAGCTAAGATCCCACATGCCTCGGGGCCAAAAAACCAAAACAGAAAACAGAAGCAATATTGTAAAAAATTCCATAAAGACTTTAAAAATGGTCCACATGAAAAAATCTTAAAAAAAAAAGGAAAGTCCTCCTGAAAAGTATGAATTTAGATCTTCCTCATTAAAAAGTTTCTCAAAGCAAAAAGGTGGTCAAAATTATTGTTTTATGTAGTCTGCACTGACTTATCTCTACCACTAGATGGTACTATCAGCTTCAGAAACTGAGGGAATAAAAGGGGAGATGACTATATTAATCATTGTTGCCACCCTCAAATATCCTGCCCCAGTATGCTGACACACTTGTATTCGTCAGATTATTAAGTCTCAATCCTTGCCTTACCATATATGCTCACTACAATTGTGAAGAGAATCAAATAAATCCACTGTTAAAACCTGAAGCAATGAAAGGTGGGAAAGCTTACTCTTAACCTTTCACGAAAGGTTTTTCAATTCAATTACAGAATTAAGTGAGGAAAAAACTGTAGGAAAACATTATAAAGTTTATCAGTTGCACTTTATCACCTCAAAAACATTCTGTTCTTATTATTTGTCCAATATGTTTACCTTAATGACAAGTTTTTGCTAAACACTGAATTTTTAACCAGCACTTCTGAAGTATTTAGACTAATCTGGTCCTGAAGGGGAAACAATACTATTTTGTATTATAAAACCAAGATCTAAGAGATCAAAAAGGGCCACAAATTTTAATATGCTAACACTGATAACTAGGTAAGTCTTTAGAAAAGCAACAACTTCCTAAAACAACAGGCTCAAACCATTCTTAATTCTAAGCAACACGTTCTCAGAAGCTAACAAAAACTTTAAAGATCTCTAATCTAAATGGAAGGATAGAACTATCTCAGATTAAATCTAAGCCTTTTTATATTGCTAGTAAAAGTATCAAAACCATCTGTTTGAAAAGGTTTGAAACAAGTCAGAATTCAATTTGAGAACTTTCCCGTACCTTTTAAAGACCAACTACAGCTTGGCTAACTATACATAAACATGACTATCCTGGTTTTGTATAAATGTAAGTGGAAATAAACCATAAAACAATTTTAAAACTTTGTATTTTAAAATTGATTACCTCTTATGAACATGTCTGTATTAAGAAAAAAAAGTACTACAATGTGAATAAAAATTTAACAGAAAGCCTGTTTATCACAAAATGCACTAGTCTCCCCAGTTCACGTTTTCTTTATCTGACAGTAGCAAGGTTTCTAATTATTACCTTTACAATCTACTAATATACTTACCTGAACACAGAAATCCATAACCACTAGCATCATTTCTCCCTAAAGATAAATACATTCTCAACATACTCTTCATAAGAATTTTGAGGTAAAAGTTTTCTTAAAAATTCAGATCTTTTTCACTATGTACATTAGTTTATCTGAATGCTTCTCTCTCTCTTTTTTCCCCCTCATTATGGTTGATTCATAATTTGAATAATTTTTATAGTGCTTAAACTTAAAAGCGAACAGAAAGTGTTCTCTATACTTAAATATCTTAGTTATAAATCTTAATAATAGGAATAAAAAGAGAATTAATTTACAGATATAATAAAACTGCTCTCAAAAGGCTTTGAATCTCTGTAGGAACTGGGTTAAGCATTCTTTTTTTTTTTAATTGAAGTATAGATGATTTACAATGTTGTGAAAAATATGGAACGCTTCACGAATTTGCGTGTCATCCTTGCACAGGGGCCATGCTAATCTTCTCTGTATTGTTCCAATATTAGTATACGTGCTACTTCTGAAGAAAGCACCCGAATGCTTTTCTTAATTCTTCAAAAAGTATTCAATATTGAGATACGCCTTGTGGTAAAAGTTAATATAGTATATAATTCACTCATATTTTACTCAAATTTCCTCTTGAAATTGAAAAGTGGCTGAATAACGTACCTTCAGAGTTATGTGCAGTTTTCTTGTGTTTTCGGCAATAAACCCTACAAAAAATGAAGAAATTAAAAATTACCAAGTAAACAAACTAAATTCATTTTTCAAATTAAGAATGAGCAGTACACTTCACCCCATTCACAAGCTGGATTCCACAAACCTTATCATTAAACTTTCTATGCCATTTCTCTAAGCATTAAATTCCCTACCAAAAACACCCTTCACGATGATGATGAAATGCTTTGAAATGGGAAAAAATTTTTACAAAGGCCTGAAGAAAGTATGCTAGTGGGAAGCAGCCACATAGCACAGGGAGATCAGCTCGGTGCTTTGTGACCACCTAGAGGGGTGGGATGGGGAGGGTGGGAGGGAGGGGGATGCAAGAGGGAAGAGATATGGGAACATATTGTATGTGTATAACTGATTCACTTTGTTATAAAGCAGAAGCTAACACACCATTGTAAGGCAATTATACTTCAATAAAGATGTTTAAAAAAAAAAAAAAAAGAAAGTATGACTGTTTAAAAAAAACTAAAAGAGAAGTTAAATCATTACATGTAAATTCCTTGTGAAGGTTTCTCTCGTATCTGAGCTTTATCATGCAATGCACAGTGGTAGTGGTATGTCCTGTGACATGTTTTCACATCACAACCAATTGTAGCTCCAGGACAATGGCACAAAGAACACATCTACAGGAAAACAATAAAATAATATTATTAGTGTGTGATTTTGCTATGGCTATGAAATCAGGTTAGAGGCATATCAAATCTCTGTCAAGGAAAACAAATTGGTTATTGAAAAGATCTGTAACTAATAATGCTACTTTTCTTGTTTTCTCACCTAGAAATAATTCAAATCAAATTCTACTGGGAGTATTTTTTCCCATGTTAAACAATGACAAAATTAATGGACTATTATTAATATCTATTTGGTTCATTGTAGTTAAGAGAAAATCTGAAATGTTGCAAATCAGGAATGTAAGCTGTAGACCTTTTCACAATCCAGATCTTCCTGGAAATGAGTAACTGGAGAAAATGGCTCATTCCAGAAAAAAATTTCCTTCACATTTCCGCTTATCAATGAGAATTTGTAGAAAAAAACTCACATACTATTTGGGAACCTGGTAAAATCAATTTCAAGTGAGGGAGGGAGAGAAGATAAAAGAATCAGGTAGATTTTCAAATACCCCGAGCCCTAAAAATATTCTGTGATGTCAAATTGATGGTGAAAACATGCTCATCTATTTTAATTTAATCTGTTACTTACCTCTCACATTATGAATTCACGGAAATAGATAAAACAGATCCTTTCAACATATTTTAATATACCTTACCTTCTGACTTTACTGGATAATTCATACTGTTTAACTAGCTCATGTCTAAGTTTAGAAAAAAAATTCTTTAAGAAAAGTACATAACAAAAAAAAAAAAAAAGAAAAGTACATAACAATGACTGTTAGTGGTTTTGATTAACATACCATAGTATACTGTACTGAGTGGACTTTTAATCAGGCTGTCCCTAAGCTATAAATGCCGTGCAAAAATAAATTCACAGTAAGGTAAATCTTAAAATCTGTTCATTTGTTTCTTGGTTGCTAGATGCCTCATTTGGAACTGTTCTCATTCCTCTTGATTAATTTTAACATAAAGAACATCCTTATTTTTGGATTACTTGCCCCCTAAGCAATTTTAGTATACCAAGAGGCTAATGTAAATTCTAATAAAATGCCTTACATTTCTCTAAGCAAGTCAAACACTCAACCTCTCATTCAAGCTATCGTTTAAAAAAGACTCCTATGTAAGTCAGAAACAAACATTCTCAATACAGGTACTTCCCAGAAAACATGATGGCCAGTGCCCATTATTAATGCGAAAGAAATACGCCACTTCCTTAAATAAATACAGAAACTTCAAAGCAATACTGTAAAAAGAAACACCGTGCCAAATTATCAAGCAGGGAAAGTTGTTAAATACTTTTGGGTGGCTTATAAATTCTTGAGGAGGTGGAGCATTTGCACTACAACTTATTTATTAGGTTCTATTATTTTAGTAAATTATACTTCTAATCAAAAACTCATAGACTTATAGAAACTGTGGAAAACACGAAAGAGCACAACGAAAATTAAAAGATCACTCATACTCACCAAGTGTAGACACCATTACAGTGTTGCTATGCGTACGTGAAAGTATTTTTCTATGTAATTCTGTACATACTGTCACTTGGTTTTTAACTTAATAAATTTAACATTACCACTACTTCATTAAGAACTGTATACTGCAAGTAGCTCATTTCGAAATTACATCAAAAATGTGTTTGCATAGGTACATTCTGAAAAAAATTGTTGAGTTCAATGAGCAAGCAAAAATAAAAGGAGAGGTACTGTTAAAAATCCTGTAGAGGCTCAGCACTGGCAAACACAGTGAGATGGGCACTCTCAGGTGCTGCTGGAAATTGGTATACTCTCTGGACAGCAACTTGCCTTATTTATCTTAGAACTTATTAAAAGTTTATACTCTCTGATCCAGTAATTTTCCTTGAATTAATCTAGTCTACAAAATAAATCATACTTAAACGATTTATATGCAATCATGTTCACTGCAGAGTTGGAATAGCCCAAAATGTAAAACCACCTGTGGAAAACCACTGAAAAATGTTTAAATAAATTACAGTACAACCATATGTAGGAATGTTCTTTTCTCTTTTCAAAAACATTTTAATGGCATGGGAAAAGGTTTATGTATAACATTAAGTAAAAAAATAAAGCAGGATACAAAGTTAGGTATGCTAATTATGTTTACAACATATATTCTTTGAAAATAGGTGAAAGTAAACATAGCAAAATGCTGAGTGACTATCTCTGTGTGATTGGTTTTCTTCTTCATCATCTCCTATATTTTCTGATTTTTCTACAATGGGGAAATTACAAAAAATTATTTTAAAACCATTGGAAATACTCTAGCAAATGATTTCAATACCCATCTCTCAGTTTACTGAGAATAAGAAGGAAACCAAATGCCCAAAATATATCAAAATGTGTTTTGGCTGGTTATAAATTCAAATCTGCCCAAAGTATAACCAGTTAACTACAGCAACTCAGGACAAATAAAAAATTTTTAAGTGAGAAAAAGCTTATTCTCACATTTATTTTGTCAGTTTATCTCAAGGAAGAAAAGAAAGAGGACGATATCCCAATAAAAATGTTTTCAGAGAGTGGAAGATTCTTCTCAAGGCTAGGAGTAGGAATTTTTCTTAATTAGAATTCACAGGATCTATTTTATGCAGCATTCATATATACAAGCAGGTATTTCTGCTTGTATATGAAATTCTGGCAAAGTACTAAGAAAATACCAAAAAAGTGTCCATAATAAAACTAAATATAAAATGTATATCTGCTTGTGTACCTATGAATACAGAATGCGAACACTACTATGTTCAAGATATCACTACTATACTGCAACACCTGAAATAATTCTTTTTACTTGAATGCCTATGGGACTTAAGATAGAGTATTCATTTTGGCTCTTACCATTTTACTTCCTTGTATGACTAATTATCTTTATAAATGTATAGATTTTATCCATCAAGTGCTTCTAGAACGAGTTTTTTGGAAGACAAACACTGTGTCTTACCACGTAGTACTCAATTATCGAGAATGAGAAGGAAACCAAATGCCCAAAATATATCAAAATGTGTTTTGGCTGGTTATAAATTCAAATCTGCCCAAAGTATAACCAGTTAACTACAGCAACTCAGGTTACTCTGTTATTGAAGATTTTAATATCATATGGCATATTTTTTTCTCATTCACGTTTCTAATACCTGCAGACTTGACATAATTATCTTAAAGTACATCTAAAAATATTTTAAAAGTCTGATTTGGAAAGGTGAAATTGAGGAGAACAATCCAATTGAAGGGACACAGAATGAGCAGAGAGAATCAAGAAGAGATAAAAAGAAAATTAAAGAAGTTGAGAAACTAGATAGGTGGCTAGTATGCTTTTCTTTAAAAAACAAAATATTATGGAAAGTAAAACAAAGAGGACTTCTATCGAAAAAAGAAGTAGAATAATAGGAAAACGGGCCCCCCCCCGCCCCGACACAGCAAGGCACCAGTTGGTTGGACCTGAGTGATGTTATCCTGTATTCCTCTTTACACAAAACATTTATTTGCCCTCCAATCTGTCATAGGCCCTACTGGGCCCTCAGCAGAACGAGTGTCATGCTTGCACTGTAGCCAGGTTGCTCTCCATGTGGGCAAATCAAAGTTAATCTGACAGGAACACATTTCTCAAGGACAATGGTGGACTTCTTCCTCCCTGAAAAAAGGTCCGTCCCACATATCAAATATTCTGTTGAAGGCCAACTTCCTGT
The DNA here is from genome assembly GCF_028021215.1 of Eschrichtius robustus. Classification (NCBI taxonomy): domain Eukaryota; kingdom Metazoa; phylum Chordata; class Mammalia; order Artiodactyla; family Eschrichtiidae; genus Eschrichtius; species Eschrichtius robustus. The sequence goes on along the minus strand of NC_090845.1, from coordinate 117,752,131 downwards.
CTTCAATACAGGTATAAATGTCAATTCTCAGCTTATCCTGCCTATACCCTGATTTCAAGTTCTTTAAATAGAGGTGAAAATTTCTTTGTTGTTAACGATTTTTCTTTTACTTTTATTCCTCTATTCAGTTTGCTACCTAGTAGACCTAATAAATTTCAATAATCAATTACTTTTTCCAAAATGGGGAGATTAGAAAAAGAGACTCTTATAGATGTTTGCATATCATACTATCTTTTTAAAAAATGTTAATAAAACTTGTATATATTTAGGATGTACACCATGTTTTAATATACATATACATAGTGAAATGATTACTAGAGTTGAGCTAATTAACATATCCATCTCTTCATATAATTACCATTTTTTTAGTGCATGTGGTACAAGCACCAGAAATCCACTCTCAACAAATTTCCAGGATACCATAGGGTATTATCAACTACGGTCATCATGCTGTACAGGAGATCTCTAGACTTATTTATCCTACATAACTGCAACTTTGTACCTTTTGACAAACATCTCCCACTTCCCCCACCCCTCCTGCCCCTGGTAACCAGGGTTCTACTGTCTGTGAAGCTTTACTATGTTAAGATTAAGTTGTGCCACACAAGCAGAGTCTCAAGGAGCTGATCCACAGACGAAAGAGGAACTAAGTCACGCATGAGAGGAGACAAACGGAACTGAAAGGACTATGACTTAGCTAAAGTCCCGCAGAAGACAAGAGGCTGGGGCATACCTGCTCCTCAGTCAACTGAAATAGGCCAGGACTGAAATTCACTTTGCAAAAGGAAGAAGTCTTAAGTAATAAAAGGAAAAATACTGCTTTCTTAGTAGCTATGGGGGAAGCTCAGGGAAAACTCAACTAAGACCACAGACAGAGACAAGGCAAAACAAATGAGATTGCCAACTTCTAGGACAGGCAGAAAGAGAAGGCTCTTGGGGAAAAGATCTCAGTCTTAGCTTGCTCAGCTTAACTGCTGTATATCTACTATGCATGTCAGTAACTGACCACCAGTGCACAGATATAAATTCTCACAGCCAAGTACTTACTACTCTCAAGATACCTGCTGCAAGAAAACTGCTACAAATATACAGAGAATGAAAGAGGTTTCCAAAAAAAAAAGTCTGTAGGAAAAAAAAACAAAAAGCAAAACAAAGAAAAATCAGAGGGACTTCCCTGGTGGTCCAGTGGTTAAGACTTCGCCTTCCAATGCAGGGGGTGCGGATTCCATCCCTGGTTGGGGAGCTAAGATCCCACATGCCTTGGGGCCAAAAAACCAAAACATAAAACAGAAGCAATATTGTAGCAAATTCAATAAAGACTTTAAAATTGGTCCACGTCAAAAACATCTTTTTTAAAAAAAGCACTTGGAGTTGGGAATAGGGTACCTAGCATATTTTCACAGGAGAAACGAGACAAAAATAAAGTGAGAGTAGTTCACCTTACACTGGTGTTTGTTATTCTGTGTTATTTTTAATAACAGAAAACACTACCTCCAGTTAAAACTAGAATGGAGGGCAGTGCGGTTGCGGCAAGTTTTCAGAGCTGCCTAAAAAATGCTCCTAACTCCAGGTTCATTACTTTATATAGAGTAATACCTCACATATCCAACACAGTCAGAAAACAGAGTAATCTCTGAATTATCTGGTTAGCAGATGCTGTCCACTTGATTTGTTAAAAACTCCTAAAAAAAAATTACCACTGCCCGGAAAGGTGGAACATGAACTCATAACTGTTTCTGGTTTATCCTATAGCTACAATTAAAAAAATATATATATATATACAGCATTTTGAAGAAGGTCTCAAAAAAAACACAAACTTAATAAAATATTCTTAATGAGGGTTATATAATAAAATAATTAGGTCTAAGTAGAAAGCTAGAAAGCAAAAATGAAATCTGAAAGCTGTCGAAGTCACTGAAAAGTGACTTGATAGATTAGGACCTTAAATTCCAAGTGCTTCTAAAAAACAGGGCTACTGAAAAGCACTTGTTTTTTACTAAAGTAACAGATAAATCTAAGCAGTTACCGAATAAATAATTTCAGAAGTCTTTTGGAAATCAGAGGGCAAGTAAGCCTATCAAGCTCTGACTTAACCTAGTCTCCTGACCTAGCTCTCAATATCACAGACTCCAACTCCATCCAACTTTATGAATCACCATTATGAGGAATATAAGATTATCTTATGGAAGCTTTTGAAGTTTGTTTTATTCATCTGAAAGATTCAGAGTTTTTCTGAGCTCAGATCTTTATGTTTAAGCTCTTCTAAGATGCAGGTCTTTCAGGCTGAGGGTACCCTCAAGTGCCACGCTGCTTACTATACTTAATCTGTGAAGAACACCAACTACAATCCATGTTCAAATAAGTACCAAGACATCCCCCCAAAACCAGACATAGATTATTTTATACTACTGGTTTGGGTTCTCTTCCATTAGCACAAATAAGTGAGAAGTGATTATATAATGACATAAATTTACAGTATTCTCAATTACAAAGAAGTATCAATATTCAATGAAGGCAAAGGAAAACAATTTGTGAATTTTTAAAAAATTAATTTATTCAGTAATAGTCAAAGACCTGATTTTCTCCATCATTAGATCTGAAGTTTCTCTTTGGCCTCACATTCATTCTCCTTAATCACCTCCAAAGTAAAACAAAGTTCATTTTATATAAATGACAGGTAAAATATCTGCGCACATTTAAATTAATCTGCATGCCATAATCTGAGCTTTCAAAAACATTCACATTTATACGAATACATTCATGACGCATGTACATGTAGTTACACAGACGACAATGAGGCCAGTGAACAAATCTTCAGGAAAAAATTTACCTGTTTTTCCCCCAAAATACTGTAAGGCAAGGATCCTGCAAGCCCAATTCGGCCCATCACCCTGTTTTCATAAATAAAGTTTTACTGGCACACAGACATGTTCAGTTCTTTGTGTATTGTCTGTGACCGCAACTGAAACAATATGGCTAGCAAAGCCTTAAACATTTATTATCTGATCCTTTACACAAAGCGTGCCGACCCCTGTCCTAAGGCAATGGTCCGTAACGGAGAGTGTTCATCAAAACTCACTTGGGAATCTTTTTCAAAAAATACCTATCTGCAACCCAGCCACACCCCTTTCTGATTTAATAGTTGGTTAAGTACCACTGCTCTAAGGATTTGGTAGCACCATTAATTACCTGGCATCTTCTGCATCTTTGTATGTAGTAAGCAATGGTTGCGTTCTATACACTTTGGGTGCTCCATTTTACCCTTACTGAATGCCAAATAAGCCACACACACTCTACTTTAAATAGCACTGGCATTTAATATTCATTTAATACTTGTCAAAAGTACTTCCTCCTCCTTGAAACTCTTCCCCCTTTGAGTTCTACAGCATCATTTTCCCAGTGGAACACACTTCAAATGTCACTTTCTATGAAGTCTTTTGACTTCTCAGGTAAAATTAATTATGGTCCTCTCTCCCAGCTCCCCTGTGGCATTCTTTACATACTTCTAAGGCTAAAGTACATTTATTCATGATTGCATACAAAGTGTCTAGCATTGTGCTTGGTACAAAGTAGGCACCCAATTAAGTGTCTGATAAATGGACAGATGATTTCTAGACTCTAGATGGAGGCCTTGATGAATACAATGCCTGAGGAAAACAATAAAAATTTAACACCCTACTGGTAGAGTGAAGGTTGAAGAAACATGAAAACACCCTTGTTTGAGGCATACACAGCTCTCCACCATCCTGAACAAATAACCAACCTGATTTTTCCCTCTAGATTTCTCTCCTTCCTCTTCAAACCGCTAGAGCTGCAAACAACACTAAAACACTGATTAACCAAAACACAGGAATTTTATGCTTATACTATTACTTCCGTAGTCAATTTACACCTAGCCCATTACTTAAGCTTCACACTATTATCCAATTGAAGCCCTTCCCTCCTTCAAATTCAGCCAACAGTTAATGAGTGCCCACTTACTAGAGTATAACTGAGCACAAATGAGACGTCAAGCACCGTGCTAAGCGTTTTCCATGCATTTCCCCCACTTAATCCTATGCTGGGCAAAGAAAATACAGTCCCTGCTCTCCCAGAGTTCACAACACAGTGGAGAAGAATGGCTTGCGCACGTGTAACAAGTACAATGCATAGTGTTAAACTCTATGACAGAGGTGAAGGTTGAGTTGGACTCAAAAACAGACAGAAGTTCTGAGAGGCATCTAGGAGATGAATAACATCTGTACATGCACAGATGTGGGGACAAGCAGAGGATACTTGGGAAACCGAGAGGAGAGGGGATGACATAAGGAATGGAAAACGTGGGTTAAGGTACGACTTCTGAAGGGCAGATATTATTTTGTAGGCAGTTAAGGAATCAGTAAAGGTTTAGAGTCAGGAAGTGAGTGATATTAGGTTATAAAAGTAGAGATCAAGTAAATACCAGCAGTATGTTGGAAGGATGGGAAGAGGAAGACTGGATACAGGGTCGCAATAAGAAAGGCAAGAGGGCTGAGACATCCCAGAAATAGAATCGATGTGACTGCTGTGGAAGAAGGAAGAACTGAAGGTAAATGATTCAGAAAGAGAATCGGGTTTCAGGGTAGGGAGATGATGAATACTGGTTGAGTTTAAGATGCCTGCAGGACATCTATGTACAGCAGACAAATATGCTGCCATTATTACACTTTATTCTTCACAATGACTACTATGTATCACCTGTCTCCTGAAAAATCCTGCTTTGCCCCTCCTAAGTTGAAATTCCTGTCTAATGTTTGAAGACCCTGTAATCATCCCACCTTTCTCAATTCTAATCCATTACTGCCAGTCTCAATGACCCATTCAGTTATAGTTAACCTATTTCATGGACTCATCCTTTTTTTTTTTTAAACTTACCATCTCTAGGAAGTAGTCTTAACCACCTAAATTGGCAAGACCCCTCCTGCACAGAATAAAAAGGTGTATCTATAAATTGCCATATATGCAGATTCATGGCATGCCCAATATCTAGATCATGAACTCTCAAAATCAGACACCCTGTTTCTCTGGGGTGCCAAGCACTCTACTGGTACTGAGTAAATAAACTAAACACTATGTAAAATTTGTCTTTTTTATTTTCAGAGGCTACAGAAAGTATCTTGAGGGTAACAGAGACTTGGAATATTCTTACATAGTATGTATGTAGGATTTTTGTCCTAAAAACAATGCTATAACAGAATATATTAATAGGAGTCTGATTATGTCCTAAATTCAGTACTATTTCCATCTTTATTAGAAAACTTCTAAGCTCTAATCATTACATTTTTTAAAATGTGATTTTTGGTTAGGTAGCTTAAAAGGCAGTCTAGTATAACCTAGAGATTAAGAGTTCTGGCTTTGGAGTTAACTGGCCCTGGATTCAAATTCCAGCTCTGCCACTTACTAGCTATATGACCATAGTCAGGTTACTTCTCTGAGCCTCAGTTTCCTAATCTGTAAAGTGAGAATGAATACCTTCCTATCTCACAATATGACTGTAAGGATTAAAAAGGTTCATGTATTTAAAGTACTTAGCCCAGTTCCTAGCACATATTAAGTGTTCAATAAATGTTAGCTATTTCTGCTACTGAAAAAAGCAGGAAAAGTGTTCCAAGGATTTCTTAAGACATGTGAGTAAAATTTAGTTTGAAAAAGGGAAAGTTTAGGAATGACCTGAGGATAGTCATCAAGTATATGAAGGACTTTTCATTTTTAATATTGGAAAAACCAAATATTTCCTTTAATGGAAAGAGGCAGACCTAGAATAAATGACTAACTTAAGTGAGATACTTGAGTTATACAGAAGGATGAATTTCGCAACTGTGAAGAGTGTTATATAATACTGGTCCTGTTTCAGGTTGCTTGGGTAGAATCACAATTTCTTGATATATTTAAAATAAGATAGACAAAAAAATCTATGTTACATGGCTTTTAGGTAATCTTGCCTAAGGGGAAGGAAAGTGAACTAAATGGCCTCTCAACTCCTTCTGTTCCTAGAGTCTGTGATATATGTGACATAGGTACCAATTTGAACAGTAACTATCTGATGTGGATACTCTTTTTCTTTTCTTTTCCTTTTTTTTTGGTGGGATCTTAGTTCCCTGACCAGGGATCGAACCCCGGCCCCAGCAGTGAAAGTGCCGAGTCCTAACCACTGGACTGCCAGGGAATTCCCCCGATGTAGATACTCTTAATGATCTCACCACCTAGCTTCATCCAGCAAGAGTATGTTCTTCAAATATACTCAACTGTCTCCTAAAACAAAATGAAAACAGCAACGACAACTCATAATCTTACTTGGAAATTCGCATTTCTTGGCTAGATGGCTGGAGAATAAGAGTAGATGGTACAGATGTGGTGTCTCCACATATGAATTCAAGAGGAACTAGAAACCATTCTGGAAAAAAAAATCTGTCTCAATTGCAAAAACAGAGTCTCAAATTATAAAAACCTTAGTAGGCTGGCAAATGTCTCCTGGTCCATCTTGGTGCTTAAAGGTGATGTAAAAGAGATGAATATGGTCGTGCAGAATGGCTTTCCTCCCCGATCCTTGTGGCTGACATGAAGATCTTGGAAAATGGCCTATGGCAGCAGGAACACACTTGCCACCCGTACCTCCTGCTCTACTGTGACTTCCCATCCTCTCAAGACTCTGACCCATCTGGCCGCCTATATACTTTCACCTCAAACCCCAGACTCTTCTCTTTATACTTTTTTTTTTTTTTTTTTTCTTTATACTTTTCTTTGGGGCAAGTGAGAACCTCTGGAGCCAGCATGAGATACAGACTGGAACCTGTCTTAAAAGCACCCATGGACCAGCACTCCTGTTTTTCATTATTTTCAATGGGAATTCATGACCCACTTTTCACCTAAAATCTAGATGAACAGCAGCCAGGGCAGACTCACAGGATAAAATGCCTTAAAAAGTCAATTAGGGAAACTGATTATCTAGTTTACATGTAGCTTACCTACTTACAGGAAACTCTTCACTTTTTTTCTCGCTTTCTATTTGATTTATGGCCCTTTTATTGCTTAGACAAATCTACACAGGGAAAAGAAAATAAGAAAACCAAAATCTGGAATTTTGGTTACTTGATAGTACTTCACGTAAAGATGATGTAATGGAAGGGACAAAACTAAAGGTTAAAAGGAGACTTAAAAATTATTTCAAAATTAAACATGCAAATGCTACTCCAGTCCTAGCCCCTATATAAATTATTTAAATTCTGACATTTTAAGAGAAGGAAAGGGAGCAAAATTATATACCTGGCTCAAAAGTTCTCTCCTTCTGCCACTATTCCTCAATGCTGGATGCCCACAGCCTCAAAATGGCTACAAAACACCTTTCCTAAGGGAACTCCCTGGCGGTCCGCTGGCTAAAACTCCATGCTTTCACTGCCAAGGGCGCAGGTTCAATCCCTGGTCGGGGAACTAAGATCCCACAAGTCGTGTGGCACGGCCAAAAAAGAAAAGAAAAAAGAAAAAACCCACACCTTTCTTAAGGTAACTCTTTATATCTCTTATAGCACTCTTTAGTTATGCAACATCACTGTTTAGTAAGCAGTGATACAGCATTATCCGTTTACTGTTGGTGACTTGTTCTAAGTTATATAATGTGTCAGTGGCAGTTATTAAAAAAACAGGCCTCATGAATTCCCAGCCCAGCATCCTTTTCATTAGCCTACAACAATATTAGCAGATCTTATCATTACTTACGAACAATAACTACAACAGGGGCTACCATTTATCAAGTCGTAACCATGTACCAGGTACCATGCTAAATAAATCCTGTAGAGTCTCTTTTTTGATTCTCACAATATCCCTGGAAGGCAAGTACTACCATTATCTCCTTTTGTCAGGTGAAGAAAACATGGTGTAGAGAAGTAAATCAACTTGCCCAGGGTCACCCAGCTAGTTAGTTACTAAAGCTTGTGGTCTTAACCTCCAATACTGTTCTACTCCCTAGATCAAGGAACAAGCTTAGTTATTTATAACTCACTACACTTGGGCAAAAAAATTAACTCCCTACACCATACCATTAAAAATTAATCAAAACAATTTATAATAGTGAAATCTGTACAAAGTTCTGATGCTTTCTGCACAAACAGGTACAAATAAATTAAATCTCCATTGAATTTAGCAATACTGCCAGATGTATGCTGCTGCTTCATGTAAAACTAGGCACTGCATTTGTTAATAACACAGTAACGTCAGGGACCAAAACTGCTCCTGTTCTGACTAGAGCAGCCATGTCAAATAACAAAAATGCTAACAAGTCAGGATGTAGGTGCATTTTCCAGGAATATTCATAATGCCAAGGAATAAATAATGGGGTGATAAGGGTTACAGTACAACTAGCTTCAAGTAAATAGTATTCTTTCTTTGTACCCAAAGTTGTTTTTAAGGACTAGGAAATAAAAACATAACTGCTCTGGTTCTCAAAACTCAGCAAGCCACAGTAACATGAAGAAATCTAAAACCACCAAATAAAAAAAAAACGCATTTTTTAAAAAATGCAGCATTCTATTGCTATCTATAGTTTTGGGGGTGGGGAAGATAAACATTTTCACAGTTAAGGTCTCACTACAACAAAAACTGTCTGACCTCTGAATTCCCATTTGCGCCAATACTGATTCTAGGGTTTGAGACTATTTATCCTTAAAACAAATCTCAAATGTTATCTTTGAACTTCTTCATATTGCTTTTCTTTTTTTTTTTTTCACTAATACTAGAAAACTGACTACTTTTCAAAATAGATTATTCCTGACATCAAAACGATAGCCCCCCCGTTCCCATTAGATTCTTTATGAAATATGAGATTACTTAGTGCCTAAGAACATAGATATATGTTCTGCCAAACCCATCTTTAAAATAATGAAACACTTGATAGTGGAGCTACTGAAGGTACATTTACAGATGTAATTTCAATAAAGAGCTCAGAGGAGAAAAATAACCAAATGAGAAGACACTGTCTCAATGTAAACCATAATGTATTAAATAGCAACAGAGACGACACTACCTCTCCAACAGAGCAATACAGTATCTTGCCAAACTGGTTACTTGGTAGTGAAGACAACTGCAGGAACATTACGCTTAGCACAGCTTCAGAAAAACTGTAAGATTCAACAAAAGTTATCCAAAGTCAGAAATGCTGTGTTGTATAGCTGAACCACGGTAAAATACGTTGTGCAGCAACTACTAACATTTTCCTGTTGAAAGGGTTCTGTCATCTTCATTTGTAATGATCACAATTACTTTATTAATGGAAAATGAAAACATTTCAGAATTTTAATTATCAAAATATATGTGAATGAAGACTTTAACACATGAAACATTCAAATTAAGCAAACTGCTTGTTTTGTAAGTCAACATGGCCTCCAAGAAGATTTTAATTCTTTTTGAAAAGAAAAAAAATGGATAATATACATATTGATTCACTCCTTTTTTGTTGATTGGCAAATAAGTTAAACCTAGCCTTGCAATTTGCCGATTTGGGGGAAAAAAAACTAAGACTGCAATTTTAAAAAATTACACTCAGTTAATAACACGATACACTCTAAAATAAGCAATTTTCTCCTTAATGAGCTTAAAGTAAGTTTTATTCTCAAGAGGCAGAAATACCAACTTACCAGCTTCGTGCCTCTTTTAATTTCCTTTTGGACATCTTCAATAGAAAATCCACCAAGACTTTCGTTATCAGAGTGTGATGATACCAAAGCAGATGAAAAGAGCTATAAATTACATTTAAAAAAAATTAAGGTTCATATATAAAGAAATTACAGTGAAACAGTGAATAAGATGTTAAATTTAAAAGGAAATATTCAAGTAAAAATGGCATAGCATTAGTGAGAAACCACTTCTTAGAAGTTTAACTGGTTTTGTTGTTTTGTTTTGTTTAGTAATCAGGAATATTCATTATTAAGATTCTCATGGTTTCAGGTCTCTTGGTTGCTGCGGGCATACTTACCATGCACTTATGGTGTGCTGCCACCTTCTGGTTTTCAGATATTAGTAACTGTCCACATTCCTTGTCTCTATTTGACTTACAAAAGCCACATTTGCGCTGTCTTGTAGGCCCTTTTTTCTGTTCAACTGAGCTTGACATGATTTTTAAATTGCCTTTAGAATGCCACTTTATGTCTCAAGAAATGCTACAGAGAATAAGAAGGGCAACAAAATGGTTAATTTTGTTTTAAAAATCAGTTTACACAGTAATATAAATTGCTTAACATTTGACCTAGGTCTTAATATATGCATTTAAAAATAGCTATTTAGTATAGACAAATTAATATTCAAACCTCTGTAATTTTAAAAAATGTACAGCGTATGCATAAAGATAAGTTAATGAAGTACTGAGAAAAATCAAACTGCTCTCAAATTAAGGGACATGTGAAATAATTAGAACTATTTCTGCATGGATAAATAAAACACGAACAGTGTATGATATTAAAATAGTCATCTGCTGACATAATTAATGAAAAACATTTTTCATGTATAGCTAGCTAGGTGCCCCTTCAAGGAGACAAAGAATTATACATCTAAGAGCAGAGCAAAAACTAATAAGAGAACTACACAATATCCAGGGTGAACAGAATTCTATAACTGCACAACTCCTTAAAGTTCACATATTGATAATCCAACAAATGAGAAATGAATTTACATAACCATGACTTTGGAACACTTATTTTTAAAAGTTGAATTATTTTCAAGTTTAAAAAAAAATCATGTATACATCTTTATTAGTTTTTGCTATTGTATTCCTTTTGCAAGTAAGGAAAACATTAAGCCTTACACCAGTCTATTCAAAAACGCAGACTTTAGGAACCAATCATTTATAAAAACAACTGTATTATCTGACTCTGAGATTTACTCCAAAAGTCTGCTTATTAAATTAAAAGTTACAAACTGACAGTCGTGTTCTAAATGTAGTAACTTTCATACTTTAATTAGTAATACTGTATAAAGAAAGGGAAACTTTTCTGAATGAGCCTTAAATTTAGTCAAATTATAATTATAGGTAGTATAGTCAAACAAAAAAAGGGAAGAAAAGCTCTAACATGGAAGGTTTCTGATTTAGATCATCAATCTCAACATGGATTCTTCAGAAGACTATAAACAAATGTAAAATCAGTTATTTGAATTGTGTAGGTTTCCCAAATCAACATAACTAAGCAGTTCAGTACCCAGGTTACCACAACACACATTACAGTCAATAAAATCTCAAATTTTTGTCTTAAAATTTACTAAATTCTTTCCATTCCTCCATATATTTGAACATTTTCAAAATATGTTGAAAAAATGGACTCACTAACACTACATCGTTTCTTTCTGAGAAGCACTTGTTCACCAACAAGAACAGGAGCAGTTGGAAGCCAGCAAGGTGGTAGATGCAAACCATTCAGTGCTTTACAATATAACAATGCAAATACTTAAAACTGAACACGAAGTCACAAAGAAACAGGTCTTCTCATCAATTTATTTCTAGGTTTTTCTCTTTAATGAAACTTCAAAGGCCCTGACAGTCTCTGCACCGATGGGTTTAACAAACTCTTAATGCTGTCTACAATTTTAAATACTTCACTCTTCCAAATGGCATCGGATACTTTACAACAGTACTGTATTCACAGCACTGGCTATAAACCGTGAAACTGATTGAAAACAGGCAGCAAATACTTTTAGGATTAAAGAAAAAAAAAAAAGAACATAACAGAGAAACAAAAGAAACAAAAGGGGAAGTGTGTTTGCATTTGCTCAGGCAAATATGTGTTCAGTTGCTTTATCAAGAATGTAGCTGCCAACATCTTTAGAATTAAATATGCAAAACATCAAAATTCATAAATAGCACCAGAATTTGCTACTTGAGTTCTAAATTAGCTTTCTTTACTACTGTGCAATGAACAGTAAGCACTCTGAAAGCACTTTAATGTATTCAGCATTTCTCCTGGTCATCCTTGGCCAGCTGAAAGGATGGCACATTATGAATCCAATCTATACAGACGTCTTAATGTGTAATTTCTGTACAACCTTAGCATAAGCTATAAAAACAGCTTAAGACAAAGTAAATTCCTAGATTAGAACATCACTTTTTATTCTTAAAATTAATTCTGAAAATGGTGTCCCCAAAATTCTACCCATATTGAATCCTGCCTCTTTCCATTTATAAACAGGTAAATTTCTCATCCTAATTTTGAGAACCTACTTTTCTAGGTATCAAAGACCCCAAAATCTAAAAGAGAAAAAAAGGTACACTTTATTTTGCATTCAAAAATACTCTAGTGTATTTTTTCTGTAATCAGTTTAAATATAATTTGTAAAGTGAACAGAAACGCACACAAAAGTGCACCAAACCAATTAAAAACTTTCCCTAACGTGCAATGAGTAAATGGATTTTTCCACTAAAATTCAAATAATGCATCTGTGCATATCTTGCTAATTTTTTTTTACAGCCTCCTTGTAAAACATGAAGTGGAGAACATCATGGAAACAATGACTCCTAGTAAAAGTGTCTTTATCATAAAAATGCAGATTTTTGTCTAATGCTGTCACATTTGTGGTCTCTACTTGAGGAGAATAAGGGCATTCCAAGGACCAATATTAAGGGGTTCATAATGATCCATACAGTATATGGCATTTTAATTTTAGTCTAAAAGGTTTTTCAGGGCATGCAGAGATCAAACTTTGATGCTTTCACCCAACAATGAAACCTTTTCTTTCAAAGAAACATAGCATTATGGATAATGTTATAAAGCAGAAATAAAGAGGCAAAGATAACAGCGTGAGAAACATAATTTAAATGTCCGAAAAAATATAAAAACCCGATTAGTTAGGCTGAAGCAATCAGTGCATTTCAGATTTTCCAAGATGCTTTAAAGCACCAAGGTGGAAATAACCTGAAACATCAAGGAGAGCATTCAAGAACCAACTCGAGAGCTCATTCAGTGTCTGATATCTGAAAGACCATTTTCACAGAAAAACAAAACAAAACAAAAACTGCAGTTCCGGAAGATCAAACAATTCCACACGCAAGGAAGTTGAAATATACAGATCAAAATATATAAACATGATCCAAGAAGCAGTATTTCTGTCAGGAAAGTTACACTGGAGAGAAAGAAACGAATAAGAGATGAACCGGAAGGGCACCTGAATTTGGTTGCACGATATTATTACATGCTTCGCACTGCTTTTTGCGGTTATTCAAAAGGAAACTAAAGGAATTTTCCAGTTGTTTCAAACCCAAGGGTAGAGAAAGAATTTGAACTGTGTGAATAAGACCTGATATTACGTAGTAAGCCGATAAAAAGAAAAGGTTTTTCAAAATTAAAGGATTTTTCAACTTCCACGCAGAATATCGAAACGAAGAAATTTCAAAAGAATGCCGTGCTGCTCGTCCATATAATAAGGGATGGTACACATAACGTACCGGAGCCTCTCCGTTATTTATTCCTCAATACACACTAGACTCCAAGATCTCCCTCTAATCAAGCGCTAGATAAACTCTCAAAACTATCTTCCAATAAAACACTTTAGCAGGTTCCTTTCGGTCGTAAAGTCAGGGTCCCCTAATTGTCCTTTTCCAATCCTCCTGGATCCAGGAAAATATCACCCTACCACTTTCTTTAACCCTCCTCCCGCCAAGAGTTCGCCCTCTAATAGTCTTCGTTTCCTATCTCAGTTTCACCCCTAATTCCCCCCACCCCGGAGTTTTTCCTCATTCCGTAAGGCTACCCTTCTTGCCATCCTAACAATTCTTCCTCTCACTCTTCCCAAACTGGGAGTCTCCCTCCTTCCCAAATATGTCCTAAGCGATGGCAAAGACTAAAAATTCCCGGTATTTTGTCCTCTTCAAATGTTGCGCCCCCTCCCCCGAAGTCTAGGCTTAAGCCTAACCTCTCCCTTGGCTCCTCCGAAGCACTTTTCTCAGCAGCCTCTCTGCCAAGCGCCTTCAATGAGCGGCGCTTCTGGGGTCCCTGACAATAAAGCGAGACCACCAAGAGTCCCCCTTAACAACGGGCAGGGGCGGCGGCCTGGCCACCGCCATCCTCCTTGTCTTCTCCCGCCGGGCAGAGAATGGGGGGCCCCAGGGTACCGTGGGGACTCACCGGCGGGGCCCAGAGGCGAACGGCAGGGGAGAAGCGCCAATGAGGGGAAAGAGAAAGAACTCGGTCTTGGTTCTCCGGCAGCGCCTGGGAGCGGGGTTCTGTCGCCGGAGGTTGTTTCCTTTCATTCGAGAAGAGACGGGCTCGCTGAGCGCCCTTACGTCGCCCCCCTCGCACGCAACGACTCACATAGCGTTAATACGTCTCGAGCGCGCCGCGGGCCCTGATTGGCTGCAGCGAGGAGGCAGCTGAAGCCGCAGAGCCACGGCGCATGTGCAGAAGCCACCCCCGGTACGGATCGGGGCGGCAGGCCCCGCCTCCTGCTCGCGCGCGTACCTTCTATTCTCCGGTCCGCCGCTCAGCCAAGTGTTTGGGGGCAGGATCCGAGGAGATAGAGAAAGAGATTCAAAGATATCGCTGTGGGTTGGGCGGAGAAGGGGCTGGGTTGGGACTAGAAACCGTTGGCCAGGGGCCCCGGGTAACCAGTTTTCAACAGTGATTCAAGTGGGTAGGCCTTATCCCTTGCACTTGTTCACCGAGGCCTTTTCATATCCATTATTTCATTGTACTCTCGTGGCATCCCTTTGAGGTCCCCCGTTCTCTCGTTTTACTGCCAGGGAAGACTGAGAAGCTCCTAGTGGAGTCAGTCTGCCTGGATTTCAATCTTTGGGCGAATCATTTTTCATCTCCGTGCCTTAAATTTGTGTCTTTAAAATGGGGATAAAAATAGTATCTCACGGGTTTATTGTGAGGAAGAAATGAGATAATGCCAGTAAACCGTGTCTTAGCGTCCCTGGCGTGTAACAGGCCCTGTATAAATTCTGAGATTTTTCATAATCAGAAAAGATAAGTGATTTTCTTCATATTTCACACAGGTAAACCCGACACCTAAACTGAGTGCTTTCCTCTGATGTATGAAGCCAGACTGCGTGGGTTTGAATCTCAGCTCCCCCACTTCTAGCTCTATGACCTTGAGCACGTTGCCTTACCTCTGTCCCTCAGTTTCAACACATCCAAAATGGAGATCACAGTGGTGTCCAGCTCATAGGATTGTTAAGAGAAATGAATTAATATATGTAAATCACATAGAATAACGCTTGGGCACATAGTATGCCCTATGTAAGGGTCAGCTTTTGTTATTTTCTACTGGGCTCACAGACTGCTAGCCAGTGGTTTAAAAGAAAAGAAAAAAGGTCCTAACAAACCAATGAAATTTTAAAGATGCCCTTCAAGTAGCTATTTTTCCTGTAAAAAAAGGGGGGGGGGGAAGCAGTGGATTTCCATTGTTTTGATCCACTGCTGTTTCTGTGCTGCTTCATCATTCTTTTTATTTTTCACTGCAATGACAACATTAAATTGTAATCCTCAAGGGAACAGTAACCATGTTTGATGTCACCTTGTATCCCATACGAACAGGTACCTAATAAGGGTGGACAAAGCAGGACCCTTAGCTCTTTCACCCAGGCCCTGTACCCTTGAAAGGGAGTGGCTGGAAATTTACATAAGAAGATCCAGAATGTGTATTCCAAATATTCACAGTGTGTTTGAAAACAGGTCCTCCCCCAACGCCCAGCATCATTTTCCACCAACTTTACACACTTACTGATGTCAGGATGAGACTGATGATTATGTAAGTGACAAAATTTAGTGCCTGTGCAGTATGTCATCTTTTTAGATTTCTTCACAAATCCCCATATTTTACTCTCTTTTATTCATTCTCTCATCCATGCATTCCTTCTAACAAAATTTGATTGAATAAACATCTGCACAGCTGCTAAGTTCCAAACACAAGAGAGACAGACATAGATCAACTCAATCCCTGACCTTGAGCTCATGGTCTAAAAAGGGAGACAGACAAGCAAACAAACACAGTATGATGTGATAAATGCTATATTAGGTGTGTGCCTGGTACAGACATCCTCTACTATGTACAAAGCACTATGCTAAGGTACAATGCAACAGTGAATAAGACACAGCCTTTGCCCTCAACTATTTACAGTCTAACAAGGAAAAGACAAATAGCTACTATAGGGACTGGACTGCAGCAAGTGCGTTTGCGATGGAAAGGAAGTGCAGGGAGAGTTCAGGAGAGGAAGAGATCAGTGACTCCAGTTAGTTTCAGGTCCCAGGTCTGGTAGCCAGTTCCAGTTAGCATGACTGATAGATGCAGCCTGTTATTTCAAGGGCTACAGAAAGGAGTCAGATTGTGATAACGTGCTCTTAACAATGCCTGAGAATAGAGCATTGGATCTCTTAATCTCTTATTGATTCACCAGCACACTCCCACCAACACTCTTCCTTTTCCTTTCACTTTTTGCTTCAGGCCCTAGATCCTGCTTTTTTTTCTACCTCACTCTCAGCAAAGTCTTTAACTTCCTGACTTATTTAGAGTAGGGCCATCTGAGCTAAGCTACTTTATCTTGTACACCCATCCTCTCTGGCTTCCTTCAAGATTCAGAGAGAGAATTGCCCTTTCTGCTTTTTAAAGCTAAAGCTGTGGCTTTAATCACATCTTTTCTGCACTCTGGAGGAACTGATTCCCTGCTTATTTTCTGCTCCGGCAGCATCAATTGCCCTGCTCTCATTTACCTTCAGTGCTAGACTCTACCTTCACTGCCAGACTGTGTTCTTTCCCTCCAATTGCTCTCCCATCACTCATTCGGCAGACATCTGCAGATATTTTCTGTATGCCAGGTATTATGCCAGACATTGGACATTTGAAAAGGAGTAAGACACAGCTCCTGCCTTCAAGGAATTCTCAGTCTAACGAGAAAGAAAAACAGGTATTTCTAATGAGAAAGAAAAACAGAATTTCAGTGCAATAGGTGAAACGCTATAATAGAATTACGTACGGCAAAGTTTGGTGGACTCTGTCCAGTGGAGCAGGAAATACATCCCTGGGGAGGAAATGTTTTGAGTTGGGTCTTAAAAGACAGGTCCAGGTCCAGAAAAATCTGGATCCCATCTTCACAACTTTTCTCCGTCTTCATTCTTGACGTCTCCGTTACATTTGACACTTTAGGCCATTTACTTGTTCTGAAACTTTCACCTTCCTTGTCTTGTAACACGGACTCTGACTCTGGCTCCCTGGCTGCTATTTCAGTCTCTTTTGTAGGTTTCCCTTCTTCTCTTTTTAAATGCAGGCTTCTCCCTAGACAGAGCCCTAGACCCCCACCCCCTTCCAGTCCAGCCAGTCTTAAACTTTGGAAGTTTGTTAAAAATGCAGATTCTTTGGCACCACCCTGGAGGATTCTGAAGGTTTGGGTCCAGGAATCTGCCTTCTTAAACTGCCCAGATAGTCTGATGCCAATCTGTTGAGGACCACACATTAAGAAACTTCCCTCGGGCTTCCCTGGTGGCGCAGTGGTTGAGAATCTGCCTGCCAATGCAGGGGACATGGGTTCGAGCCCTGGTCTGGGAAGATCCCACATGCCGCGGAGCAACTGGGCCCGTGAGCCACAACTACTGAGCCTGAGCGTCTGGAGCCTGTGCTCCGCAAAAAGAGAGGCCGCGACAGTGAGAGGCCTGCGCACCACGATGAAGAGTGGCCCCCCACTCGCCGCAACTGGAGAAAGCCCTCACACAGAAACGAAGACCCAACACAGCCAAAAATAAAAATAATAAATATATAATAAATTAAAAAAATTAAAAAAAAAAAAAACTTCCCTCATTCTTTTTTTGTAGAATTGATACAATCTCTTGACTTTCACTACCCTGTAAACAACCATTTAGCAACTGCACATGGTCTGGATAGATTAGCCCTGTCCTTGAGCTCAAATTGCTACGTCTAGTACAAGCAAGTTCATCCTCCCCAGCAACTAAAAAGTAATTTTTTCCCCATCTTCAGTGTTTTTGTGTAAGATACCCCTAGCATTTCTGCTCCTGCCTAAACCAAAGGCTAAATTCACCTAGTGCCTAAATTCACTCCTTTCTAGCTGTAATCAACACCAGTGGATTATGCATTCATTCATAAGTACCTATTGATCACCTACTACGTGTTAGATAAATATGGACATGGTCCATTTGGGTGTAGTGGGGGAGAAAGACCTTAATCAATTAATCACATAAACCAATGTAAAATTATGACAAATTTTGCACGATTGGTTCAGAAGGAAGCAAATGTCACTTACATGGAACTGAAGTCTACTTGCGTTTTGTATGTTGGATACATTTTATATTTTTTATTCTTTATTTTTAAAGTGGACGGATTAAGTATATTAAATGTTTCTGTGAAAAAAGATAGAATGCTATATATTTGTGTGAGATGCTGCGTAAGAGTCAGAAGACCTGGGTTTGAATTGCTGGCCTGCCGCTAACTAGCAGAGTTACCTCGGGTTATTCATTTGACTTCTCTGAGCCTTTGTTTACACATCAGTCAAATGAGATCACTGTTACTTGCAAAACTGTTATGGGGCACAAGGACAGATAATGACGTACATTAATGTTCTTGCCCCAATAAATATGAAGGACAATTATTATTATTATTATTATTTGTATCCCTTAACTGCCATATCATCTGTTTGGTCTACCTGCTAATGTAGGCTACCAGCATTTGGTGCCTATGCTCTTCTACTTAGGTTTTTTTTTTTAAGATTTTTTAAAATTAATTACTTTTATTTTAGGCTGCATTGGGTCTTCGTTGCTGCGCACGGGTTTTCTCTAGTTGCAGCGAGCAGGGGCTACTCTTTGTTGCGGCACACGGGCTTCTCATTACGGTGGCTTCTCGTTGTGAAGCACGGGCTCTAGGCGTGCGGGCTTCAATAGTTGCGGCACAGGGGCTCAGTAGTTGTGGCTCGCGGGGTCTAGAGCACAGGCTCAGTAGTTGTGGCGCATGGGATTAGTTGCTCTGCGGCATGTGGGATCTTCCCGGACCAGGGCTTGAACCCGTGTCCCCTGCGTTGGCAGGCAGATTCTTAACCACTGCGCCACCAGGGAAGTCCCTCTACTTAGTTTTTGTTGTTGTTGGCCACCCTATGGAGCTACCCTGGTACCTAAGTGAGAAGATGGGGGCCTCGGGAGACTTTGTGTTAATGTCTTTCCCTAGTTTAGCAATTTGAAGCTGGGTGTGGAGAATGGACAATGGAAAAGAGAGTAGAAAATGGAGAATGGGAAAGAGACTGTAATGAAGAACAGGGAGAAGTGGAATTGGAATGGAACGACATCATCTCAAGAGTTTGTTAATAATACAGCAGCCCAAGCCCCCCACCCCAGTAATTCTGGCATAGATATGAAACGCGGCCCAGCAACTATATTTCTAGCAAGCTCCCCAGGTAAGACTGTGATAGACACAAAAGTGTGAGAACCACTGACCTATAGCTATCAAGCTGAAAACAAGAAAAAAAAAGTATCACTTGGGCATGTCATCAGTTTCATCTGAGTGCCCAAGAGACTTCATTCTGATAAATATCATTCTTAGACATAGATGTCAGTGAGGACATGTGAGGACACATCCTTATAATTGGCTTTGCCATTGGGTCCCAGGTAATCTTGAGCATCTTTGTTCCTTGGCCCTATTTTGGCTGTTGGTTAAATAACATGATCAGACAAGTCTACGCTAATCTCACATATTATAATAATAAGTCTAAAAACTAGAGGAATTATATATGAATAAGATTTGTGGGGAGCTAATATTCACAATGAGATATAGTCTGTGCCAGGTGCCATTGTACCAAATGGCCTGGACAAAAATCCGAGTTTCAAGTTAACTTATCAGTGCCTTAGTTTCCTCATCAGTAAACTGAGGATGATGGAAGTACCTGTCTCAAGGTTTTTTTTTTTTGAGGATTGCTTGAGATAATCCACATCCAGCATCTGGCACAGTTCCTGGCCCACAGAGCTCAATAAATATTAGCTACAAGAGCTAGCTTTATGGGCAGCAATATGGAATGTTCTACTTAAGAGTAGCTATAGTTGTCTCCAGGTTTTCTGATAAGTGGACTAGGGAGACAAAAGGGCTTTGTTTCTTTATTTCTGCTGTTCTTGCTTCCTACAACTCCTCTGACAGCTTTCTTCGACTTGCTAGGACCTAGCAGCCTTCAAAACCTGGTTCAGGTGTCAGCCCTTCACTTCCTGGAAGCTTTAATTACCCTTTGATTGGGTGAAGCTCCCCTCCTCTGCTTCCGTAGCATCCTGGCCAGACCTCGCTCTCATCATTTACCACATTATATTGAAATTGTATGTACTTCTGTCTTTCCCACTAGACAGTGAGCTCTTTGGGAGAAGAGACCATGTCCTAATCTTTTTTCTACCCTTTCGCACCTAGCATAGTGCTTGCCCCATAAATGTTGGCTGAACTTTCTCAGAGGAACATGCCAGGGAGCCAGTGGTTACTGCTGTTGGAAGGCTTCTTCCTGTCTGAGACTGCTGTCTTGTATTCTGGGCCTTGGCGCCTACACCTCTCTGTTGCACTTAGAATCATTTAATGCAATTTAGCAATTAATTACACACTGTATACACTATGTTATTCTCTAATTGCTTCATATGTTAATCTACCACTTACGTCCTCTTCCCTCAGGCATTAAGAGAAGAAATGGCTATAAATGGAAAGTGGAAGATCTAGCTGTAAGACACACCCAGTCGTCCATCAAGTCTGCTTATTGAATGCCCAGGGTATCATGGATGCTACTATTAATCACCAGAGGTGAATGCTAATGAAAAAGTAGCATAATTTACCACAAGCGCCTAGAACACTTAGGCACTCAGTGTTTGTTAAATGAATGAGTGATTTAGTGAAAAACAGTAGTGAACTTGATTAGACAGAAATCAGGAGCCCTGGCTTCTAATCAGATCTCTATCACTTCATGTTGAACTTGAAAAGTCACTTCATCTTTCTGGGACACACTTTCAGGTTCTAAAAAACATGATGAAATCAGACTAGATTATCTTTAAGATCTCTTCCAATTTTAATATGCAATTCTTCCTCCCAATAGTTAGAAGACTCCTCAAGAGTCAACAAGGTAGGTATCTCTTAGATTCTCCATAGCACCTAGCACAGTGCTGAACACACAAGAGGACATGAGAAATACTTAAAGTCAGAACCTTCACCAAAATTAAAAAAAAAAAAAAAAAAAGCACAACCAATGGATACCAAGTATGCCATGAAACATGCCTCGTCTCTAAAAATGGGACCTAAAAGAAAAGTAGGAGAAAACCTGGAAACCTCTTCTAATTGTTGCATTGCAAAATCATTAAAACATTTATGATTTGAAATCCTAACTTAGGCTCCAGTTGACAATCAAGTGATTTCCTTTTTTTAATCCAAGGAAGAACTTAAGCACATGCAGAGTACAATTGCAGCTTGATCTTAGACCCTGTTCTCTCTCTTCCTTGGTAATCATCCACACCCACCACTTTATTTACCACCTACTGGGATTGACAAAACATTCATTTAGCTCTCTAGCCAACATCTCTCCTCTGAATTCTGGGGCCATATATCCAACTGCCTATTTGAAATTGCTTAGTCACCTCAAAAGCATCTCAAACACAGTATGTCTGAAACAGAACTGGTGATCTTCTCCCTATAAACCTGGTACCGGTCCACTGTTGGCTAACTCACTGACTGGCACCTCTATCCACCCAGTTCTGCAGGCCATAGATCAAGGAGTCATCCTTGACACCACCCTGTATTTCACTCCCCCCACTCATCTCTACTCTATCAGTAATCGTGGCAATTTTGACTCCTAATTATCTCTAAAATCAGCCTACTATTCATTATCTCCACTGTCTCTACCATCTCCTACCTGGACCACTCTACCAGTTTACTGACTTGGCTATCTGATTTAATTTTCCCTCTTCCAATCTAATCTCCAATACTCCTGCAAGTGTCATTAATTCATTTATTCATCAAAAAATATTTATTGAAAAAAGGAAAAAAAGAAAAAAAAAATTTATTGAGTGCCTACGAACGATGTGCGAAGCACCGGAGATACAGCAGTGTACAAAACAAGCAAAAATCCCCATTGTCATGGAGTTTACAGTTTAGTAAAAGAGAGGCACACTAAAAGTAATATGTAGTATACATAGTATGGGAGACTTATTTCCAGCATGATAAATTAAGAAAGTTAACACATCTTCTCCCCCCAAAAGCAACTATAAAGCTGGACAAAACTGACAAAAACAGCCCTTCCAGTGTTCTGGAAGGCTACCAAAGACATAACAGGGTGACCAATTATCCTGATTTCCTTGGTACTGTCCCAGTTTCAGCACTGAAAGTCCTGCATCGCAGGAAACTCTTCCCCAGTATGCAAAAAACTCAATTTTCAGCAATGGTTGCTCATGTTTGAGGGAAAGGTACCAAACCCATACTGGTGGCTCCAAAAGCAGGGGCTGAAAGCAATGCTATTTTCAGTGTCCAATGAATATGGCATCGATTATCTATCCGTAGTCACTGTTGCTGTCTTTAACCCTGACCACTGATGTTGGCAACCATGATCCGCTGTTCACAATAGCCCATCATTCATTGTTGTATCACTCAGAGGCATGCAACTTTAAGTTTGTAATTTACATGTATTGCAGTCATGATTTGTAACATTCTGTCTTTGACTTTGCCTGTGGATTAACTGTTGCGATTTGTATGAAGATAGTGGTACTTTAATTTTTAACATTATGAATATTGTGCTCTGAGTGGTCAGATAAAGAAAATGAATACAATCACAATACCAACTCCAGCTTGACCCAGAAATCACCCAAAAAGAAAACTAAATAAATGACTATGTTATTTCGATGACAGATAGAAGGGCACATACAACTGGCTTAGGGAGGTAAACAACCAAGACAGAACATAACTGCACAATAAACTGAAAAGAATTTGAGACTGGGCATGGCAGAGAACGGGATGTGTAAGCATATATGGAGATTGAATCTCACAAGTGAAGTATAAGACAGATAAGTGCTTATAAATCAATCAGATGCTTTAGGTCTTCCAGAAAGACACTAATGTTCAGCTGAAATTGGTGGCCACTGATTTACCCTAGATACACCATACCAACAAACATGCATTATTCTATCTTTCTCTTCATTGCTCTTTGAATAAAGTTCCATTTCCTCATTCCAAGATAGCAACTAAAATGTCCTGTGGGTGAACAAAAGGGGAAATTTTGGTACAAGATGGGTTGGCCTCTAGCAGTGTGGAGTTGATTTTGTCAGATCTTACCAAGGATCATGCTTTCTACAGTAAATCAAATGATGTGTCCAATCATGGCAACTGAAAAATGTTCCTCCTAGCTTTTAGGTACTTTGATTTAAAAAGGAGAATTTCAAATCATCTTCTTGATTTCTTTGACGATCATAGTGAAGCTGCAAAAAGTATAAAACTAAAGATTGTTGGTATCTTATCAACTTTGCTCATCGTTCTGCATATTCAGTAGACAGTGCCAATGTAAATTTTGGAAATCAGATGGCTTTAGAACTCAAAATAAAATGTCACCCAGTAAAGGGCAGTCAAATTAAACAGTGCTTCCTCAATTTCTTATGAAAACTCTAACTTATTTGGAATCCAATTTTGATTTCACAATTTCAAGTCACCTCTGTACTTTTTTTCCCCTGAGAACATTTTTCCTGAGAAAAAAGGGTTAAGTTTTGATGACATCCAGAATCCTTCATGATGAGTAAAATTTACGGGTATTTTAAGCATGGATAAGCCTATACAATGAATTTATAGGTGCAAAGGACCTGATTGGCAAACAGCTAGTCTAACAAAGGTATCTTGAAGATAACAAAGTGAATGAATGTACATTTTTGGAGAACTGGAAACTAATTCCTGCAAGTCTAGAAACCTGATGTTTCTACTTAGTAAAATCTATGTATTCTGTGCTCAACACTTTTGTTGAGAAGATATTTTAGCTCGTACATTTAAGTCTTTGATCAATTTTTGGTTAATTTTTGCATATGGTGGGAGGTAGGGTTTCAACTTTATCCTTTTGCACATGGATATCCAGTTGTCCCAGCACCATTTGTTGAAAACACCATTCTTTCCCGACTGAATGGTCTTGGCACCCTTGTTGACAATCAGTTGACCATAAATGTAAGAGTTTATTTCTGGACTCTCAATGCTCTTCCATTGATCACACTGTCTTGATTATTATAGCTTTGCAGAAAGTTTTGAAATTAGGAAATGTGAATCCTCCAAATTTGTTCTTCCTTTGCAAGGTCGTTTTGGCTATTCTGGGTCCTTTGAATTTACAGATGAATTTTAGGATCAGCTTATCAAATTCTGCAACAAAACCAACTGGGTTCTTGATAAAGGATTGAGTTGAATCTGTAGATCAGTTTGGAAAGTATTGTCATCTTTGCAATATTAAGTCTTCCGATCATGAATGTGGCATGATTTTTTTTGAAAGTGTTCAAATTTATTTAAATATTTCATTAAGCAGATTTTTAGGGATGATTTTTAATATTTTAGGTTTTTAATTTCTTTTATCAGTATTTTGTAGTTTGCAGTGTACAAGTCAGCACATCTTTTGTTAAATTTATTCCTAAGTAAATTTATTCCTATTTCTCCTTGATGCCATTGTAAATGGAATCATTTTTTTAAATTGAAGTATAGTTGATTTACAATGTTGTGTTAATTTCTGCTGTACAGCAAAGTGATTCGGTCATACGTATATATACATTCTTTTTCATATTTTTTTCATTGTGGTTTATCACAGGATATTGAATATATTTCCCTGTGCTATACAGTAGGACCTTGTTGTCTATCCATTCTATATATAATAGTTTTCATCTGCTGGAATCATTTTCTTAATTTCATTTTCAATTTGTTCATTGCTAGTGTATAGAAATACAAGTGATTTTTGTATTTTGGTCCTGTGTCCATGACCTTGCTGAACTCATTTATTATATCTAGTAGATTCTTAGTGTATTCCTTAGGATTTGCTATATACAAGATCATGTTATCTGCAAATAGAGATAATATTATTTACTTTTTCATTTCCAATCTGGATGCCTTTTTTTTTTCTTGCCAAAGCCCGAGTTAGAACCACCAGTACAATGTTGAATAGAAGAGACGTTGTTTAGGGATAAAAACTTGCAACTAGTAGGTAAATAAATCCTGGAAATCTAATACACAGTGTAGTGAATATAGACAACAGTATTGTATTATGATTATCAAACATGCAAAGAGACTAGATCTTAATTATTCCCACCACAAAAAAAGAAATGATAATTATGTGATGTGATGGAGGTGCTAACTATCCCTACAATGAGAATCATATTACAATATATAAATGTATCAAAACAAAATGTTGCATACCTTAAATTCACACAATGTTATATGTCAAATATATTTCAATAAAAAATGTTGAATACAAGTGACTAGAGCAGACATCCATGTTTCATTCCTGATCTTAGGGAAAAACTTTCACCATTAAGTCTAATGTTAGTTGTGGGTTTTTTCAAAGACATCCTTCATCAGGTTGAGAAAGTTTCCTTCAATTCTTAGTTTATGGAGCGTTTTTATCATTAAGGGATGGTGAATTTCGTCAAATACTTTTTCTGCATCTATTGAGATGATCATGCGAGCTTTGTCCTTTATTCTATTTATATGGTGCATTACATTAATTGATTTTTGGTTGTTAAAACATCCTTGGAATCCTAAGATGAATCCCACTTGGTCATGGTGTATAATTATTTTTATATGTTGCTGGATTCAGTTTGCCAGTATTTGGTTGAGGATTTTTGTTTCTGTTTTCATAAGATATATTGGTCTTTAGCTTTCTTTACTTGCTATGTTTTTGTCTGATTTTGGTGGCAAAGTAATACTGGCCTCATAAAATGAGTTAGGAAGTGTTCCCTCCTCTTCTATTTTTTAGAAGAGTTTACGAAAAAGTGCTATTAATTCTTCTTTAAATATTTGGTAGAATTCACCAGTGAAGTCTTTAAATCCTTAGTTTTGTTTTGTTTTGTTTTTTTCCTTGTGGGTAGTTTTAAAATTACTAATTCAGTCTCTCTGCTTATGTAGTTCTATTCATAATTTTCTATTTCCTTTTCTGTCCGGTATGG
This sequence comes from Eschrichtius robustus, assembly GCF_028021215.1. NCBI lineage: Eukaryota > Metazoa > Chordata > Mammalia > Artiodactyla > Eschrichtiidae > Eschrichtius > Eschrichtius robustus. Next base: position 117,726,023 of record NC_090845.1, on the reverse strand, counting down.
TAGTTTGTGTCTTTGTTCATTTGGTCTGTTATCTAATTTGTTATATAGTTGTTCATAGTATACATTTATAATCCTTTTTATTTCTGCAAGGTTGGTAGTAATGTCCTCTATTTCATTCCTGTTTTTAGTAAATTGAGTCTTCTCTTTTTTTTCCTGGTTAATCTAGTTAAATGTTTTTCAATTTTCTTGAACTTTTCAAAGAACCAACTTTTTGTTTCATTAATTTTCTCTATTCTTTTCCTATTCTCTACTTTATTAATTTCCACTCTAATCTTTATTATTTCCTTCTAATTGGTTTGGGTTTAGTTCTTTTTTTTTGTTTGTTTTAAGTTCCTTAAGGTGGAAAGGTAGGTTATTGATTTGAATCTTCTTTTTTTTTTTTTAATAGATCTTTTTTTTTTTTTTAAAGGAATTCCTTTATTTTTATTATTTATTTAGTTTTAGCTGTGTTGGGTCTTCGTTTCTGTGCAACGGCTTTCTCTAGTTGCGGCAAGCGGGGGCCACTCTTCATCGCGGTGCGCGGGCCTCTCTCTGTCGCGGCCTCTGTTGTTGCGGAGCACAGGCTCCAGACGCGCAGAGCTCAGTAGTTGTGGCTCACGGACCTAGTTGCTCCGCGGCATGTGGGATCTTCCCAGAGCAGGGATCGAACCCGCGTCCCCTGCATTGGCAAGCTGACGCTCAACCACTGTGCCACCAGGGAAGCCCTCTTTCTTCTTTTTTAATGTAGGTGTTTACAGCTATCCATTTCCCTGTAAACACTACTTTAGTTGGATCCCATAAATTTTGTTTGTTGTGCCTACAGTTTCATTTATCTCAAAATATTCTGTAATCACTCTTGTGATTTCTTTGGCTCATTGTTTATTTAGGAATATGTTGTTTAATTTCCACATATTTGTGAATTTCCCAGTATCTTTATGTTATTAATTTCTAATTTTACTCCACTGTGATCGGATAACATTGTACGGTTTCAATTCTTTTAAATATATTGAGGCTTATGATATTGCCTAATATATAGTCTATCCTGAAAAATGTCCCATGTGCACTTGAGAAGAATGTATATTCTGCTTTTATTTTGTGGAGATAGATAGATAGATAGATAGATAGATAGATAGATAGATAGATAGGTAGATAGATAGATAGATAGGTAGATATACATATATATCTGTATCTCTATAGCAATACATATATATCTATTAGTTCTAGTTGGTTTATAGTGTTCTTTAACACTTCTGTTTCCTCTATGCACTCCTATGTTTACTGCAGCATTATTTACGATAGCCAAGATATAGAAGCCACCTAAGTGCCCATCAATAGATGAATGGATAAAGAAGATATATGGAATGGAATATTACTCAGCCATAAAAAAGAATAAAATCTTGCCATTCGTGACAACATGAAGGGACTTAGAAGGTATTATGCTAAATGAAATAAGTCAGAGAAAGACAAATACTGTATGATTTCACTTATATGTGGAATCTAAAAAACAAAACCAATGAACAAACATAACAAAACAGAAATAGAGATACGGATGCGGAGGACAAACAGGTGGTTTCCAGAGGAGATGGGGGTCGGGGGAGGAGAGAAATAGGTGAGGGAGATTAAGAGGTACAAACTTCCAGTTGCAAAATAAATGAGTCACAGGGATGAAATGTACAGTGTGGGGAATATATTCAATAATAATGCAATACCTTTGTATGGTGACAGATGGTAACTTGACTTATCATGGTGATCATTTTGAAATGTATAGAAATATCAAATCACTAGGTTGTGTAACAAGAACTAGCATAGTGTTGTAGGTCAATTATACTTCAAAAACAAACAAACAAACTCATAGAAAAAGAGATCAGATTTGTGGTTACCCTAGACAATGGGTAGGGGGAAGAGAAATTGGATGAAGGTGGTCCAAAAGGTACAAACTTCCAGTTATAAGATAAACAAGTACTAGTGATGTAATGTACAACATGATCAATAGAATTAACATAGCTGTATGTTATATATGAAAGCTGTTAAGAGGGTAAATCCTAAGAGTTCTGATCACAAGGAAAAAGCATTGTTTTTCTATTTCTTTAATGTTATATCTATATGAGACGATGGATGTTCACTAAACTTACTGTGGTCATCATTTCATGATGTACGTAAGTCACATCATTATGCTGTACACTTTAAACTTATACAGTGAGAAATGTCAATTATATCTCAATAAAACTGGAAGAAGAAAAAGACTATTTCCTTTTCATCTTCTGCATAGTTTTTCTATCCATTATCAAAAGTGAGGTATTGAAATCTTCAATTATTATTGTTGAATTGTCTAATTTCTTGTTTCACTTATGGCAGTTTTTGCTTCATGTATTTTGGGGCTCTGTAGTAGGTGTATATGTTTATACTTCATATATGATTTTTTTTTAAATTTTATTTATCTTTGGCTTCATTGGGTCTTTGTTGCTGCGCACGGGCTTTCTCTAGTCGCGGCGAGCAGGGGCTACTCTTCATTGCAGTGCGCGGGCTTCTCCTTGCAGTGGCTTCTCCTGTTGCGGAGCATGAGCTCTAGGCATGCGGGCTTCAGTAGTTGTGGCACGCGGGCTCTAGAGCGCAGGATTAGTATTTGTGGTGCAAAGACTTAGTTGCTCCGCAGCATGTGGGATCTTCCCGGACCAGGGCTCAAACCCGTGTCCCCTGCGTTGGCAGGCGGATTCTCAACCACTGTGCCACCAGGGAAGCCCTTCATATATGATCTTGATGGAATGACTCTTTTATCGATATAAAATGTCCTTCTTTGTGTCTAGTAATGATTTTGTCTTGGTGTCTACTTTGTCTGATATTAGTATAGCCACTCCAGCTTTCTTATGGTTGCTATTTGCATGATGTATCTTTTTCCATCCTTTGACTTTTATCATATTTGTATCTTTAAATCCAAAGTGTGACTCCTCTAGTAGGCAGCATATAGTAGGATCTTGTTTTCTTTTATCAAGACTGACATTCTCTGCCTTTTGATTGGCTTGTTTAATCCATTCACTTTTGATTTTATTATTGATATAGTTGGACTTTCATTGATATTTCCGGTTTTGTTTACTATATACATTTGACCTTTGAACAACATGGGTTTGAACTGTGTGGGTCCACTTATACAAGGATTTTTTTCAATAAACGCATATACTACAGTACTACACAATCCCTGGTTGGTTGAATCCGCCGATGCAGAACTGTGGATACAGAGGAACTGCACATATGGAGGGCTGACTATAAATTATACTCGGATTTTCGACTGCAGAGGTGGGAGAGTTGGCGCCCCATGTTGTTCAAGGGTCAACTGTAACCTCATGCCTTTTATATTCCTCTATTCTTCCTTTACTACTTTCTTCTGCATTAAGTATTTTCTAGTGTAACAATTTAATACTTTTAATGATTTTTTTATCCTGCTTTTAAAGTTGCTTTCTTAGTGGTTGCTCTAGGGCTTCTCATGTACATCTGAACTTACCAGAATCTACTTTACATTTATACTAACTTAATTCCAGCAACATATAGAAGTATTATACTCCTATATGGCTCTGTTCCCTCTTCCCCATTTTGTGCTATTATTGTTATACATATCACATCTATATATGTTGCAAACCCAAACATGCAATGTTACAATTATTACTTTATATAATTTTATGTCTAGCATAGAAGCTGAGAAAAGAAAAGAGACAGGGACTACCTTGGTGGTCCAGTGGTTAAGACTGCGCTCCCAAAGCAGGGGGCCTGGGTTTGATCCCTGGTCAGGGAACTAGATCCCACATGCCACAACTAAGAGCCTGCATGCCGCAACTAAAAAAAGATCCTAAAAAAAGATCCAACATGTGGCAACTAAGACCAGGCACAGCCAAATTAATTAATTAATTAACATTTTAAAAAGAAAAGAGACAAAGTATATATTTATAGAGTTTGTTACATTTACCTTCTTATTTGCTGTTTCTAGTCCTCTTCATTTGTTCTGTGGATTTGAGTAACCACCTGGTATCATTTCCTAACCCCAATACAACTTGCCCCCGCCCACCTCCTTTGTGCTCTTATTGTCAAATGTATTACGTTTTTACATGTTACAGGCACAACAATACAATTATACACATATTGCTTAATACAGTTGCTTTTTAAATTAATGAAGAGAAGAAAGGAGATGAAATATGGATTTGTACTGTCTTTTATAGTTACTTAATTACCTTTACTAGGGCTCTTTTTTTTTTTTTTCATGTAGATTCAGATTACCTTCTGGGGTCACTTGCTTTCAGTCCGAAGAACTTCCTTTAGTATTTCTTGTAAGGTGAGCCTGCTAGACTATATCCTAAGTGATAAAACAAAACAAATTTGATAGAATTGAACATTTCTCTGGCCATAACGGAATAAAACTAGAAACCAAGATAACAACAACAAAAGAAAAACTTCCAAGCTCTTTAGAAATTCAGCAACAGATTTCCCTATAATCCATGAGTCAGAGAAAATCTGAAGGTAAATTAGAAGATATTTTAAATGAATTACAATGAAAAATACAATGTATCAAAATCTGTGGGATGTAGCTAAAGCAGGCTAAAAGAGAAACACCTCTTCAAGTCTTTTCTCCATTTTTCTGCCGCCTTCATAATTATTTGTACAAATTCTTTATATATTTTGGATAAAAGCAAGCCCTTTGTCAGTTCTATAATATACAAACATCATTTCCCACTTTGTGCTTTGCTTTTTACTCTCTTAATCAACAGAATCTCTTAAATTTAATGGAGTCCAGTTTATGAACTTTTTCCTTTTTAAAAAATATTTTGTAAAACTTGGTAAAAATTTTTGTGAAATTTATTTTATAAAATAATTTGTCAATTTAATTTTATACATTAATAATGATTTCTAAAAAATAACATGAAAATCAAAGTTCAGTGTCTGTAAAGGTTTATGTGAACAGAGGCACACCTATTCCTTTCCACATTGTTTATTTTATGGTTAATGCCTTTGGTCTTCTTCAAGAAATCACTAATTTTGCCAAGGTCATAAAGATATTCTTCTTTGCTTTCTTGTAGAAGTTTTGTTGATGTATCATTCTCATTTAGATCCACAATATGTCTGGACTATTCTTGACCCTTTGCTTTTCCATATAAATATTATAATCAATGTGTCAATTTCTTAGTGGAATAAAAGCAACCTGTTGGGATTTTGATCACATTGAGTTTATGGATCAGTTTGGGGGGGAATTGACATCTTTACCATATTGAGTTTTGTAATCCATAAACAAGGTATATCACTCTATTTTTTATCTTTTAAAAAATTTTCTCAATATTTTTTAGTTTTCAGTTTAAAGCTCTTGGGCATCTTTTGTTAGATTTATTCCTAGTTGTTTGATGTTGTTGATACTAATGTAAACGGTATCTTTAAAAATTTCATTTCATATTTACTTGATGCTATTATATAGAAATACTCTTGATTTTTTATATTTTTTAGATATAAACTATCAGGTAGCTTTGCGAAATTTGCTTATTAATTCTAATAGATTTTCTGCAGATTCTTTTGGAGTTTTTTTTTTTTTTTAGTGCAACTCATGTTGTTGTAAATAATGACAGTTTTCTTTCTTCCTTTCCTACCATATACTTTTTTAAAAATTTATTTATTTATTTATTTATTTTTTGGCTGTGTTGGGTCTTCGTTTCTGTGCGAGGGCTTTCTCTAGTTGCGGCAAGCGGGGGCCACTCTTCATCGCGGTGCGCGGGCCTCTCACTGTCGCGGCCTCTCCCGTTGCGGAGCACAGGCTCCAGACGCGCAGGCTCAGTAATTGTGGCTCAACGGGCCCAGTTGCTCCGCGGCATGTGGGATCTTCCCAGACCAGGGCTCGCACCGGTGTCCCCTGCATTGGCAGGCAGATTCTCAACCACTGCGCCACCAGGGACGCCCCGTACACTCTTTATTGCTTTTTCCTGTGTTATTGCCACTGGACTCCAGGCTTTGTTGAATAGAAGTCGTGATAACAGACTTCCTTGTCTCAGTCCTGATCTCAGGGAGAAAATTTTCAATAATTCATCATTAAGCATCATGTTTGATCTAGGGGTCTTTTTTTGTAGGTACACTTTATATGATTAAAAGAGTTCCTTTCTATTACTAATGTGCTATGAGTGGTTTTTTCCTAATCATGAATGAATGTTGTATTTTTAAAGATTTGCTCTCCATCTATCAGATTGTTCTTACTGTGGCTGTGGATTTGTCTATTTCACCTTTTAGTTCCAACAATTTTTGCTTTTTATCTATTATGGGTGCATATGGCTTTAGAATTTGTAATATTCTCCTAGTCATTTGATTCTTTTATTTTTACAAAATATTCTTCTCTATCTCTGATCATGCTTTGTCTGGTATTAGTACAGCTCCATCAGCTTTCTAGTTGTTAGTGACTGCAGGATATATCTTTTTTCATTCTTTAACTTTCAATTTATATTTAAGGTGTATCTTTTGTAAGCTGTATGTAGTTGAGTTTTATTTTTATCCAGTCTGACAATTTTGACCTTTTGATTGGTATATTTAGTCCATTCACTTTTTAAAAATTATTGAGATATAATTCACATACTACACAATTCGCCCATTTAAACTGTACAATTCAATGGCTTTTAGTATATTCATAGAGTTGTGCAACCTTTACCACAATCAATTTTTGAACATTTTCATCACTGGTCCACTCAATTTTAATGAAATTAGAAATATGTTTGGATTTTTACCTCCCACTGTTTTTCTTCTGTTTGATTCAGCTGTTTTATGTTCCCTTCTCTTTCCTTTTTTGCTTTCTTTTACATTAATCTTTGTTGTTGTTATTCAGATTTTCTCTTCTATTAGCTTGTTGCTAGTACATTCTTTTTTTTTGGCTGCATTGGGTCAAAGGAATTGAAATCAGTGTCTCCAAGAGATAGCTACAACCCCATGTTCATTGCAGCATTGCTCACAATAGCCAAGATAAGGAAACGACCTGAATGTCCTTCATCAGGTGAATGGATAAACAAAATGTCACATTTTCCTTATCCATTCATTGGATATTCATTGAAATGGAATATCATTTAGCCATAAAAAGAAGGAAATCCTGCCATTTTCAACAACATGGATGAATCTGGAGGGCATTATGCTAAGTGAAATAAGCCAGACAGAGAAAGACAAATATTGTATGGTATCACTTACATATGGAATCTTTTTTTTAATAGATCTTTATTGGAGTATAATTGCTTCACAATACTGTGTTAGTTTCTGTTGCACAACAAAGCGAATCAGCCATATGCATACACGTGTCCCCATATCCTCCCTCTTGAGCCTCCCTCCCACCCTCCCTATCCCTCCCCTCTAGGTCAGCACAAAGCACAGAGCCGATCTCCCTGTGCTATGCTGCTGGTTTCCACCAGCCAACTATTTTACATTCGGTAGTGTATATATGTCGGAATCTTTTTTAAAAATCTGATTTCAAAGAGACAGAAAACAGAATGGTGGTTGCCAAAGCTTTGCAGGAGGGGAAAATGGGGTGATACAAGTCAAAGGGTACATATTTTCAGTTATAAGAAGAATACGTTCTGGGGATCTAATATAGAGCATGGTTACTATAGTTAATAATACAATATTGTACACTTGAAAGACGCTGAGAGCATTGTCACCACACACACAAAAAAAGGTAACTGTGATAACTATGTAAAGTGAAGGGATGTGTTAATTATCTTGATCTTGGTGTCATTCTACAATGATATATATGTATATATATATATATATATATATAAAATCATCACATTCTACACTTTATTTTTTTATAAATTTATGTATTTATTTATTTAGTTTTGGCTGCGTTGGGTCTTGGTTGCTTGTGCACGGGCTTTCTCTAGTTGTGGCGAGTGGGGGGGCTACTCTTCGTTGCGGTGCGTGGGCTTCTCATTGCGGTGGCTTCTCTTGTTGCGGAGTACGGGCTCTAGGCATACGGGCTTCAGTAGTTGTGGCTCGCGGGCTCTAGAGCACAGGCTCAGTAGTTGTGGTGCACGGGCTTAGTTGCTCTGCAGCATGTGGGATCTTCCCGGACCAGGGCTCAAACCCATGTCCCCTGCATTGGCAGGTGGATTCTTAACCACTGGACCACCAGGGAAGTCCCCACTTGTACATTCTTTTGTCATTCTTTTAGTGGTTGCCTTAGAGGTTACACGTACATCCTTGACTTATTGCAGCCTAATACAAATTATTTCTTTTCTACTTTACCAATAATGTTATAATCCGAAGGTTCTTTAACTCCATTTACACTCCCGTTTTGCATTATTGTATTCATACTTTAAAAAAGGAACTTAATTAATACACATAATTGCAAATTTCAGAGATAGGCTAACTTCAGGTATGGGTGGATCCAGGATCTTAAATCCAAAATAAACTTCTGTCCATCTATCATCTCTGATTCCTTCTGCTCTGGATTCATTTCAGATAGGCCATCCCACTGTTATATTAAGCCTTGGAATCTCAAGGCTTGCAACCTGCTGCTTAGCAACCCCAGTGGAAAAAAATGCCTATACCATAATACTTCCAGCTAAAGTTTCAGGGTTGGTGCTTGCTGGTTTGTTATGGGCTCCTCTTTGGTCATATACCCCTCACTCAACCAATCATCATGGTATTTTATTGGCCACATCTGTATGACATGCCTAACCCTGAAGTTAGAGATTGGAATGAACCCCACCCAAACTCCATGGTGTTGTTATGCATTTTGTTTATTTTTTAAAAATATTTATTATTTATTTATTTTATCTATTTTGGGCTGCGTCAGGTCTTAGTTGCGAAATGTGGAATCTTCGTTGAGGCATGTGGGATCTTTCATTGTGGCGGGTAGGTTTCTCTCTAGTTGTGGCACGCAGGCTCCAGGGCGCGTGGGGTCTGTAGTTGTGGTGCGGGGATTCCAGAGCCCATGGGCTCTGTAGTTTGCCACACTCAGGCTCTAGTTGAGGCACATGAGCTCAGTAGCTGAGGCGCGTGGGCTTAGTTGCCCTGCGACATGTAGGATCTTAGTTCCCTGACCAGGAATTGAACGCGTGTCCCCTGCATTGCAAGGTGGATTCTTTACCACTGGACCACCAGGGAAGTCCCTGTCATGCATTTTAATTCTCTATATATTTTAAACCATACTAAGCATTGCTGTTACTGTTTTGTACAATTAAATCGATCTGTTTTTACTCACATATTTACTTGTCCATAGCTCTTCATTCTTTCCTGTGTTTTTAGTATCCATCTGAGATTGTTTCCTTCTGCCTAAAGAATTCCCTTTAGTGTAGGCTTGCTGACTATAAATTCACTCAGACTTTGTCTGACATAAGTATGGTACCTTCATTTTTCAAGAATATTTTCACTGGTTGTGGATTTTTGCTTTTGCAAGTCATTTTCTTTTACACTATAATAACACCACTGTGTTTTGGCTTCTATGGTTTCTGCTGAGAAGTCAGGGGTTTTTTTAAATGCAATATTTTATTTGCAAATTGTATAATTAAAATGGCATGGTGTTTACACTTTTTCATGCACCACCAATTTGGAACTGAAACTTTCCCCTCAAAATGTGTTGTTTATTTATTTACTTACTATTTATTTATTTTTGGCTGTGTTGGGTCTTCGTTTCTGTGCGAGGGCTTTCTCTAGCTGCGGCGAGCAGGGGCCACTCTTCATCGCGGTGCGCGGGCCTCTCACTATCGCGGCCTCTCCTGTTGCGGAGCACAGGCTCCAGACGCGCAGGCTCAGTAGTTGTGGCTCACGGGCCTAGTTGCTCCGCGGCATGTGGGATCCTCCCAGACCAGGGCTCGAACCCATGTCCCCTGCATTGGCAGGCAGATTCTCAACCACTGCGCCACCAGGGAAGCCCCCTTAAAATGTATTATTGTTTATAAATGCACTCAGGATTGAATATCTGTATTTTTTTAAGTGTCACATAGTACATTGCTTTCGCGTGTTGGGGCAATATACTTCCATTTATAGAGATTTGAATTTATAAATCCAATTTTTCAAGTTCTTTGAAATGAAATGCTTTAAGTATGTATCTCTAAATGCACTGTGTGTGTCTCTGTGTATGTTTGTTTTATTCAGTTTTTTCTTAGATGTCTTCTTCTGACCTCAGATTTTGCTTACTCAAAAGCATCATCTACCATTTCATTTTCAACTTTCCACATCACAACTCATCCAGTCACCCAGGACTGAAACTTGGAAATCACCTTGGAATCCTTCCCTTCCTCCATCTATTTATATTATATCAAAGAATAAAGGAAGCAGGCAACAGCAATACATCAGGAGAGATGCTTATGTTTTAACTATTTATATTGAAATGTGTAGAATGGGACTATGTAATAAAGCAAACGACGTAAGATGTGAATGTAAATCGGTATTTCGAATTGTCTTCTTGAGAATTAGAAAAACTTTTGCCTGACTTTCTGTTGCATCTGATTAGAGTGTCTCAGTCTTCACCTTGAAATAGAGATGAAGATGTGCTTATATTGGGAGGATGGGAAACCTCTGCTCTGCCGTTTTCTTTGTTTGTGCTTGCATTATTAGCATTCACTTCAACCCATGGCTTCTTTGCAAAGATCTTCTGAACCAGTTTGTCCATATATTAAAGTTGGTTTAGCTCAAATTAGATAACATTATGCATAAATATATTTAACCCTCCACAGGTAAACTGCAAAATTAAAAGGCTAAGAAATGCGGGAGAGCACCGCTGCAAGTCATTTGCTTTGTGGAACTCCCTTCTTACCCACGAATCTTCCAGGCCTTGTTTGTGACCAGCTGATATATGGATCCAGGGAAGGTGCTGATGTCAATTTGCATATTACACATTAGTGAAGCTGACTTTTAGAAATTTCTTTGGATTAAAAACTACTGTTACAAGTTCTAATATTCTCTTACGGTACCCCATGGAGTATCTTGCACCTCCCCTAGGGATATACACCCCACTGGGGATCATTACAATCTACTGTCCTGTAATGATGACTCATAAATAGCAGAGAGGAACCTCACCACAGTCAGGCAAATGACAGTCTGTATTTTTCTGCCTCCTTCCTATCTCAACCCTAAAGTTCTCATTGCAGAAGAGGGAAGAGAGACAAGAGAGAAGGAAACCCCCTACTCTGCTCTAGACCCATGTTGGGAACTCTGCCCTGAGAAAAGAGAGCTTTGAATGAAATCAAAGGCTAAAGCTTAGAAATCAGCACGACTGAATCTTAATTGCTAAAATGAAACTCTGCTACTCATTGAAGGGGTTAGAAACTGGTAGGATTGGACCAAGATGTCATTGAGACAAGTAAAAAGTGGGAAAGGGAAGTTCAACCCCGTAGAATGCTCACCACATAAAAGAAAAAAAAATCCTAAGGAAATGTCATATTTTGAGACTTCAGAGGTATCCAGTTGTGGACAAGTCCAAAAAGCAGAGAATGAAGGAACTACGGAGAAAACTGGGCCAGGCTAGTGGAAGGAGGCACGGAAGCAGTATCACTGTGGGGTGTGACACAGGCCTTCCAGATGGATCGTGTAGGTAGTCTTGCCAAGAGCCATGGCCAGCCTCGCATAAATGAGTGGTGGGGGTCATCTAACATCCCAAGCACAACTTCAAAGGTGGGGACATATTGGTTTGGATCTGGGCTCTGCCATTTCCACTTTAAGCATGTTGCTTATCCTCCTTAAGCCTCAATTTCCCCAGCTGTAAAATGGGAATGATAATAGTACTGGTTTTATAGGGTTGCTATTGGGGTAAATAAAGGTAAACTGGCACATAGCAAGTGCTCCAATAAATGGCGTGGTGATGACGATGATGGCCCTAACTGCTCTTTCTAGCTGGGGAGTTCCCTCTTGGCACTGAGCAGTGTCAGCCTGGAGGATGGGATGATGCAGGCAAAATGAAGCTGTTCTTCCTTTTTGTGTGTGGTTATTCTCAGGTTTTTTTGTTCTACTGTGTTGCTGAAGTTTCTCAAGTGGACTCCAGAGCTCTCCCAGAGCTGTTTTTGTTTGTGATTAGCTGTCTAACTGTTGATCTGTACAGGAGGATGGATCCTGGGGTCTCCTACTCCACCACCTTGAGTCTTTATTACAGCTTCCAAGTCGCTGGTGAAATTCTCCATCTTATCATCTATTTTCTCTCACACATTAATCACCGTTATTTTAGAGTCCTTGTCTGTTAACTCAGATTTGTAGATCCTCTGTGGGTCTGTTTCTACAGTCTGTTTTTTTCTCATGGCACACTTAGTAATTTTTAGTTAAATGCTGGACATTGTATATAAAAACTGTAGAGACTCTGACTCCTGCTGATGTTCTTTTCCTTCAGAAAGTGTCCATCCTCTTCTCTGCTAGGCAGATAGAATGGATAATCAATCATTTTAGCCCAAGCAGAGACTGAGCTGATTAAGGGTGGTTTGCAGTTTGCTAATGCTTTGGTTCTCCCTTGTTTCTAGAGCATAGCCCTCCAGGGCCTGCGACATTAACCAGGGCCCTCCCCCTGGATAGTCCTTAATGCTGATCTTTGCCTCTTGAGAACCAGGAGACTCTAGAAAACTCTGCTTTGATTTTAAGAGGTTTTTCTCTTTTTAGCTTCTCACCCCGTGTGGCATTCTCTTCAATGGTCTTCACACTTTCACTCTTTCTTCCCCCACCCAATTTATTCGCCACCTTGCTTCCAGATTGATTATAAAATAAACACTTATGTCATCACGTGATTCCCCTGCTTAAAATCAAACACTTCTATAACCTTAGCATAGTTTACAAGGTTCTTCATGATTGTGATCCGGATGACTGTTTCCACCTTCGAAAAAAGGTATTCCTCTGCTTTCACTCTCTAGTCTAGCTGTACCACATTATTCGTATTTCCTGAAATAATCCAGCTTTCTTTTCCTTCCTGGCTTTTGAACGTGTTAGTCTCTCTGCTGTGAATCCATGTCCCTACCCTTTTCTCCAAACTTATTACTTATCCCTTAAAATTCAATTCGTATGTCAATTCCTCGAAGATTTCTATGGCCCTGCCTTCCCTACCTCTGCTCACCCCACTGTGCATCCTTAATTGGGTTAAGGTTAGTTTTCTCTCCTCTGAGTTTCACAGAACTCAGTGGTTTGCCTTTATCATAGCACTTTTCACATTGCAATATAAATACCTTCTCAACTGTTTTTCTCATTTGACTATAAACTCCATGAGGGCAAGAACGCTGCCCATCATGTTTACCACCATAGTCTCAAAGCTTAACCCATATGGTACTCAGTTAAGGTTTACTGATTGAATGAAAACTGGAAGGCAAGGACACATATGCAAGGAAAAATATACAAGAGGGTGTCACAGTTCATGATGAATAATGACAAGAAGGGGCTCTAGTGAGCTGAGACTTGCAATAAATGTTGAAAACAACAACAAAAAAACAAAGAAACAAAAAACCCCTCTTAGGGAATTTATAGTCAGAGAAGAAGGAGAAGGAAGATTAAGAAAGGTATACACCTGGTGCTTAGGGCTAATGTTGCAATTTGATGGATGACGTAGAAGAGGAATACCTCTTCAACTCTTACTGTGGTTCTTTCTTCTCTGATTGAGGAATTGTTGAAGAAAAGAGGTGTTCAGCAGGAGTGGAAGTAGGCAAAGTAGCCTGGAGGAATAAATGTGGACATTAGAACTAGACAACAGTGTGATGAATCCTGACTCTGACATTTACTACTGTGTGGCCTTGGTTGAGTCAGATAAATAATTCTCAGAGCCTCAGTTTTTCCCATATGTAAAATGAGGATATACCTAGTGGGCAAGGTAAGAGTCTGAATAATAAATGTTATCTGTTTGATGGTTAATATACTATAGAGCTTTCCCCCCAAAGAGAAGAAGGTAGATTCCTTAAAAATAATTTGTTATTAATACAAGGGTTAATTCTAGCAAGGATTATTAAAGGAAAATGTTTTTGAATTTTTTTCTTCCTGTTCGGCTTGTGGGATCTTAGTTTCCCGACCAGGGATTGAAACTTGGCAGTGAAAGCGCCAAGTCCCAACCACTGGACTGCCAGGGAGTTCCCTGTTTTTGAATATTTGGATATAGAAGGGACCAACTGATATGATATGTTTATATATAATCTGATTATATTCATATACAGGAGAGGAGAGGAGGATATATCTATATATTGATAGATATAGATACAGATATCAAACTAACTTCATTTCTTTCTTTGATAGCGTAATTCAGGCAGGTTGAATTGGATTACCAAATTGGTTGATCATAAAATGTAGGCATACGGCCTCTCTAGACTTCAGCAAGGCATTTGACAAAGGCTCTTTAACAAGTGGAGAAATATGGGCGGACTGTTTTTTTAAGTGTGGTAAAATATACTGTGATACTGTGATTTAAAATAAAAAATATGTATTCGGTCTTCATCCCCATCTCTGGCACAGAGCTCCTAAAACCCTTGGAACTTCCTAAGTGATGAGAGCCATAAAGGTGTCTTTTGTATGTTAATGAGTGAATTTGGAACTCACCTAAGGATGGGGACGGGTTGTCAGAGGAACCAACCAGGATGAGAGGGTTGGAACTTTCAGTCCCACCCCCTGATTTCTGGGGAGGGGAGAGGAAGGATGTCTCTAGTGGTCTGCCACAGGGTTCTTTCTGCAGCCTTCCTCTGTTCATCGGTCTTCTCAAGAAAATATAGAGGGCATGACCGGCTCCTTGTATTTCAGTAAATGCAAACCTGGGGGAATAATAACTATATTAGATAGCAAGATTAGAACTCAAAGAGTTATTGACAAGTTACAGACACTGAATGAATCAAGAAAGATGAAACTTTACAGGGGCAAAATATAAGGTCATATATTTGAGCTCAAAAAGCCAACTGCATGAGTACAGGTTGAGAATGCTGTCACTTTGAAAGAGTAAGCTTAATGTGTGCCGATAATATGAATTGTCCCCTCCAAACATTCAACTGATGTTAGGCTACATTCGTGGAAATATAATAACTAAAAAGGAGATCATAGCCATACTTACTTTGGGCCACACCTAAGGTATTGGTGTTCATTTCTGAGCAACACTTTCAAGAATGCAGAATAGTGTGATGTGGGCTTTACTGTCACGACTTCCCTACTTCACATTCCAGTTTTGTCTACTTTTAATTCTGTGACCTTGGGTAAGTTACTTAACCTCTCTGTGTCTCAGTTTCCTTAACCGTAAGATAGAGATAATAATAAGGTCGTTGTGAAAATTAAATGAAGTAACACATAGTAAGTACCCCATAAATATTAATTTTTAAAGTGATGTAGTCAAAACAGAATATATTCAAAGGAAAGAAACCACTTGTTTATTCATCCTACAAATATTTATTAAGCTCCTCCACTGTCATAGGAAGAACATTTGAAGAAACTAGGGATATTCAGCCTAGAGAAGACATAGCATGGAGGGTACGAGAGCTGTCTTCAAATATTTGAAGGACTGTCATGTGGAAGAGGCATTAGACTTTTTCTGAACGGCCTCATGGAGTAGAACTAAAACAAATGGCTGGAAACTACAGATTTTGCATCAATGTAAGAAAAATGGAACTCTCTGCCTTCTGAGATAGTGAGTTAACTGTCATTGCAAGTATCCAAGCAGAAGCTAGATAAAGATTTGGCAAGGTACTGTAAAGGAGATTCTAGTATCACATGGGTGATTTGAGTGGATGACCTTTAATGCTCATTAATCCTTCCAGACCTGAAGAGTCTATGATGATATGAAAGTGCTTTTGCTCTTTCTTACCTGTGGGATTGTATAAGGTCTATACACCTTCTACCTGCTTCCAATTTCTTTGTCAGACTACATTTGGACCTAAACAGAATGACTTGAAGTCAAATGCAGGCCGGCCTGGGAAATCTTAGTTGTTTATTTTTTAGCTATTTAGTTGACAAGTGACTCTTTTGTAACCACATCACTCAGAGTCTCCAGCCACTACCCCAACTCCTATATCTAATTACTGAGCAAAAAGATGGCCCAGACTTCCTGGGATACAGAGGCTGAGCCAAGTCTGATGACTCTTTAAAGAAATTTTTCAAATGTTCCTAAGTGCTTCTTAAAATATGTGTCATTGGGGGAAAAGATGTACATTTAAAATTTCAACCATAGATTCAGGAATGTCATCTGAGAACAACTGAGGTTTGGTAGAGTTTTCTGAAGAGTTGAGAATGAAAAATAAAGCTTGTTATTTTTATAGACTAGAGTTTAGGAATTCATAAACTGTAACTGCTGTCATGAGAAAACTTGAATCCGGGAAGTTTGACTTAGCAAGTGGCCCAAACACGCTTTTTATTTGTCATCTAAATTAAAATGTGAAACAGGATGAACCAAAACAGAAAGTTACATAGAAAAATGTATCATACTTTATTTTTCATTACTTCCTAAATGGATAAGGATGAGCTAGAGAGCAAAGGAAGTAGGTAAATCTACTAAATAAATGAATAAATTGTAACAAGACCTTGTCATTTAGAGGGGACAGCTAGCCTTTATCCACAAAATACATAAATAACCAGGCAATTTAAATGAATCTATGACATAGATTAGTCTCACATACATAAAGAAAGAGGTTGATAAGTACATTTTAAAATTTCACAACCAGTTTTCTTGGCACTTTGAGATAGTGTCTTAAAAAATACAGAGAAAAATTTGAAATGTAAGCCAACAATATAGACTTTATTTCCATTTCTGGATTAGACGCTAATGGATAGTATCAATAATTCTGCAGCCCAAAAAAGTATATACTGATTTGGCTACACTCTTTTTTATTTGTAGGTAAATTGCTTTCCAAGTGATCAGTCAATCTTAGTAGATTTTGTTTGTGGGACTTTTTTCCTCACAGTAATTATTTTCTTACCAAAAGGTAATTCATTTTCAACAGGCTGCTCAGGGAAAGGTGAAAGAAGGGACAAAGACCATATTAGGTGGCAAAAGCACTCTACAGTTCATGGACTACATTGATATCTCATAAATCTATTTTTGAATAGCTACAGAGAATACTATTGGCATTCAGTAAGTAACAAAATCATAGTTTATAAAACCAAGTCAAAGTACACTAGAACCATTTTCCCTTGTTGTCTTTGAGGTTTGTGCCACAAAATGTATAATACCATCTGATATATTTGTGTAGCACCTCACTGTGTACAAAAGCAGGTTCACACCCCTTCTCATTTGACTCTCATAATAATCCTATGAATAGACAATATTATCCAGATCTTGCAGATGAGGAGACTGATATATAAAGAATTTAAGTGATTTGCCCAAGGTCTTACAATGAGAAAAGGCAGTTCTAGGACTCAGACACAAGATGGCTGACTCTGGGATCTTTACTGCCCCAGAGCGGTTATCCTTTATCTCCTGAAGGATACCTTCAGCCCAGAAGTGGCAACTTATTGCTCCATTAGTAACTAAACCATTCTGATTAAAAGCCCAAAATACAAAACATTTCTTATGTTGATTTCTTCTCCTATGGAGTTATAGCAAGTGTTACAATTTTAAAATATCAATATTTTGAGACTTTAGTTAAGACTTCCCAGAATGTGCATGAATATGTAACATGAGAATAGATAAGTTATGTGATTGTTTCATCTGGGTACCTGAATTAGGCACAAAGCCCTATTTATTTTTCTTACTTGTGGAATAAGCAATATACCATAACTATATGACTTGGGTCACTCAGTAATAATAATTACACACAACAATAATACCTGTTAGATATTGAGCAACTACAGTATGCTGGGCACTCTATGTACACAACCCTGTGAGTAACATAACTATTACTCTCATTTTATACATCAGGTATCCAAGGTTCATAGAGATTAAATAACTTGATTGAGATCACATAGCTAATAACTGAAAAAGCTGGGATTTAAACACAGACTCTCTGACTTCAAAACTCATTCTATTAACCAATAAACTACATTACTTCTAACATAAAAGAAGTATGAAAACATATACGGTTTCAAAAATAAAAGGCTATTTTAGGGACTTCCCTGGTGGTCCAGTGGGTAAGACTGCGTGCTCCCAATGCAGGGGGCCCGGGGTTCAATCCCTGGTCGGGGAACTAGATCCCACATGCATGCCGCAACTAAGAAGCCTGCATGCCGCAACTAAACATGCTGCAGTGAAGATCCCACGTGCCGCAACAAAGACCCGGCACAGCCAAAATAAGTAAATAAATTTTTTTTTTAAAAAAAGAGAAGAAATAAAATAAATTTAAAAATAAAAGATTTAAAAAGTTTAAAAAAATACTAAAAGCAGGAACACTTAGTTAAATTCCTGGTTACTTTGAAAACAACTTTTTAGGGATCATTTCTTTTTTTTTTTTTAATTTTTACTGGAGTATAGTTGATTTACAATGTTGTGTTAGTTTCAGGTGTACAGCAAAGTGAATCAGTTATACATATACATATATCCACTCTTTTTTAGATCCTTGTCCCATATAGGCCATTACAGAGTATTGAGTAGAGTTCCCTGTGCTATACAGTAGGTCCTTATTAGTTATCTATTTTATATATAGTAGTGTGTATACGTCAATCCCAATCTGGGATCGTTTCCTAATCAGTAGTTATATAGATATCTCTCATTTTCTCTATACAAATAATACTTTCTAGTAGAATAAAATATAATCTGTGTATGCATTAATGTAAACATATACATATATACATACGTACAGATATATTTAATACTTTCTAGTCCACATTCCAATTTTTTTCCTTAATTTTGTAGAAATTGTGAGTGCATACTGATACTTCTAATTCCATTCCAACTCTACAAGATATTTCCTGCTTGCATCCATTTTAAACGTTTTATCTCCCTTCCTCCAGCAGAAGTCTGGTTTGCAACAATATTAACTCATTTTCTCCAATACACATAAAATAGTTTCAGAATCGATGCACTCATACTACTATATTAAAAAAACCTGCTTAAATGGGTTGAAGAGTTGTATGCAGTTCTTTTTTTATGGCTCGTCCAAGGATATATAGACCAAGTACTTTGTTCAAAAGTTATTTGGATTGGTTATTTTCCATGTGCTTATGCTATTCATTTGAAACACAGTTAGATTCATTTGTTTCTGTTTGCATTCCGTTTGTTTTCTACCCCAATCCTGTTGATTCAATTTTATCTTGGAAAATGTAGAACAACGGCAAGATTTCAAAAGTCAAAACTCTACCAAAATGCATCCTCAGAGAAGTGTGACTCCCTCCCCATCCTTTCCAACCTGCCTCTGCTCCCTCCTCCCTGAAAAAGAATCTTGGCCATTACAATGATTTGTAGCTTTCCAAAACTCAGCCTTACCTGATAAAAATCTTATTCCTTGGTATTTCATTTGGGGGGAAGCAATTAGAAAAAAAGTCTAAAAACTCTTCTTAGGGGGGGCCAAAAATGAAAAAATGGTTCAGAAACACTGATCTGTTCTCCATCTTTATAATTTTGTCATCTTTATAATGTTAAATACATTGAATCATATAGTATGTAAACTTTTGAGATTGGATTTTTTTCACTTAACATAATGTCTGTCAGACCCATCCAGGTTGTTGTGTATATGAAAACTTCTTTCCTTTGTATTGCTATGTAGTGTTCCATGGCATGAATATATCAGTTTGCTTACCCATTCACCCACTGAAGGCCTCCTGGGTAGTCTCCAGTTTTTTAGAGATTGTGAATAAAGCCTCTATAAACACTGGCATACAGGTTTTTGTGTGAACATAAATTTTCATTTCTCTGGGATAAATGCCAGGAGTATAGTTGCTGGGTTGTATGACAAGTGTATGTTTAAGTTTGTAAGAAGCTGACAAACTATTTCCAGAATGTCGGCACCATTTTAGATTCCCACCAGCAATGTATGAGAGATCCAGTTTCTCCACATCTTCAACAGCATTTGCTTGAATTACTATTTTTAATTTTAGCTATTTTGATAGGTATGTAATAATATCTCATTGTGGTTTCAATTTACATTTCTCTAATGGCTAATGATGTTGAACATCTATTCATGTGCTTATTTGCTTATTTGTAGTTTTCAGCACACAGATCTTGTAATGTTTTGTTAGAATGTTACTTATTTCATTTTATTTGATGATTGAAAGTAGTATTGTTTTTTTGTTTTTGTTTTTTTTAGAAATTCACGTTCTTTTATTTATTTATGACTGTGTTGAGTCTTCGTTTCCGTGCGAGGGCTTTCTCCAGTTGCGGCAAGCGGGGACCACTCTTCATCGCGGTGCGCGGGCCTCTCACCGTCGCGGCCTCTCCCGTTGCGGAGCACAGGCTCCAGACGCGCAGGCTCAGCAATTGTGGCTCACTGGCCCAGTTGCTCCGCGGCATGTGGGATCCTCCCAGACCAGGGCTTGAACCCGTGTCCCCTGCATTGGCAGGCAGATTCCCAACCACTGCGCCACCAGGGAAGCCCAGTAGTATTGTTTTTAATTCTGGTTTCCACTTGTTCAATGTTAGCATATAAAAATACAATTGATATTTGTGTGTGATCCTGTGCCCAGTGACCTTTGGTCTTGCTGAATTCACTTATTCTTAGTGCTCTCCGGTAGATTCTGTGGGATTTTATACTTAGACAAGATGACATCTGCAAATAGGGACAGTTTTATTTCCTCCTTTCTAATCTGTATGTCTTTCTTTTTCTTGCATGTTTGTACTGTTAGGGCTTCTAGTACCATGATGAAAAAGAGTGGAGAGAGTAGAAGGCATCCTTGCCTTGTTCTTATTTTCTGGGGAAAGCATTCAGTATTGCACCATTAAGTGTAATGTTAGCCATAGGGGTTTTTGTAGGATGATCTTTATCAAGTTGAGGAAGTTCCCCTCTATTCTTAGTTGGGAGAGAGTTTTTCTCATCAATGTTATGGACTGAATGTTTATGGCCCCCAGCAAATTCATATGTTGAGGCCCTAATTTCCAATGTGATGGTATTTGGAGGTGGGGTCTTTGGGAGGTGATTGGAGCTAGATTAAGTGATGAGAGTGGGTCTCTTCCAATGGGACTAATGCCATTATAAAAAGAGGAAGAGACACAAAATCTCTCCACCATGTGAAGATACAGTGCCATCTATGAGCCAGGAAGAAGTTTCACATCTAATCAGCCAGCACCTTGATCTTGGACGTCGAAGCCTCCAGAACTTAGCAGCCCAAGCTAAGGCACTGAATGAGTTTAAAATTTTGTCAAATGCTTTTTCTGAATCAGTTAATATGAGGACATTTTTTTTTTTTTGGTCTGTTGTTGAAATAACTTTCTAGGCCCTAAGTGGAGTCACTCCTGCCTGGAGTGCCACATCAGCAAACTGAAACTTAGGTAACTTTCATGTCCCTGTAAATGCTCCACTTGACCAGAAACACAGTACATTCAGTCAGCCAACCCCCAAACACCAAGCAAACTCTGGGCTTTCTCACCCACACAAGGTTGGCAATGTGACTCCAGCCAATCAGATATTTTCTAATTGTCTCTTTCTTGTTCTTTATTTTGTATCCTATAAACTTGCCTTCCACTCCATTTTGCAGTTCTCTGAAGAAAGACTGTCTGCTTCATGAAGAGTCAAATAAAGTTTGTTTGTATCACCTGAATGGTTTCCTGTAATCCTTTTTTTTAAACACTGTTAACATGGTAGATTATGTTTTGACTATTGAACCAGTCTTGGATTCCTGGAATGAACCCCACTTGGTTGTGGTGTATAATTTTTACATATTACTGAATTTGATTTGCTAATATTTGGTTGAGAATTTTTGTGTCTAAGTTCATGCAAGATACCAGTCTGTAGTTTTCTTTTTTTGTACTGTCTCTGCCTAATCTTGGTATGAAGGTAATATTGGCCTCATAAAATGAGTTAGGAAATGTTCCCTTTTCCTCTATTTTTCTGGGACGATATTCTGTAAAACTTATGTTGTTTCTTATTTAAACGTTTGGTAGAGTTCTCTGTTTGGGGCTGGAGATTTCTTTTCTTTCTTTTTTATACCTAATATTTTGTACTTCTTAATCTCCAACCCCTATATTGCCCCTCCCCCCTTCCCTCTCCCCACTGGTAACCACTAGTTTGTTCTCTATATCTGTCAGTCTGCTTCTTTTTTGTCATATTCACTAGTTTGTTGTATATTTTAGATTCTACAGATAAGTAATATCATACAGTATTTGTCTTTCTCTGTCTGACTTATTTCACTTAGCATAATGCCCTCAAGGTCCATCCATGTTGCTACAAATGGCAAAATTTCATTCTTTTTTTTATGGCTGAGTAGTATTCTATTGTATATATGTACCCCATCTTCTTTATCCATTCATCTGTTTATGGACACTTAGGTTGCTACCATATCTTGGCAATTGTAAATAATGTTGCTATAAACTTTGGGGTGCATGTATCTTTTCAAATTAGTGCTTTGGTGTTTTTTGGATGTATACCCAGGAGTGGAATTGCTGGGTCACATGGTAGTTCTATTTTTAGTTGTTTGAGAAATCTCCATACTCTTTTCCACAGTGACTGTACCAATTTACCTTCCCACCAACAGTGTACAAGTGTTCCCTTTTCTCCACAACCTTACCAACTTTTGCTATTTTTGTTCTTTTTGATGATAGCCATTCTGACAGATGTGAGGTGATATCTCATTGTGGTTTTGATTTGCATCTGCCATCACATCAAAAAGGGACTCCCTGGCAGTCCAGTGTTTAGGGCTCTGTGCTTCCACTGCAAGGGGTGCGGGTTTGATCTCTGATCGGGGAACTAAGATTCCCACATGCCATGCAGCAGAGCCAAAAATAAATAAATAAATAAATAATTTTTAAAATTATATATCTTTAAAAAAGAGTTGTTCATAGTAATCCCTCAATATCCTGTTAATGTCTGCAGAGTCTGTAGTGATAGCCTATCTTTAATTTCCAATATTTGTAATTTGTGCTATCTCTCTTTTTCCATTGTTAATCTGTCAAGAGGTTTATCGATTTTATTGGTCTTTTCAAAGAACTAGCGTTTTGATTCGTTAATTTTCTCTATTTTTCTTTATTCAGTTTCACTGATTTCTGCTCTTTATCATTTCCTTCCTTCTGCTTGCTTTGAGCTTATTTTGCTCTTCTTTTTTCTAGGTTCTTGAGGTGAGGACTTGATTAATGTTTTGAGAGCTTTCTTCTTTTCTAACCATTTAGTGCTATAAATTTCCCTCTGATCACTGCCTGAGCTGCATCCTACAAATTTTAATATGTTGTATTTTCATTTTCATTCAGTTCAGTGTAGTTCTGAGTGCTTTGAGCCTTCTCTTTTAGCCATTAAATTATTTCAATATGTGCTGTTTAATTGCCAAGTGTTTGGAGATTTAACTATTAGCTCTCTGTTCTGGTATGGTTGCATGATGGTCAGAGAACAATTTCTGTATGCTTTCAATTAATTTAATATTTTTGAGGTTTCTTTTATGACCCAGGATGTGGTCTATTTTGGTCATTGTGCCACGTGCTTTTAGAAAGAATGTGTGTTCTGCTATTGTTGGTGGAGTGTTACAGCCAGTTAGTTAATGGTTGGAATCAGTTTTCTGCAGCTGCTGTAACAAATTACCACAGACTTAATGGTTTAAAACAACACAAAATTTATTATCTTATGGTTCTGTAGTTCAGAAGTCTGTAACGGGTCTCACTGGGCTAAAAAACAGTTTGTCAGCAGGGCTGCATTCCTTTCTGGAGGCTCTAGGATAGAATCCATTACCTTCCCCTTTCCTGCTTCTAGAGGCTGCTCACATTCCTTAGCTCATAGCCCTCTTCTTCCATCTCTGAAGCCAGCAGTGGGTTGAATTCTTTTCACTTCACATCACTCTGACCTCCTCTCCTGCCTCTGTCTTCCATGGTTAAGGACCATTGTGATTACATTTAACCTTTCAGATAATCTGGAATGATCTCCGTATTTTAAGGTCAACTGATAAGCAACCTTAATTCCATCTGTTACCTTAATTCCCCTTTGCCATGTAATGGAACATATTCCTAGGTTCTGAGGATTAAAACATGAATAACTTCTAAGGGGTTGTTATTCTGCCTACCACTTTGCCATGTAATGTTAGAGGTTCTGGGGATTAAAACGTGAATATCTTTAGGGGGCTATTATTCTCCCTACCGCAATGGTGTTTATCAGTTCTTCTATATCCATGCTGATTTTCTATCTGGTAGTTCTATTGAGAGAGATGTTGTTAAAGTCCTCAACTATATTGTGGATTGATCTATTTTTCTTTTCAATTCTGTCAGTTTTTGCTTCATGTATTTTGAAGCTCTGTTCTTTGGTGTACACGTTTAGGATTACTATGTCTTCTTGGTTGATTGTACCTTTTATCACAATGCTGTGTTCCTCTTTATCCTTGGTAATATTTTATCTGAAGTCTACATTACATGGTATTAATAAAGCCACTCCTGCTTTCCTTAGGGAACCGTTGACTGAAACCTCCCGCCTTGGCCAGGCACAATGATAACAACTTGCATGAGTAATCTCACAACAGCTCCCGATAAGGAGCATGGTGCTGCTGCCAGGAGAATTCAGGAAGGGCCAAAAGGAGGGAGGAGACGCCAGCCCATAATATTGTCCTACCAACCTCCCAGAATCCTTCTCGCTGGAATCCTTCTTGGCTGAGGGATGCACGTGCCACCAGGAAGGACCCTGAGTCAGATCAAATATGGGCACAAGCATGATGACTGGCCAGAGACAACGCGGAAACTAACCCCATTCCCATAAAACCCGAGACTGCGAGCCATGTGACAGAGCAGCTCTCCTGGGTTCCCTTACCCCGCTGCTCTCCGTCCGGGTGTCCCTTTCCAATAAAGTCTTCTGCTTTGTCAGCAAGTGTGTCTTCTCTGACAGTTCATTTCTGAGTGTTAGACAAGAGCCCACTCTCAGGCCCTGGAAGGGGTCCCCCTTCCTGCAACACTTTCTTTTGATTAATGTTTGCAGGATATAGCTTTTTCCATCCTTTTGCTTTCAACGTCCCTCTATCGTTATATTTGAAGTGAGTTTTGTAGACAGCATCTAGTTGAACTATGTTCATTTATCCACCCTTCTAGTCTCCGTTTTTCAACAGATGTACTTGCATTTACTTTTAGTGAAATATTGATATATTAACGCTTAAGTTTTCCATTTTGTTATTTATTTTTCTTTTTGTTCATTTTCTCTTTTTTATTGAAGTAAAATTCATATAACTTGAAATTAATAATTTAAAATTGTACAATTTAATGGCACATTCACAATGCTGTGCAGCCATCACCTCTATCTAGTTCCAGAACGGTTTCATCACTACATAAAGAAACCCTGTACCCTATAAGCAGTCATTGTCTCTGGTGCCTAATTTTGTTGAGCATCTTTTCTTGTACTTATTGTCCATTTGTACAACTTAGGAGAAATGTCTATTCAGATCCTTTTTCCATTTTTAAATTGGATCATTTCTCTTTCTGTTGTTGAGTTTGAAAAGTTCTTTATATGTTCTGGATATAAGACCCATATTGGATATGTGATTTGCAAATATTTTCTCCCATTTTGTGAAATGTCTTTATACTTTCTTGATAGTTCCCTTGGATGCACAAAAGATTTTAATTTTGATGAAGTCCAATTTATCTATTTTTTTCTTTTGTTGCTAGTACTTTTGATGTCCTTTGTAAGAATCCATTTACAAATCCAAGGCCATGAAGATTTATGCCTGTGATTTTTTTCTAAAAGTTTCCTAGTTTTAGCTTTTCCAATCCATGAATATAGAGATGTCATTTCATTTATTTAGGTTTTTAATCTCATGTATCGATGGAGTTACAACAATGTGTAAGGTTCAGGAGAAATAAACCTGTCAATTTCACCACACAGCAACATGGATCTGTAGCTTCGTCTGAATTATCTGTGTGCACAAATGATTATAATTAATAAATTAATTTAGCAAAGTCACTGCATACAAGGTTAATATAAAAAAGCAAGTGTATTTTTATTTACTAGCAATAAAAAGAAATTGAAAATTAAAAAGCAATGCCATTTACAATAACATCATGAAACATTAAATATCAAGAAAAATAGTAAAAGGTAAAACATGACTTCTGTACAGGAAAGCACAAAACCTTACTGAGAGAGCATAAAACATACCTAAGTAAATGGAGGAAAAAAACCTGTTCATAGCTTGGAGGAAGCAGTATTGTACAGGTATAAATTCTCCCCAAATTGACCTATAGATTCAATATGATACCAGGTTTTTTCTAATAGCAATTGACAAGCTGATCCTAAAATTTATATGGAAATGCAACGGGCCAACATAGTCAAGGCAAACTTGAGGAAGAAAAAGAATATAGGATTCATAACGCCAGATATTCCAACCTTTTTTTTTTTTTTTTTTTTTGGCCACACCGTTTGGCATATGGGGGTCTTAGCTCCCCGACCAGGGATCGAACCCGTGTCCCCTGCATTGGGATCGTGGAGTCTTAACCACTGGACCGCCAGGGAAGTCCCCCAACTTATTTTTAAATTACAGTAATCAAAGCAGTGTGGTATTCTTTTAAAACAGAGGTTTCAATGGCAAGGCCAACAGACCAGGAGCCAACTGCATTGAAGATAGTATGTTGTATTCACAGATCCCAAGAAAAGGGAGAATGCCACACCATGGGGGAGGGGGACACAGGGCGGCACCAGAGGAGGTAGAGGGAGCAGGAGAAAATGTGGGCAAGAGCCTTTATGGTGGTTTCCACGAGAAGGGATGGGTGAGGCAGGGTGAGAAGTTTAGGATTGACTAGTTTGGATAATTTCAAGCTGGGCTCTGGGGCATAAGGGTTATCCCTAGTTGTCTGGTACCTGGCCCTGGGGGTGATATGGGAAGGTGGATAGTGACCTAGAGTGTCAGATTCAGATGAAGGAGATAGTTTCCTATATGGGCTTTGGAGTTGTTGTTTTGCATTTGAAGTGCACCCTCCCAGGTGAGTTGCGTACTATTTCTAGGAATTAGCTAACCTTGGGAGAGGCAGTCCCTCTAAGATCAGCAAGGGGTCAGTTGTCAAAGCATCACAACACAGAAAATAAAAAGATTTGGTTAACACAGATATTTATACAAGGATAGCCAAATAGACCAGTGGAACAAAATAGAGACTCCAATATAAATATTTAGCCACCTGAGTTTTGACAAAGGTGTTATTTTAATTGATGGGGGAAATAATTATCTTTTCAATAAATAGTACCTTATTTGGAACCCATATGGGAAAATATGAATTTGGAATCTTAACTTCACACAACACACAAACTTTTATTCCAGATCAATTGTAGAACTAACTATAACAGGTAAAATGATAAAACTTCTAGAAGGTAAAATAAGAAAATTGGGGGTAGTCAAATATTTCTTAAATAGGAAATAAAAAGCAATAAGTGAAAGGATAAATATTAATGAATTGGTCTTCCTTAAAATGAAGAACTTCTGTATACCAAAAGACACCCATTTAAAAAGTGGAAAGGCAAGCCATAGAGAGATAACATTTGAAATCCATTTATATGACAGAAGACTCCTAGTGTGACTATATAAAGAGTTGTTACATATCAAGAAAAAGAAAGACGGCTCATTTTTTTAATGAATAAAAAGACTGAACTGATATTTCAGAAAATAGGATCTACAGATGGCCAATTACCACATGCAAAAGTGCTTAACATATTATCAAATTCAATCCATAATGTGATAACAAATCTATCTGAAAAATCTAAAATTTAAAAGCCTGATGATGGCAAGTTTGGCAAATATGTGGAGTAATTCCTATACTCTACTCATTGTAGTAAACATTGGTACAACCATTTTGGAAAACTGTTTGGCAGTATCTACCAAGCTGAACACGTGTATCCTATGACCTAGCAATCCAGGTGCTAAATATATACCCAATACAGAAATTAACACAACATTGTAAATCAACTCTACTTCAATAAAACAAATTTTAAAAATAAATCAATAAATACCCAAGGGAAGTAAGGAAATATGTCCACCAAAAACACCTGCAAGAATGTTCACAGCAGCATTATTCAGAATAGCCCCAAACTGGAAATCACCCAAATGTCCATCAACTGTAGAATGCATAAATATATTTTACATTTATACAAAAGAATTTTATATATACATATATGTTTATATATGTATATACACACATACACATACATAATATATGTATACATTTGTGTATTTTTAAAGTTATGCTACAAGCAATAATGTGGATTGGTTTCACCGATATAATGTTGAAACAAAGAAGGCTAACACAAAAGAGCACACTCTGGGACTTCCCTGGTGGTCCAGTGGCTAACAGTCTGCGCTCCCAATGCAGGGGGCCCGGGTTCGATCCCTGGTCAGAGAACTAGATCCCACATGCATGACGCAACTAAGAGTTTACATGCCTCAATTAAAGATCCCGCGTGCCGCAACTAAGACCCAGCACAGCCAAATAAATAAATAAATATTTTTTTAAAAAAAAGAATGTACAATGATCTCAAAAAAAAGTTTAAAAAAAAAGAGTATAGTCTATGACCCCATTTACATAACATTCAACAACAGTCAAAAGTAATCAATAATAATAGAAGTGGAGTCATAATTGTTGACAGCCAGATAGTGACTTGGAAGGGGGCACAAGGCAGGCTTCTGGGATGTCGGTCATGTTCTTTATTTTGATCTGGCTGGTGAGGACATGGCTGTGCTCAGTTTGTGACAATTCACTGGGCTGTGCATTTAAGATTTGTATACTTTATGTAGTATGTAAGTTTTACTCCAAAAGAAAATTTACCCGAAAAATTGCCTTTGAAAATTCTAATAAAGGTAAGTGGAATCAAAAAGAGAATAGGGAGAGAAAGAAAACCATGTTTTGTTATTTTCTGTGATTTGAATTTGTATAAAAATACCCTTTCCCAGAAGTACAATACAGATTTAGTTTTAGGTGGGACATATTTCCTGTCTTTATAGTTGGAGTTGAGAATTGATCATAGGAAGGATAATAAAAGTAAATAGAGTGTATATTGCAAGGATCAAATTACATCCTTTTCCCCTTACCCAGTTCACCTCTTTCTTATTATAGCACCAAAAATGAGGCAGTGTGCTATGGTTAAAGGAACATAGGGTCTTGAGACAGGTAGACCTAGTTTTGAATCCCTGCTCTGCCACAAGCTAGCTAGCTGTGTGATTTTGCCCGAGCATTGTATCTTCTTTGAGCTTCGTGTTCTTCAACATTAAAATCAGGCTAATAATACCTCCCTCATAGGGCTGTGCGTCAAGTGCCTAGTCCTTAGTGCCCATTCAATAAATGGTAGCCATTGTTCTTTTCATTATTACTGTCAAGTGTAAAGGCTTCTCCAGTTGGAAGTATGGGGATAACTGTCTTGCAGAGACAAGTGGAGGAAAGGTGCTAGGATTGTGTCCACCATCCCCTAATCCCTTCCTTTATATATATGTATAATATATGTTATATATATATATAATATATATGTTTTATATATATATATATATATATTTTTTTTTTTGGCCGAGCTGCACGGCTTGTGGGATCTTAGTTCCGTGACCAGGGATTGAACCTGTGCCCCCTGCGGTGGAAGTGCGGAGTCCTAACCACTGGACTGCCAGGGGAGTCCCAATCCCTTCCTTTTTAAATTAAAAAAAAATTTATTCAATTTATCTAATGAAAAAAATCCCCGCAAACAGTTCAACCATTTCTCCCACCCCCCCACCCTCTGCCTCTTACAACCACCAATCTGTTCTCTGTATCTATGAACTTGGTGGGGTTTTTTTCTCTTTAGATTCCACAAATAAGAGAGATCATACAGTATTTGTCTTTCTCTGTCTGACTTTTTTCACTTAGCATAATGCCCCGTTAGTCCATCCATGTTGTGGAAAATGATAAGAATTCACTATTTTTTATGGCTGAATAATACTCCATTGTATGTATATACCACAATTTCTTTACCCATTCATTCATCGATAGACACTTAGGTTGTTCCCATGTCTTGGTTATTGTAAATAATGCTGCAATAAACATGGGGGGGTGCACATATCTTTTCAAATTAGTGTTTTCGTTTTCTTCAGATAAATTTCTTTAATAATTCCTATGTTCTTAGTTGTATGCCAGCCAGCATGGAAATGATGTGACCCTAATGCCTGGAACCCACCTTTTGGCAGAAACAAGACACACACAGAAAGGCTTGATGGGAAATGGGCCTAGAGGTGGACTAGGCCTGAAAGATAGGGGTAAAATTTACATACGAGCTTGGTAGCGGTGAGGATATGGCACCAAATCAGACTGTGGAGTAGATGATAAAAATCCATGCGAGCTTCCAAATTCAGGTGAGAAATTTAGACAGCAGGGAGACTCTGCAGCAAGAAAGGAATTTGGACTTGCCACAGAAAGATTTTTTGGTTAGTTCAGTAATTCCCTGAGTAATTACCAGGGACAGTCACCGTTGTCCAAGTGCGAGTGCCGTTCAGGTTGGAGTTTCAATACACTTTCAAAGAAGGGGAGAAAAATAGGGCTAACAAATGGTCTAGGAACAGGGCAAGACAAAATAGTCAGGGCGAGGACTCCTGTGAGCTGAGCGCCATCATCCGCAAGTGAGCAAAGCAACTTCCAAACTTAACATAGGGGTTGCCCTTATTCATTGACAGCTGTTGCTAAGACTCTTCGACTTCTGATTATTTCATCTCCCATGATGAAGCTGTCTGTTCCTTCTATCAGTTTATCAGGCTGTATTCCTCTGGAGTATCCACAAGGGGCAACAGAGAGCAGTAACTGTTAGCTTAGGCTCAACAAACCCAATCTTTGGGGGTCCTTTAGGAAACTACACTCCATGCCAGTATGAAACCTTCATTCAGTAACTGGAGTTAAGTGGAGGTCAATTGCTTGGAGGAGGAAGTAAAGAGACTGAGCGCAGGAAGATCCACCTTCTTTTACAGCTTAATCCTCACTCTTGCCTGGCTTTTTTTTGGACTCCTAGGTATCATGCTATTGCCTGGGGACAAAGATGATCCACGTTCGTAAAAGATCCCATCACACTACTGTCCATCTGCTTCCTGGCAACTGACTTCTCATTTAAACGTTGTTGGACCTAATTTCTCAGTGGCTGAATCACAACATAAAGCATTTATTTATGATTCTGTACCCCCCATGAGAAATAAACAAGAAAAACACATCATTCATTCATTCATCCATTAGACATTTGCTCCAAATCTACAGTTGCAGAATTCTTTCAGATGACAAGATGACAATGTGGGGGTCATTGTTACTGAGTTGGCAGGGAGCCAAGAACATTAACAACAAACAAGTGAAGGAAAAGCTTTTCACTGGCAAACTAGGTGACAAAATCATTCCTCACAAACCTAAGTATTTATATTCTCCCATTTCAGTGTAAAAACAATTGCCATGATCACAAATTTATGGGATTCAAATTACGAACCAGAGCACGTCACTTAACTGACACAGCATCAATCCTCTTTCATAGGCCAGCAAGGTGTATAAGTGAGACTCAGCTTTTCATCAAACATGATCAGCTCACTGGCATGTCTATAGCCCAGGCTGGAGAGGAAAACATCTTCCTAGAACAACCTATGCATCTAACTTTTGGATAAAACATTGAACAGAAAACATCACTGTGCTTTTAACAGAAACTGTTGGGGAAAGCAAAATGTACCGCACACATTTCTAGAGAAATTACCAGAGTAACTATTAGAGAAGTGTTATTAACATTTGTCCTGCAGGCTCCTGGAGCACAGCCATTCCCAATTAGATGTTGGCTTTATCAGGAGCCTGCTCCTTCCCTTCATAGAGAAAATAATTGGCACCTTAGGAGAATCTGTGACAACAACAGCAATTTCATTCGGTTTGTAGTGGTCTTCCCCCCCCACCCTCATTTTCTTCCTCTTTTTTTCCCCCAAGATATAATTCACATGCCACATACCATTTTAAAATGTACAGTTCAGTGCTTTTTAGTATATTCACCAAGTTGAGAACCCTGCCCTCTAATTAACTTTCTGTCTCTATGGATTTGCCTATCCTGGATGTTTCAAATGAATGGAATTATCAATATGTGGCCTTTTGTGTCTGGCTTCTTTGACTTAACATTATGTTTTCAAGGTTCATCTATGTTGTGGCATGTATCAGTACCGCATTCCTTTTATGGCCGATTAATATTCCATTGTATTGCTATACCACATTTTGTTTATCGATAGATCAATGGACACAGATTATTTCCACATTTTGGCTACTATACATAATGTTGCTATGAACATTCACAGACAAGTTTTGTGAGATTGTATATTTTCATTTCCCTTGGGTGTATAACTAGAAGTGGAAATGCCGGGTCATATAGTAAGTATGTTTAACTTTTTTTCTTTTAATAATTTTTTTTACTTATTTATTTTTGGCTGCATTGGGTCTTCGTTGCTGTGCACGGGCTTTCTCTAGTTGTGGTGAGCGGGGCCTACTCTTCGTTACGGTGCGTGGGCTTCTCACTGCAGTGGCTTCTCTTGTTGCAGAACACAGGCTCTAGGCGCGCGGGCTTCAGTAGTTGTGGCTCACGGGTTCTAGAGCGCAGGCTCAGTAGTCGTGGCACACGGGCTTATTTGCTCCGCGGCATGTGGGATCTTCCCGGACCAGGGCTCGAACCCGTGTCCCCTGCATTGGCAGGAGGATTCTTAACCACTGCGCCACCAGGGAAGCCCAAGTATGTTTAACGTTTTGAGAAACTGTCAAAATGTTTTCCAAATCAGCTGCACCATTTTGCTTCACACCAGCAGTGTATCAGGGTTCCTATTTTCTCCATATCCTTACCAACATTCATTACTGTCCATCTTTTTGATTACTGCCATCTTAGTGAGTGTAAAGTGGTGTTTCATTGTGGTGTTTTTTTTTTTTTTTTCATTGTGGTTTTGAGTTGCATTTCCCTAATGAGTAATGACATCGAGCATCTTTTCATGCACTTTTGGGCCATTTACATGTCTTCCTTGGAGAAGTTTATATATCTTCTTTGCCTATTTTTAATTGGGCTGTTTGTCTTTTTGTTGCTGAGTTGGAAGAGTTCTTTATATATTGGGGATACGACAACTTTATCAGCTATAAGCTTGGCAAAAATTTTCTCCCGTTCTGTGAATTGTCTTTTCATATTCTTGATACGGTCCTTTGACACTTGCATACATAGTCAAATGGTTTTTGACAAGGACGCTAAGATCACTCACTGGGGAAAGGACAGTCTTTTCAACATATGGTACTGGGGAAAATGGATATCCACATACAAAAGAATGAAGTTGGATCTTTACCTACACCATATACAAAAATTAAGCCAAAATGAATCAAAGACCTAAATGTAAGACCTAAAACTGTAAAATTCTTAGAAGAAAACATAGCGCAAAAGTTTCACAACATTGAATTTGACAATGATTTCTTGGATATGACACTAAACACACAGGCAACAAGAGAAAAAACAGACAAGTTGGACTTCAAGGAAAATTTAAAATTTTGTGCATCCAAAGACAATAACAACAGTAAAAAGGCAACTCATGCAATGGAAGAAAGTATTTGCAAAAGACACATCTGATAAACGATTGTTATCCAAAATATACAAAGAACTCTTAAAACTCAACGGTAAGAAAAAAAAAAACAATTAAAAAATGGGCCGGGGCTTCCCTGGTGGCGCAGTGGTTGAGAATCTGCCTGCCAATGCAGGGGACACGGGTTCGAGCCCTGGTCTGGGAAGATCCCACATGCCGCGGAGCAACCAGGCCCGTGAGCCACAACTACTGAGCCTACGCGTCTGGAGTCTGTGCTCCGCAACAAGAGAGGCCGCGATAGTGAAGAGGCCCGCGCACCGCGATGAAGAGTGGCCCCCTCTTGCCGCAGCTGGAGAAAGCCCTCGCACAGACACGAAGACCCAAAATAGCCAAAAATAAAATATATAAATAAATAAAAGATTACTATAAAAAAAAAAAGCTAAAAAAAAAAAACAAATGGGCCAAGGACCTTAACAGACACCTCACTGAAGAGGATATAAACATATGAAAAGATGCTCCACATCATGTGTCATCAGAGAAATGGAATATTATTAATATAATAATATTATTTTTAACAATGTTAAAAAATGAGCTATCACGTCATGAAAAGACATGGAGCAAGCTTAAATGTATATGACTAAGTGAAAGAAGTCAATCTGAAAAGGTTACATATTGTATAATTCCAACTATATGACACTCTGGAAAAGGCAAAACTGTGGTGACAAAAAAAACATCGGTGGTTGCCAGGGGTTGGGGCAGGGGTGAGAGGAAAATGGATGAACAGGCAGAGCACAGTGGATTTTTAGGGCAGTGAAAATAGTCTGTATCATACTATAATGGTGGATACCTATCATTATACATTTACCTAAACCCATAGAATGCACAATACCAAGAGTGAATGGTAATGTAAACTATGGATTTGCACGATTACATGTCGATGTAGGTTCATCAGTTGTAACACATATGCCACTCTGGTGGGGGAGGTTAATAATGGGAGAGGATATGAATATGTGGAGGTAGGAGATACATGGAAAATCTGTACTTACTGCTCAGTATTGCTGTGAACATAAAACTGCTCTAAAGTGTAAAGTCTATTAATAAAAAGAAATCAGGATAATGCAAGAGGTATTTAGGGAATAGTGCTAAAGAACATGTATATGCCTTACATTAAAATATAATACTTATATATATATATATATTTTTTTTTTTTTTTTTTGGCCGTGCTTCACGGCATGCAGAACTTCCCCAGCCAGGGATCGAACCCGCGTCCCCTGCAGTGGAAGCGTGGAGTCTTAACCACTGGACCACCAGGGAAGTCCTATATTTTTAATATATTAACTTTTGTGTTCTTGACTCAGTTCCTAAATTATAAAGACCTCGAAACTATAAAAACCTTGGTAAACCATGGTTTATTTTTTATGTTATGTTTAAGCTCTAGCACAATGAATACAATAGACCTTCAATATATACTTTTATCAAGAAAAAGAAAAGTGAATGGATAATGTCTCAAATGGACAAATCAAGAAATGATAACATGCATATAATATTATTTGGAAATATCATGATAAATACAGTCAAGATTAGTTTAAATATTTTGAAAGTGGTTATCTTTTGAAAATGAAAGCAGCCCCCAAAATCACATATTTAATTTAAAAAAAGCCAACAAACAAAAGAAGACTTATTTTGAATGAAATTTGTAAACTCTTTAATATATTCACTATTATACTCCTCTTGGTTCTTCTGATCCCTCGTTTTCAAAAAATATTTCTGAGCCTTTTGCTAAAAGTATATTTTACCTGGTTTCTATTTCTTCTCCTGTTTTCAAAATGTATGCAACTTTTCAAATATTGATATATGTTATCAACCTTTTTTTTTAATTTATTTATTTTATTTATTTTTGGCTGTGTTGGGTCTTCGTTGCTGCGTGCGGGCTTTCTCTAGTTGTGGAGAGCGGGCGCTACTCTTCATTGTGGTGCATGGGCTTCTCATTGCTGTAGCTTCTCTTGTTGCAGAGCATGGGCTCTAGGCGCGTGGACTTCAGTAGTTGTGGCACACGGGCTCAGTAGTTGTGGCTCATGAGCTCTAGAGCGCAGGCTCAGTAGTTGTGGCGCACGGACTTAGTTGCTCCGCGGCATGTGGGACCTTCCCGGACCAGGGCTCGAACCTGTGTCCCCTGCATTGGCGGGCAGATTCTCAACCACTGCGCCACCAGGGAAGCCCTCAACCTTTTTTTTTTTAACATCTTTATTGGAATATAATTGCTTTACAATGGTGTGTTAGTTTCTGCTTTATAACAAAGTGAATCAGCCATACATATACATATATCCCCATATCTCCTCCCTCTTGCGTCTCCCTCCGACCCTCCCTATCCCACCCCTCTAGGTGGTCACAAAGCACCGAGCTGATCTCCCTGTGCTATGCGGCTGCTTCCCACTAGCTATCTATTTTACATTTGGTAGTATATATAAGTCCATGCCACTCTCTCACTTCGTCCCAGCTTACCCTTCCCCCTCCCTGTGTCCTCAAGTCCATTCTCTAGTAGGTTGGCGTCTTTATTCCCATCCTGCCCCTAGGTTCTTCATAATCATTTTTTTTTTAGATTCCATGTATATGTGTTAGCATACGGTATTTCTTTTTCTCTTTCTGACTTACTTCACTCTGTATGACAGTCTCTAGGTCCATCCACCTCTCTACAAATAACTCAATTTCGTTTCTTTTTAGGGCTGAGTAATATTCCATTGTATATATGTGCCACATCTTCTTTATCCATTCATCTGTCGATGGACACTTAGGTTGCTTTCATGTCCTGGCTATTGTAAATAGAGCTGCAATGAACATTTTGGTACATGACTCTTTTTGAATTATGGTTTTCTCAGGGTATATGCCCAGTAGTGGGATTGCTGGGTCATACGGTAATTCTATTTTTAGTTTTTTAAGGAACCTCCATACTGTTCTCCATAGTGGCTGTATCAATTTACGTTCCCACCAACAGTGCAAGAGGGTTCCCTTTTCTCCACACCCTCTCCAGCATTTATTGTTTGTAGATTTTTTGATGATGGCCATTCTGACTGGTGTGAGGTGATAGCTCGTTGTAGTTTTTTTTTTGTTTGTTTTCTGTTTTTCCTTTTTTTTCATTGTAGTTTTGATTTCATTTCTCTAATGATTAATGATGTTGAGCATTCCTTCATGTGTTTGTT
The DNA here is from genome assembly GCF_028021215.1 of Eschrichtius robustus. NCBI lineage: Eukaryota > Metazoa > Chordata > Mammalia > Artiodactyla > Eschrichtiidae > Eschrichtius > Eschrichtius robustus. The sequence goes on along the minus strand of NC_090845.1, from coordinate 117,689,397 downwards.
GGCAATCTGTATATCTTTGGAGAAATGTCCATGTAGGTCTTCTGCCCATTTTTGGATTGGGTTGTTTGTTTTTTTGATATTGAGCTGCATGAACTGCTTGTAAATTTTGGAGATTAATCCTTTGTCAGTTCCTTCATTTGCAAATATTTTCTCCCATTCTGAGGGTTGTCTTTTCGTCTTGTTTATGGTTTCCTTTGCTGTGCAAAAACTTTTAAGTTTCATTAGGTCCCATTTGTTTATTTTTGTTTTTATTTCCATTTCTCTAGGAGGTGGGTCAAAAAGGATCTTGCTGTGATTTATGTCATAGAGTGTTCTGCCTATGTTTTCCTCTAAGAGTTTGATAGTGTCTGGCCTTACATTTAGGTCTTTAATCCATTTTGAGTTTATTTTTGTGTATGGTGTTAGGGAGTGTTCTAATTGCATTCTTTTACATGTAGCTGTCCAGTTTTCCCAGCGCCACTTATTGAAGAGGCTGTCTTTTCTCCATTGTATAGTCTTGCCTCCTTTATCAAAAATAAGGTGACCATATGTGTGTGGGTTTATCTCTGGGCTCTCTATCCTGTTCCATTGATCTATATTTCTGTTTTTGTGCCAGTACCATACCGTCTTGATCACTGTAGCTCTGTAGTATAGTCTGAAGGCAGGGAGCCTGATTCCTCCAGCTCCATTTTTCTTTCTCAAGATTGCTTTGGCTATTCGGGGTCTTTTGTGTTTCCATACAAATTGTGAAATTTTTTGTTCTAGGTCTGTGAAAAATGCCAGTGGTAGTTTGATAGGGATTGCATTGAATCTGTAGATTGCTTTAGGTAGTATAGTCATTTTCACAATGTTGATTCTTCCAATCCAAGAACATGGTATATCTCTCCATCTGTTTGTATCATCTTTAATTCCTTTCATCAGTGTCTTATAGTTTTCTGCATACAGGTCTTTTGTCTCCTTAGGTAGGTTTATTCCTAGGTATTTTATTCCTTTTGTTGCAATGGTAAATGGAAGTGTTTCCTTAATTTGCCTTTCAGATTTTTCATCATTAGTGTATAGGAATGCAAGAGATTTCTGTGCATTAATTTTGTATCCTGCTACTTTACCAAATTCATTGATTAGCTCTAGTAGTTTTCTGGTAGCATCTTTAGGATTCTCTATGTGTAGTATCATGTCATCTGCAAACAGTGACAGCTTTACTTCTTCTTTACCGATTTGTATTCCTTTTATTTCTTTTTCTTCTCTGATTGCTGTGGCTAAAACTTCCAAAACAATGTTGAATAATAGTGGTGAGAGTGGGCAGACTTGTCTTGTTCCTGATCTTAGTGGAAATGGTTTCAAGGGCAAGGGCCTGCCTTTCTCATGGCTCTCCAAACTATTTCTGAAAAGGTTTATGGGAGAAATCTTAGATTTTGCTCAGGTATAAAAGATAGCTGGTTAACTTCTGCTGGGAGTTCCTTACTCCCCTTATCTCTTCCTGAAAGCAATTTGTAAAGTAAATGGCCAAATTCATATCCCCAAAGTTTCCAGGTCTTATGGTCTTATATTCAAAACAGTCTAAATCAATTAAAAGAATGAAAACAGTCCAAGTGTCCATCAGTAAGGGCCTGGTTAAATTACGGTGCATCTACCGAATGCAATATTTTAAAGCTGTTAAAAAATAAGGAAGCTGTCCCTGGTGGTGCAGTGGTTAAGAATCCGCCTGCCAATGCAGGGGACATGGGTTCGAGCCTTGGTCAGGGAAGATCCCACATGCTGCGGAGCCACTAAACCCATGCGCCACAACTACTGAGCCTGCACTCTAGAGCCCGCAAGCCACAACTACTGGGCCTGCGTGCCTAGAGCCCGTGCTCTGCAACAAGAGAAGCCACCGCACTGAGAAGCCCATGCACCACAATGAAGAGTAGTCCCTGCTAGCCACAACTAAAGAAAGCCCGCGTGCAGCAACAAAGATCCAGCGCAGCCAAAAATAAAATAAAATAAATAAATTTATATATTAAAAAAAGGAAGCTGTCTGTGTACTGATATGAGAAGATGTGTTGTCCAATATTAAGAAACAAAGTGCAGGAGAGTTCGTGTTTTTTGAGCAGAAGCCACCCATTCTCCTTGCTTGGCCCTGCAATAAAACTTTCTCTGCTCCAAAAAAAAAAAAAAAAAAAGAAAGAAACAAAGTGCAGGACAGTGTTTAGAGTATGATACTTTTGTTTTTGTTTGTTTTTTGTGGGTTTTTCTGAGTGCGATACTTTTGTGTACCAAAGGACAATAGAATATATATTTCATAAATACTAGAATAGCATAAAAGAACCAGATAAAAATGGGGTGGAAGGGAGAGGTAGTGGGACTTCTCAATGTGTACCTTTTTAAGTACTTCTGATTTTTGAATTATGTGACTATATTACCTTATTAAATAAAATCGGAAAAAGGACAACAAATTGATTACTTCTGGAGGAGTAGAGATAGAGGTGATGTGTCAGGAGACTGTTTTGCATTATAAGCATTTTGGGCAAAATTTGAGTTTTTTAAATGATATGTGTGCTATTTAGCATTTAGTGGGTGACCACCAGAAGAATTAAAAAGAGTAATGGTTAAAAATAGCTGCTTCTAGGAAGTATGTATCAAATGGAGAAGAGTGGGGCAGCCTCTTCAACAGGAAAAGCAATGTCTGGTTGTGATAAAGATACAACTAATTTTAAGGAAATATATGTGTTGGAAACCATTCCATGTCAGTACATATAGATTAACATCATTTTTTAAAGCTGCTGCATAGATTCCAAAACATGGGGATACTGTAATTAAACTCTTTCCCTTTTGATGTACATTTCTGTTGTTTCCAATATTTTGTTGCTGCAAACAATGCTACGGTAAACATCCATGCCCATCATAAATCATGTGCCAGAATAGATGCTCAGAAATGGAATTGGTAGGTCAAAGAGCATGTCTATTTTCTAGATTTTCCACAATGAATATGTACTACTTTTATCATCAGAAAAATATAAACCAAAAAATTAACTGTAGGGTGAAGGTCTTGTTTTTTTTAGTGTCTTGTAGTATGTACAGTAGAAGTTTTTAACCTTTCAGATTCCATGTGAGTCAAAGGAAGAGGGCCTGGCCTGAAATAGATCATGGTGACTTGTCATGACTGGTTCATCATAAACTGTATAGAGCCACTGCTGCCTCATGCACACAGACATATGGCTGGGAGGAAGCTGCTTTGGTAGAAAGCATTTCACTTTGTTTTAACAGAATTTTAAGGCATTCTCCAAACCTATAGCTCTAAAATGAAGTAAAATAAAAAGTGGAGTAATTATCTGCTATGTTTATGAAACTTTGCTTCGTTTAACATTGAGTGAGATTTGGTAATAGTCTTATTTTATCAGCTGGGTTCTAATTACTAAAAGATCCAAAGGCCCAAATTATAATGCCCCCATGTGTACACTAAGGACCATGTTATCCTCATAATCACTTGCATTTAGGTACTATAGAGAATTAGAAGAATTTAACACAAACATTGTAATTTTACCCAAGAACCAGGTATTTTGCCTGAATTACCAGGCTAATCAGGGTAGCTTTCAAATCCAGTTTCCTTTTTGCCTATGTAGACACAGTTTAAGAAAACTTCTAAAATAAAACTTTGGAGATTACAGATCTCCAAAGATAAATTCCTCTCTGCAACCAGGAAACAGGTACAAACTAGATAGTCTTATCAAGAGATTGGAATTAGGCGATTGGAAGCTGAGGCAGGAAGCTACTCAGGATGTTTCTATTGTGCTAACACATCCCAGAATGGCACAATGATGCATTCCCCCTTGCCCTTTTCTCCAGAGTATCATTGTGGGAAAACAGGGGAGTTTAGAATTGGGGTGAGTACGAGGGTTAGCGCTCGAGTCGAAGCGAAGGTAGAAAGAGGATGAGGCCAGTTATTGGCTAATCCACCCAGTTTCTTTTGTACTCCTATTTATAAAGCACCCGTCACAGATGTAGTAGGTGATTTTTTTTTTCTTTTTGGCCTTGCCCAGTGGCATGTGGGACCAGGGATCGAACCCGAGCCTCCTGCAATGGAAGCGTGGAGTCTCAACCCCTGGACCACCAGGGAAGTCCCCATATTCCTATTTAAAGCACCATCTTGAGCGAGGAAGCCAAGCACATCTCTGTGAGGCCAACTCAGGAAGTTAAAGAAGCCGGTGGTCTAGACTGCAGCAAAAAGAAAGTTTAAAAAAATGTCAAATTTCAAGTTCAACTACTTCCTTTGCCATCTTTCTAAAATAACAACAGAAATACAACTAGTGAGATATAAGTAGTGTACTCGATTTTTCATCATTTTTCAAATTGATTAGAGTAAAAATGACCTAAATACAAAAAGGACAGTGGATAAATTAAGTAGTAATGGCAAGTTCCTAATTATCCAAAATTTATACATATTTTTTGTTATTTTCAGTTGCCTAATTCTATTTGTGATTAGACCAATAATTAAGTTTACTTTTATTCCCTGAGCAGACACCAAATGATCATGGGATATATGAATAACAGGGTTGCAAATGTGAGATTAAACTGGCTGGTGAATAATCCATGAAGTAAAAAAATTTATATGCTGAGAATTAAGAATCAATTTTCTATTAAATGCATCCAGAGTTCCTTGACATGTTAAACATAGAATTACCATGTGACCCAGCAATTCTACTCCTAGAAAAATGATATGTCCTCACAGAAACTTGTAAATGAATGTTCATAGCAGCATTATTCATAATAGCCAAAAAAGTGGAAACTATCCAAATGTCCACAACAGATGAACTGATGAACAAAAAGTAGTATATTCATACAACGGAAACATTATTCTGCCATAAAAAGGAACGAAGTACTGATACATATTACAATATGGATGAACCTCAAAAACATTATGTGCAGTGAAAGAAAACAGACCACATATTTTATGTTTCCATTGACATATATCCAGAATAGGCAAATCTGTAGAGACAGAAAGCAGATTGGTAGTTGCCTGGCATTGGGGGATGGGGAAATGGGAATCTACTGCTTAATGGGTACAAGCTTTCCTTTTGGGATAATGAAAGTGTTCTAAAATTAGATGGTGGACATGGTTGCACAAGCCTATGAATATAGTAAAAACCAATGGATTGTACACATTAAATGGGTGAATTGTATGTAAATTATATCAATAAAACTGTTAACAAAAAAGAGAGGAGCAATTAGGACAGATAAGGGGAGAGGGTAGCAGGTCTCCCTGGGAGACCTGACAGCTAGGACTTGCCTGGAGACAAGCCAATCTAAGTCAGGTGAACCTGTGAACACAGCTAGATGTGAAGTCCCTCAGGTTTCTATTCTCAGACCCTTAGGTTTTGGGAGGGGCGACAGCCATGGTTTGCCAAGCACCTGAATGGCTCCAGCGGTTTCAATCCGTCACAGGCCTAGAGAAACAACGTGAGCTGAGAGAAGTAGGGTGCTTGGTCTGCATGGCAATCAGCCAGATCTCCAGCCACCTAAGCCCATGGGTGAATGGAGTCAGCTACCCAGCAGGGAACACCAACCACTGGGTGCTGGGAAATGGAAGTCAGAGGCTCAAGCAAGGGTGGTACCACCTGGAAGAAGAGCACAGCAGAAGGTGGGCGGGAAGTGAGCCCTTACCCGGGATGCCCATGGGATACACAAGGAGACTGTCAACAGCCAGTTCTGATATAGGAGATCAATACATGCTAACTACAAAATCATTCAAAAAAAGGAAAAAAGATACATGAACATTTTATTCTACCTTAAAACCTGTACACTTGCTCACCAATCTACTGATTTAAGGCCAAGGTTTCTTTCCCATGTGTGAATATGCTGATAGGTTTTATCTCCTTGTCTTTCTTGTTTAAATATCACATTTATGCTCTGTCTGATTTCCAGTTTCTGTTTATTTGAAATGAATAAAAGACTTAGAGACATGGGTAGAGAAATCTGAAAGCAGAATATTTCTAGATTTTCATATTTTTCCCCATCTTTACAGATACCTCAACCACAAACTGACCATGATATTTTAGCAACTTGAGTCTCTTAATAGTAATTTCTATAAGCATTAAACTTAGTTTTTATAAAAACATTTTTATAGTCATACCTATTCGATTTATGTAGTGTTTAGTTATAATATAATTACAATAACTGGTGCTATCAGGTTTGGGAACTGCCTTGGTTTGAATGTGTCCCTCCAAAATTCATATGTTGACATTCTCACCCCCAAGGTGATGGTATTAAGAGGTGAGGCTTTTGGGAGGTGACTAGGTCATGAGGGCGGAGCCCTCATGAATAGAATTAGTGCCCATATAAAAGGGGCTCCAGAGAACTCCCTCACCCCTTTCACCATGTGAGGACACAGTGAGAAATTGGCAGTCCACAATCTAGAAAGGGGCCTTCACCAGAATGTGACCATGCTGGCCCATTCACCTTGGACTTCCAGCCTCCAGAAGTGTGAGGAAAAATTCATTGTGTATAAGCCACCCAGTCTCTGGTGTTTTGTTATAGCAGCCAGAATGGACCAAGACAGGGACAAACTGAACCGAGTTGTGGAAGGCATACCGCCCAAATGGACAAGACAGGAGCACCCAGGGTTGGCCTGAGGGAAGCTTTCCACCCTCCCACGGGCGGTCACCTCAGGCTTTAGTGAGCACATCCACAGAGGCTGGAAAGCATCTGTTAGTTCAGCTCGTCAGATTAGTGGAGGTTATCTAAGAGACCTTTTGCTGTGGCCAGTTCACCTCTTGGCCACAGCCAATCTTAATAGAGCCCTGCTCCGTAGTGATTGGACCTAGCTCTGAAGGCTGTTTTGAACCTTGATCTTATCAACAACTCTTTAGGTCTGAGGTATGACATGTTGGCTTTCAGATGCTCCCAATGACCCCCGTCTCCTGGCATTCACACCTTGTGTAATTGTCTCCCCTCCAGTGTGGGCTGTGATTTGCTTTTAACCAGTAGAATGTGGCAGGGGTTATAGGACGTCACTTCCATGACTATGTTATGTAAAATGGTAACTTCGTCTTGCTAGCAGACTCTCCTTTGCCTTCTCAGCTTTCATACTTTGATGAAGCAAGCAGCCATGTTAGGGAGGCCTAGGCGACAAGGAAATGAGGTGAGTGTCTGATCAGCAGACAGCAAGGAACTGCGGCCCTCAGTCCAACAGACCACAGGGAACTGAATCCTGACAGCAACCGTGAGATTTTAGGAATGGATCCTTCCCTAGTTGAGTCTCAGAAGAGGCCCCAGCACCAGTCAACACTTTGATTGCAGCCTTGTGAGAGACCCTGAAGCAAAGGACCCAGCTAAACCAAGCCTGGATTCCTGAAACTGTGAGATAATAAATATACGTGCTGTTTTAAGCTGCTTTTTAAATTTGTTTTTGGCCGCACGGCATGCGGGATCTTAGTTACCTGACCAGGGATCGAACCCGTGCCCCCTGCAGTGGAAGCTTGGAGTCTTAACTACTGGACCACCAGGGAAGTCCCTAAGCTGCTTTTTAAAAATACAGGACTAAATACCAATACTGCCTTGCTGAGAATATTTGATTTTACATCTTCTTCAAGGGGACTAATATTGTTATACACACCAGTAAACAAACAGGAGATGGCAAATACTTCTTTCAAAATAGTTTCTATAAAGTGACGTATTTATAGGTGAAATGATATGCTGTCTGGGATTTGCTTTAGAATTGTGCAATAGGAATTGGGTGAGGAGGAAGGGAAGGAATATATTTGCAACAAGTCAGACCACGTGTTGGTAATTATTGAAGCTGAATGATGTGTGTACATGGGGGTTCATGATGTTATTCTGTCTACTCCTGTGTATGTTTGAAATTTTCCATAATAAAACCAAAACAATTTCTATAATGTCACACTGTTCTGCAAAGGTAACAATAATTAAAACTAAACAATGAGTATTTCAGAAGTTATTATTATCTATATATAAACACTGTACAAAGTAATGGAAATATTGTAATTAAAAGTAGGTGGAATGGATATTATTGTACTTGATTTGAGATGTGACTGTTTTCTCAAATACTATTTATACATGCAAGCTATGACATTGTTAATTATTCAGTTTGGAGAGGGAGGGGAGTCCAAGACTGTAGCTTTCTAAGTGTATTTTGGTTATTTAAGCTCTATGTCATCAATGCATCAATGAGCACATTAACTGGCAATGACTTTGTATAGGAAATTTAATTAGAAAAATTTAAGCAGAAAAAGTTACAAATGTATTGTCTATAACATAGATTGACTCTCTCTCTCTCTCTCCCTATATATATGTATCTTTCTGTTTTCATACACATATATATATCAGCATAAATAAAACTGAACTCATACTATAAAAAAGAAAAAGTTTCTATATAAAGTTCTACCAAACTTGGGGAAAGCCTAGAGTGAAAATAAAGTAGCTCAGTTCTTCTCTTGGAAGCGGCACATTTAATAGACTGGGGGAAAATGAGGCCTCCCATTTAGCAATGAACACCTCTTTTTAAAATTGCCTTTTAAAAATATTTCATTCAGTCAATCATTCAACAAATATTATTGAATATCTGTACTGTGATAATCAAGGAGCTTATTTTTTGGTACGAAAGAAAGAGGAAATTACTTAAAGTCCAGCCTTCAGTGAGAAAGTGACACTTTTGAGCAAGGCCTCAAGGATAGGACTTCTTGACAGTGGCTTGAAATTACCTTTCCAGGAGGGACTGATTGGGCAGAAAATAACATTAATGGAAATGAAAGCATGTACGCAGTCCTCTACAAAGCTTCTTATGTACATGGCCACATAGGCTCCTCATAGGATAGCAAGAAGCATTGTCTATCTAAACAAGAGTTTACTTGCATGAACCAGATTATAGAGCCACCAGGTAAATCCTGCTAATAATCTGTGCCTGTTACAAAGAAGCCAGTGACTGTTGTCTCAGACCATGCAGGACTCATCTGACGGTAAGTTCTCAGCCCATTGGTAATGGCATATTCAAACTAAAGGATTTCCTAACCTGTTGGTCTACTAATGCAGCTATATCATGAAAACCAAATATTATGGATTTATTATTTAATCTAATTTTCCAGATAATTATTCATTTCTGATAACATTTTCTTTCTCCTCTAAAAGTGGGCACAACTCTTCCCATTCACTCACCCATTGAACAAATATTTATTGAGTGCCAAGTTCTGTATTAGGCACTATTGGATATCCAAATTAAATCAAACATGGATCTTCACATGAATGGATATTAAACACCCCAATACAGAAAAGAATGCATAAACTTTATCCAGTGCATCATTTGTCTTAATTTAGGTGGCTGAAAGAAGTGGAAGTAGGTCAGAGAAAAGAAAAAAAAATCCCAGTTTGAGTGTGGACTTTTTTTGTGTGTGGACATTTACAGCACACCTTAGAGTTTACCAAATGATATCATGTGTGCACAGCTTCATTTAATCTTCCCATAACTACCCCATGAGGGAAGTATTTCCATAGAGATTCAGCAATGTAGAGTACTTTGTCCAGTGCCACACAGTGAGTCAGGACTCAGATCCTCCTCATCTTCTCTGTGGTAGACACAAAGAAGCCCACCTCAAGGAAGGAAATGCTGCCTAGCTGTGGGGCGTTCGGTCAGCAACAGCCTCCAGCTGTCAGCTCCTTCCAAGCTACAGAGAGTCACCTCACAGCCAGGTCACACCTTTTCTGAGACAGCCTGCATCTGGTGACTCAGAGAGGCAGGACTATAAAGGTGTAGCCATTTTGGATTGATACAGAGCACTTAGGTCAGCATTATTTGCTTCAGAGTCCACACAAGTAGAGAAAAAACAATCTGAAAATTCATATGGAACCACAAAAGCCCCCGAATGGCCAAAGCAATCTTGAGAAAGAAGAGCAAACCTGAAGGCATCACACATCCTGATTTCATGCTATGTGACAAAGCTATAGTAATCAAAACAGTATGGTGTTGGCATAAAAAAGATACATAGATCAATGGAATAGGACAGAGAACCCAGAAATAAACCCATGCATATACGGCCAACTAATCTTTGACAAGGGTGCCAAGAGCACACAATGGGGAAAGGATAGTCTCTTCAATAAATGGTACTGTGAAAACAGGATAACCACATACAAAAGAATAGAATTGGACCCTTATCTTACACCATACACAAAAATTAACTTGAAATGGATTAAAGACTTAAATGTAAGACCTGAAGCCATAAAACCCCTAGAAGAAAACATAGGGGAAAAGCCCATTGACATTGGTCTTGACAATAATTTTTCGGATATGACACCAAAAGCATAGGTAACAAAAGCAAAAATAATAACCAAGTGGTATTACATTAAACTCAAAGGCCTCTGTACAGCAAAGAAAAGAATAAACAAAACGAAAAGGCAGCCTACAGAATGGGAGAAAATATTTGCAAACCATATATCTAATAAGAAGTTTATATCTGAACTATATAAGGAACTCATACAACTTAATAGCAAAAAAAAAAAAAAACCCAAATTAGAAAACGGACAAAGGACCTGAATAGACATTTTTCCAAAGAAGACGTACAAATGGCCAATAGGTACATGAAAAGATGCTCAATATCACTAATCATCGGGGAAATGCAAGTCAAAAACCACAATCAGCTCACACCTGTTAGGACAACTGTTATCAAAAAGATAATAATTGTTTGTGAGGGTGTGGAGAAAAGGGTATCCTTGTACACTGTTGGTGGGAATATAAATATGGAAAACAGGATGGAGGTTCCTCAGAAAATTAAAAAGTAGAACTGCTATATGATCCAGCAATTCCGCTTCTAGATATATATCCAAAGGAAATGAAACCAGTATCTTGAAGAGATGTCTACACTCTCATATTCAGTGCAGCATTATTTACAGTAGCCAAGAAATGGAAACAACCTAAATGATACCCATCAACTGATGAATAGATAATGAAAATGTGATATATATATATATGTAATATTACTTAGCCATTAAAAAGAAGAAAATCCTGTCATTTGTGACAACATGAATGAAACCAGAGGACATTATGCTAAGTGAAATAAGCCTGACATGACCTCGCTTACATATGGAACCTAAAAAAGCCAAGCTCATGGAAGCAGAGAGTAGAATGGTGGTTGCCAGGAGCTAGAGGGTAGAGGAAATGGGGAGATGTTGGTCAAAGCATACAAACTTCCAGTTATAAGGTGAATAAGTTTTAGAGCATGGTGGGTATAATTAATAATACTGTATTATATACTTGAAATTTTCCAAGGGAGTAAATCTTTTTTTTTAACATCTTTATTGGACTATAATTGCTTTACAATATTGTGTTAGTTTCTGCTGTATAACAAAGCGAATCAGCTATACGTATACATATATCCCCATATCCCCTCCCTCTTGCGTCTTCCTCCCACCCTCCCTATCCTACTCCTCTAGGTGGTCACAAAGCACTGAGCTGATCTCCCTGTGCTATGCGGCTGCTTCCTACTAGCTATCTATTTTACATTTGGTAGTGTATATATGTCAATGCCACTCTCTCACTTTGTCCTAGCTTACCCTTCCCCCTCCCCATGCCCTCAAGCCTGTTCTAAGGGAGTAAATCGTAAGTGTTCTCACCACACACACACACACACACACACACACACACACACACAAGGTAACTATGCAAGGAGATGCATGTGTTAATTAAGTTGATTATGGTAATTATTTCACAATGTATATGTATATTAAATCATGTTGTATACCCTAAAAATAATAAATATGTTTAAAATAATGCCTATATTCTATTGAGGTAATAAAAACATATATATAGGGAGGGACTATTAACTACATGGCTAAGAAGATCATATGACTGCAGATTTGATGAACTGCTGAGGGTAATGGGCAATTGAAAGCCAGGAGTGAAAGCCAAGAAGGCCTCTTTAGTTAAATACAAAAGAGCTCTCACCTCCTATATGGGGAGGGCCAAGAACTCTCAGAACCAAACCCAGGACTTAATAGTCTGAGTGGCTGAACATTCGACTAATGTTAAACACCCAGCCAAGACAACACCCTTGGCTGGGAAAACCTGGCATCCTAACGCATGGATGGGATCTTCTAGATGAGTACTCACAAGGATTTTGACACCCCAGACTTCCTTGAACCATCTGAGCCAGTAGACATGGGACACCTCATCCCTATGAAGAGCTAACACCCTCCCAGCCTCATTCTGGAAGACCATGCAGAGGCCTCTCCCCACACAGTAACATGTGCTCCCTCTCATAACCCACCACCCCCCCCCCTTTCTCTTCCCCTTATAGTTGGGCTAAGTCTAAGCATAACCCAGCTGAGGATGCACTGGGTCTGATAAGGGAGGAAAGGGACTATACTCCAAAGAAGCTGCAAGAGGTAGCTGGCATGTGCCAGCAGGAGTAGGGAGAATATACATAAGGCTGGATTTTGAGCTTGCTTGATCAAGGTGGGGATGGATAAACTCAGATAGAGGTTATTGAATTTATTGAGTAGTTTCCTGAGATACAGGTTTAACACCCTGTTAAGGACCCCAGGAAATGGTGTAAATTTTCTATTAGGATGGCTCCTAGAAGGAAAATGTGATAGCCTATGTTGAGTGGAGTTGAAATATCAATTACCGTGGTGGCAAATAGTTGAGGATGGCATTAGAAGGCTCAAGGAAGTGGGCATGCTGGAATGGATATCCCCACGTACAGCCACAAGACCCAGCAGAAGATTGTCTTCCATAGGAAGAGCCAGAGGGCACACTATTTAACAAACCCATCAGGAGTGCACCAGTGAGAGGGACACAAGCATCATTCAAAAGTTCAGTGGTGGCTTCCTCTGCCATCCAGGACTGATGGTAGAAAAAGCTGTCATAAACTTAGGTTACTGATAGCATTGTAGATGAAAAAACTCATGACAACAGAGGCCAGGTGGTGGTGCTTAATCATCAGCTGCCAGGAGATTGCAATTATTGCAATAAGACAAAGTTCACATGGCAGCCAAGGGGTCCAACCCACAGAGAGTTATGGAGAAGGTGGATAGAACGTGGCATCTCTAGGGGAAAAGTTTATGGGCAGCTGCAAAGAGTACTACTCGGCTTGTAATAACAAAAGATCTGGGAGACCAAGGGCAGTTGTTTCAATAAAATTTCATAATCCCCTGTCCAGTTTCCAGACCTGAGCCAGATTTCAACTCACTGATAGAAGACATGGCTGAATCCCTCAGAGAAAGGACCCTGAGATATCACAGCAAGTATGCACTGTAGTGATTCCCCTTCTGCAAAGGGACCTCTGGTCATTTATTTGGGTATCTGTGTACTGAAGAGAGAGTATACTTAGACATTTTGAGGACTAGTGGACATAGAGTTTGAGTTGACATAGTTACCCGGAGACCCAAAATATCATCATGGCCTCCTGTGAGAGGGGGAACATATGAGGACCAGGTAATAAATGGAGTCCTGGCCAAGATCCAGCTCATGGAAGGTCCACTGGGTGGAAGAACTCCGTGGTCATCACTCCAATCTCCAAGGATACAATTGGGTACCTCACACAACTACCACTTTGTGTCCTTGGCCAGTGAGATAAGAGTTATCACAGTGGGGAAGGCCAAGTGGAAGCCTCTGATACTAAACCACTGCCACCACTACCACAACACCTGGCCGTGACAGTAAACCATCACATGGCGGGAGGTGGTTGTGGAGAGTAATACCACCATTAAGGCTCTAAAGGATACAGGGTGGTGATTCTCATCATATCTCCATTTAATTTACCAGTGTTGTGCCTGCAGAAATTAGCTGGGAGATGACTGTAGACAACCACAAGCTCAACCAAGTAGTAGCTCCAATCACAGCTGCTGTGTTACATGTGATATCTTTGTGGTAACAGATTAACATAACTTCAAAGACATCTTTTTTTTTTTTTAATTTTTTTTATTTATTTATTTATGGCTGTGTTGGGTCTTCGTTTGTGTGCGAGGGCTTTCTCTAGTTGTGGCAAGCGGGGACCACTCTTCATCGCGGTGCGCGGGCCTCTCACTGTCGCGGCCTCTCTTGTTGCGGAGCACAGGCTCCAGACGCGCAGGCTCAGTAATTGTGGCTCACGGGCCCAGCTGCACCGCGGCATGTGGGATCTTCCCAGACCAGGGCTCGAACCCGTGTCCCCTGCATTGGCAGGCAGATTCTCAACCACTGCGCCACCAGGGAAGCCCCTCAGAGACATCTTTATGGCCATTGATTTGGCAAATACTTTATTTTCTGTCCCATTCAGAAAAGAGAATCAAGAAGAGTTAGCATTCAAATGAAATAGGAAATAGTATATACATATACAGTTTTGTCCCAGGGCTATATTAGCTCCGTTATCCTCTGTCATAATTTAGTCTGAAGAGATCAGAACCCTCTGGGCATCCTGCTGAACATCTTACTAGCCTATTACATTGATGATGTTTTTTTGATCAGACCGGAAAAGCAAGAGGGAGCTATTGTGCCACCTCTTGGTAAGACACATGTATTCCTGAGGATGGGAATTAAACCCCACAAAGATTCAGAGGCTTACCAGATCCATAAAATGTTCAGAGTTCCAGCAGTCAGGGATATGCAGAGGCATTCCCTTCAAAGTAAAAGACAACTTGCACATTGTACCTCTTGCCACAGAGAAGGAATCATGACACCTAGTGGGGCCTCCTTGGGTTGTAGAGGCAGCATATCTCACATCTAGAGATTCTACTCCATCCCTTATACCAAGTGACAAGGCAGTCTGCCGGCGATGACTGGAGCCCAGAGCAGTGAAGGGCTCTGCAGCAAGTCCAGGCTGCCATGCAAGCTGCCCGGCCATGCAATCTTGGCAGATCATATGGTATTAGAGGTGTCAGCAGTGGGAAAAGACGCAGTATGGAATCCTTGGCAAAGCCCTGTGGGAGAATCACAATGCAAGCCCATGGGGTTCTGGAACAAGGCCATGCCATCTGCAGAAGAGAATCACATGCCTTCTGGGTTTTTTGTTTGTTTGTTTTTTTGGCTGCATTGGGTCTTCGTTGCTGCGTGTGGGCTTTCCCCAGTTGCGGCGAGCAGGGGCTACTCTTCCTTGTGGTGCGCGGGCTTCTCACGGCGGTGGCTTCTCTTGTTGCGGAGCATGGGCTCTAGGCGCGCGGGCTTCAGTAGTTGCGGCTCGGGGGGCTCTAGAGCGCAGGCTCAGTTTTTGTGGCGCACGGGCTTCGTTGCTCCGCGGCATGTGGGATCTTCCTGGACCAGGGCTCGAACCCGTGTGCCCTGCATTAGCAGGCGGCTTCTTAACCACTGTGCCGCCAGGGAAGTCCCTCACATGCCTTTTGAAAAACAACTTCTGGACTTCCCTGGTGGCGCAGCGGTTAAGAATCCGCCTGCCAGTGCAGGGGACACAGGTTCGTGCCCTGGTCCGGGAAGGTCCCACATGCCGCGGAGCAACTAAGCCCCGGCGCCACAACTACTGAGCCTGTGCTCTGGAGCCCGTGCTCCGCAACAAGAGAAGCCACCGCAATGAAGAGTAGCCCCCACTCGCCGCAACTAGAGAAAGCCCGCCTGCAGCAACAAAGACCCAACGCAGCCAAAAATAAATAAAAATAAAATAAATAAATTAAAAAAAAAAAAAAGAAAGAAAGAAAAACAACTTCTGGTATGCTGCTGTTCCCTGGTGAAGATGAAACACCTGACCACGGGACACCAAGTAACCGCGCAACTAGAACTGTCTATCATGAACTGGGTCTTATCAGATCCATTAAATCATAAGGTCAGACAGGCCCAGCAACAATCCATCACAAGATGAAAGAGGGGTATCCAGGGGTGATCATGAACAGTACTAAAGGGCACAAGCAAACTGCCAGCTCAGGTAGCTCAGACACCCATGCCAGGCACCACTGTTACACAGAGCACCTCCCTCGGTTCATTCTCACAGCTCTATGGGGACCCCATCAGATCAACTGAAGGAGGAGGGAAAAGCTTGGTTTATGGATGGGTTGGGTCAGTATGTGGGCACAAGTGAAAAATGGGCGTTCTCCTTGCTCAGAGGACTGGGGACTTGAAAGACCGTGCCAGGTGAAAATCCTGCCAATTGGCAAGAGCTCTGGATTATATACTTAATCACCCACCTCAGGTGGAAAGAGAAGTGGCTAGAGGTTAAAATATTTATACATTTATGGTCAGTGGTGGATGTCCTGGCTAACTGGTTAGGGCCTTGGAAGGGAAAAGACTGGAAGATGGGGAACAAGATCCGAGGCAGAGGTTCATGAACGGACATGTGAGAATTGGTTCTTAGTGTGAAGATCTTTGTATCACATGCTAACATCCACCAGAGAGCATATTGCTCAGAGGAGGCACTGACCAACCAAGTAAACAAAATGACCTGGGCAGTTGACATCAGCCAGTCTTTGTCAATGGCCACCCCAGTGATGGCATGATGGGCACATGAACAGAGTGCCCACAGTGGCAGAGATGAAGGCTATGGAGCGGTCCAACAGCATGGACTCCTGCTGACCGAGGCTGATCTAGCTAATGCTACTGCAGAATGTTCAACCTGCCAAATACAGAGACCAACACAGAGCCCCCAAGATGGAAACATTCCTTGAGGAGACCAACTGGTCCCTCGACGGCAACTTCACAACATTATGTCCCTTCCATCCTGAAAGGGCCAATGGTTCATTCTTATAGGAATAGACACATATTTCAAGTATGGGCTTAGCTTTCCTGCCTGCAGGGTCTGAGCCAGCGCCTCTTTCTCAGGACTTAGCATGGGATGCCATATAACATCGTGTCAGACCAGGAAGACCAACTTGACAGAAAGGCAGTGCAAGAGTGGGCCCAGGACCACTGGTCATATTACATCCCACACTATCCAGAAGTTGCTTTTCTGATAGAGCACTGAAACAGTCTGCTGAAGCCCCAGCTGGGAGGCAATACTCTGTGAGAATGGAGTGCCATCTTCCAAGATGCGGTATATGCACTGAGTAAAAGAATTTTAAATAGCACTGTGTTCTCAACTGAAAGAATACCACGGTCTGGGAATCGAGGGGTAGAAGCAAGAGTGGTTCCAATTACCATTACTTCTAATGACCCACAGAGAGATGCAGCAGGTTTGTGATGTGACAACTTGCCTAGATTGAACTACACTTCCCAGAATTCTCTTACTTGTGGGATGTTCTGCAGATTTGATGGGCCTTGGTGAAGCAGGAGCCATAGAGCTTCTCTGTTGGAAGTTCAGTGCAGGGGCACCAGGTACAGTTTCAGCTCACGCACATTGTCACTATCGGCTCACCTCTCAGGTGTCGGGCAACCCCCGGGCCTGTGGCTGCCACTACAGCCTCCCCTCAACCCTCCTTCAGCTTTTCAGACTCCTAGACCAGGGCCAGGCGTGTGTGGTCATGGGCAAGGAGCACGAGCTTATCAAATTTGGAAGAAACGAGAGACTGATACAGACTCCAGTTCATCCTCCTGGGTTCCAGCTCATGCTTCTGGGTTCTAGTTTGTCCTTGATCTCCCCCACTTCATGTTCACTGCCCCTCCCGACTGCCCTGCAGACTGCAAGCTCCAGCATTAGGTGTGAAGCTTACAGAGACTGTTTAACCAGCTAATACAATTGAGTAAGCTAAAATCTATGATGTCTCTATCTATAGACGATAGGTAGGTAGGTAGGTAGGTAGGTAGGTAGGTAGGTAGGTAGGTAGATAGTGAAATGTAGGTGATATAGGTATGGATATAAAAGTAAAATCTCTTAATCATTCTACTTCTCTGTTTGACTACTGCTTAATGCAGGGACTTTGTGCTTACCTTCCCTGTAACTCTATAGGACTAGAGGACCTGGTCTCCAAAGGAGGCATTTTTCTCTGGGGTCACAGCAAGAATCCCATTGAATTCTAAGCTACAGCTGCTGCCTAAACCCTTTAGGCTCCTTGTGTCCAGTGCCCAGCAGGCCAGAAGAGGGGTCACTAACATGGCAGGGGTAACGGACTCATTATCAGGAGGCAGGGCTGCTGTTACGCAATGGGGACCTGAAGAAGCACGTGTGGAACTATGCTGCCACTTGGGCCTATGTTAGTACTCCCGTGCACAATGGTGACTGTAGGTGGACAGGTACGGCAGCCCCAGCCTGAGAAGGGCATAACGACCAGCGGCTCAGTCCCTTCAAAGATGCAAGTCAGGGTCAGGCCCGCCAGTAAGACACTGAGGCCACCAGAGGGCGGGTAGCTCAGGGCGAGCGTGATCTAGAACTGATAGTGAAGGAAGAAGGTGCTGAGTGACAATTGCAGCCCCAAGAACAGCTGCAGAGGTGGGTGCTGTAGTTAGTCCCACGAACATCACACTTCTAAGTTTCCCCTCTGGAAGAGAGGCCCGAAAAAAGCCAGAAAGAGAGGTGAGAGGGATGGAGGGTGGTAGATTCAAAGATGCACCCCCCAGGTCTCCCTAAAGGGAGAACTCACTGCCCAACAGGGGAGTGAGGGCAGCAGACCATCTGCAGCCATCAGCTCATTCAGGGGCTGCGTTATCCACAGAGAGTCACTCCGCCTTCCGGAGGAAGCCCACATTTGGTGACCAAAGGAGGGGTGGGGGTACAAAGGCCCAGCCATTTCCACCCAATAGGGGTCACTTTGATGGATAAGAGTCCAGAGCTCCCTGCCCAGTTGTCGAGATTTTGTCGTTTGCATGGCAAGTCCCTCTCTGCTCAATGCTGCTTCCTCCCCTTTTCCTTCACAGGTGTCGATCCCTCATAAACTTCTGGCACCCCAAACTGCATCTTCTACCAGTGAACCCAACGGGGCAAACTCCACATCTCGTGATTTTTCTAGGACACTGCCCTGCCCTGGCACAAACTACGAACGGGAGCCCTTCAACTCTCGGCTGTTTATTTATAAACATGCCTTAATATATACCCAAAGGAAAAGATTTCAGATAAGTCATGTTTTATGGGAGAAAAGTCCTTATGTTACATGCAAATATATTTTTTTGTACTCATTAAAACCACATAAAAGTATATTATGCATTTTAAAAGGTTGATTACCTCAAAACCAGAAATGCCCTCCGGGCTCTCTGCTGACATAACCCACATTTATGAACGCCAAGCGCAGCTCTCCAGATTTTCTTCTACTTCATTATATGAAGAGGAGATGTTGTTTTGTAAAATCTTGAATAAATTTGTAAATTTAAAGAAAACATTTTGTCTTGTTATTGAAGATATTTTAATAAAGAGATCTTGACATGGTTTTTCCAAGAACTGTTTCAGTTATGAGTGAACAGGATACGATTCCTCTGTTGTAACTTTGAGAAATTTACCAGGGCAACAAGGAAAGAATAAGACGGAAATATATAAATCATCAAGCATACTTAACACGTTCTAAGCAGTAAGGGGGCTTAGAGCAGGTTTTTTTTTCTTAACAAGTAGTCAACTTTCAATGAAAACACTTTAGGAAGCAAGGATCCAATGGGAAAAAATGGGTGACATATGATAAATAATTTTGAATTATAAAGAATAAAAAATCAGACCCCAAAGCTACAATGAGTGTCAAAGACTCCTTGTAGTTAATCAGTTTGGTTCCATCAGTGCTGGAGCTTATTTTAGAGAGCTGTCAATTGGGCTTCATATTTCAACTGTTTTTGTTTATGTTACTCGGTGCTGTGTCCTTCATGTAGACCTAATAACCCACCATCAGAAGATGTATACTTTATGGTCTTTCCAATAATGAGATGGCTGACTCAAGTTGAGTCCAGATTGAAGCAATAAACCAGTTTACCTTTGAGAAAGTTAAATAACTTCTATGGCGACTGAACCTTTGGTTCATTCATTTTAGTACAAAAGGTGGCCTGATATAATGGAACAAACACTGTATGTGGAGTTGGATACGCTGGGTTTGAATCCCAGATCTACTACTTACTGTGATATTGAATAAGTCATTTAGTATCTCTGAGCCTTGGTTTCTCATCCGACGATCAAGGGTTTTTGTGCAGATTACAGAAGATGATGTACATGGAAGTGTGAGACACATAATAAACTAGGCTCTAACCAACAGTCCAAATGCAGGCTACAGTACTAGTGACATAAGAAGAATCTCTCAGGTTACGTTTCCTATCGTGGTCTGGAATATACATGACAACACCTATTGTGGAGTCAACAGGCATGGGCTGAAAGGCCAAAGAAATGCTTCAAGGTTACCCCAGAACACATCCTCAGAGAACCAGGTATAAACTGAGTCTCCTGGGAAACGCAACCTGAGCCCACTGAAATGTTGCAATCATCAAAAGTTTGGGTTGTGATCAATGGTGAGAAAGAGAATGCACAAGAAAGAGAGAGCGAGAACTAGAGGGAGAGGGAGAGTGAGAGTGTGTGTGTGAGAGAGAGAGAGACTCTGTGAACAGTAGCTCTGGCCACTCAACAGGGGAGACACCACCTTGATACTCAGTATGGAAAGATGGACAGGCGGACACACCTACAATACATGGGGAACCACAGCTTCAGTGTCTTATGAGTACAAAGAACAAGACAATGACTTATTCTTATCTGAGCAGCTGTAGTAGTGGGTCCCCAGCTGCCTGGCTCCCTGTGCCAAGGGGAAATGAAAAATACTATAATAGCCTCTCTTGTCTCCATTCCCTCTTCCTAGATGAGCTTTTTCCCACTGCAGCACTGGAGCAGGGCTTTCTTCCTCCTTCTGGTATGCTGCCTGCCAAGGCCAGGGGCCAGCCTCACACCGACCTGACTGGAGGGGGGTTGAGTGGGCTCTGACCCAAGAAAGTTTCCCTTTATAGGATCTGTCTTGAGGCCAGAAAGTCTATCATGACAGATTCACTACTTTGGCTTAGGGCTTCATATACTAATGAAATCAAAATATCCTCCCCGCAACTTGTTCTATCTTCCCAAATATATCACACATCATTGATACACATCTTATGAATGAGTTTATCATATCCTCTCCAGAGAACACAATTTGAGGGTCAATAAGTGTAAAAAGCTTAGTGAGAATAATAGCTGTAAGGAGACAGATGAACTTGGTCAATTTCCCCTTGTCTGTTATATAATAATAATAATAATGATAACAATAATGGTGACATTTATTGACTATATGTGATCTTGTCTTATCCTCCCAACAACACTATTTATTAACCCCATCCTGCAAAGTGAGAAAACTGAGCTACAGGGACTCATGCAATTTGACCAAGGTCACACAGCTAGTAAGTGGATAACCCAAGTTGGTGCACTTGATCTCTGTGCTATACTGCTTCTTGGAGAGAACAGCAACTGCGGTGTTTCTGTTTCATACATCTCTTTGAAACCAGACCGCTCACAGTGGACTTAGCTGAATACTATGACCAAAATCTCTTAGGTCTTTTGTTTCGAAAACAAAGACGATGGCAGCCAAAGGTACAGTGGCACCAGCAAAATCTTTTTCCTGCAGTTTGTTATCTGGAACCTCGTGTTTATGTCATGAGAACTTCACTCTCTGGTTTATCTGCAAAGGGTTGGAATGCAGGTAGTTTTCAGAGTAGAACCTCACACAGGACTTTAAAATGTAGTCAGCAGAATGTAACATCCCAGCATTGTTAATTCATTGCTGTTGAGAGTTTTCTTTGAAGGCAAATAGAGCTTCCACATTCACATTCCAGAAATGCCCCCACCCCTGCCCCCATGCTTTGCCTGGAAAAATCCTTCTTATCCTTCAAGGCCCAGCTCAAATGTCACCTCCTTTATGAAGTCCTTCCCAGCCCCACAGGCAGAATTAATTGATACTCTTCTGTGTTCCCACAGCACTTTGTATTAGCACTGCTGGTAGAGCCCTTGCCACATTGTTTTAGTTAGTTGTATAAGTAAGGTCCTTGAGGTCAGAGACCTGTCTTATTCATAAATCCTTTTATCCCCATGTATCCACGGCCTAGCACATACCACATTTCATCAAATCTAAAACCCCATTGATTGTAAGATACACCATTATTTTATGAACCACTAAGAGAGATTTAAAAAAACAAACACTGACAATTATACTATGGCATGCCATCAATTTAAAGATGTGTCCCAAATTCAAGGATGTCTATATATATATATATTTTTTTTAAGTGTGTCTTAGAAGCGATTAACTACAGTAATAACGGCTCAGCAAATGTTTCTAGAATTGGGTTATAAACTCAAGGTGGAGCAGCTATTCCTAGAGCCCATGCTTCTGAATAAGTACGGCATTGGGAGTTGGTAGGGAATGGTGTGCAGTTGCATTGCTGATTTCAAATATTTTACCCAACAGATTAAAGGGACGAGTGGCCTGATGTGCCATTCCTATTAAAAAAACACCTCCACGTCGCCCATTCAATAGACTAGAAGGTACAGTGACAATATGTTCTGATCTAAATTGGCGGCCACCTAATGCCCACAATCACACAAGTGAGTGTGATTACAGAGACAATGGGACAGAATTTGCATCTGCCTTGATTCTGGTTCTTTAAGCCAGTTCAACCCACTGCTGTTCCCATCTGCCCATGAAGACGAACACTGACTTCTCGGCTTTCTCCCAGCTTGTTGCAGCCCTGCTTTTAAAAATGGAAGCATCAAAAGATGTGATCCTGGGACTTCCCTGGAGGTCCAGTAGTTAAGACTCTGCACTTCCAGTGCAGGGGGCACGGGTTTGATCCCTGGTCGGGGAACTAAGATCCCACAGGCCACGTGGCACAACACCCCCCCCCCCCAAAAAAAAAAAAAAAAGATGTGATCCCTTCCCAGCTCCAAACTGTTGGCTCTCCTGATTGTATATTGTCTCCTGGATAGTGTCTGGATCTAGGCTGTCTAAAGGGCCTTTCCACAGGGGGAGCCTTGCTAGGGCTCAGCATCCCAGGCTGTCTCATCAGGAAACTGAATTTCAGTTCTATCCTAGAAATACAAACGCCCCACCCAAGCGCTGGGCTAAGCCATGCGCTTATCTTTTCTGCACCTCCTAACACCACACTCCTTCCCCGACCCCCAAGCACACATAAGCGCGTGCACACACACGCACACACACACGCACACATACACTCATGCAAGATAAACCAAACCAAGTTGTCACCAAAGACTTTCAATGTGTGGTTGGTTGATAGAAATTCTGGCGTAGGGCTTCCCTGGTGGCGCAGTGGTTGAGAATCTGCCTGCCAATGCAGGGGACACGGGTTCGAGCCCTGGTCTGGGAAGATCCCACATGCCGCGGAGCAATTAGGCCCGTGAGCCACAACTACTGAGCCTGCGCGTCTGGAGCCTGTGCTCCGCAACGAGAGAGGCCGCGATAGTGAGAGGCCCGCACACCGCGATGAAGAGTGGCCCCGCTTGCCGCAGCTAGAGAAAGCCCTCGCGCAGAAACGAAGACCCAACACAGCCAATTAATTAATTAATTAATTAATTAATTAATTAAAAAAAAAAAAAAAAGAAATTCTGGCGTAAAAGCTCCTCTTTAAAAATTGAAATATACTAAGAGGATGGAGCCTAGTAGCTTAATACAATTTGTGAAATATTTTAAACGTGTAAGCTGCTCTGCACACTGGCATTCAGGGGCTGAGGGTCTTTCTGGGGCAAGGACCAAGGGGTAATCTTTAAGGGGGTGATGAGGAAGAGAGTCAAACAGGGCAAAGAGTTCCTAGTCTGCTCTTGTGGCTAGATCCTGAGTGGGAAGCAGTGACCATCAGGAACCTGAAAGTCGCCTACCTCTTTGAGCAGGCTGCCAGCTCCTGGGTGAAGTTATCAGGACTAAGTCAGAAAGCTCCAAAGATTGTTATCTTCGAATTTAGTCCAATTGTCCCAGGCCGGGCAAGCCCTGCTCAGCTCCAAGTCAGCCGAGTTTGTCTCCATTCAGGGCCTTCCCCGACCTTAGTGAGTAAAAAGGAAACAAGAGAAAGGAGAAGAAATAACCTCATTTACTCCCTCTCCTGATTTATTATTGACACGGTATTTGGAGATGTTCAAACTATAAACAAGAGCCTTTGTATACTTCCTTTGAAAGGAGAAGGTCTGTAAAGTAGGTCCCCTGAAGTATTAGAGCTGAACATCTCCAATGCCATAGGGGTTTTACTGCCTCACAGGTAGTTACACTCGTGATTAAAATCACTGTGGTGAAATCACAGAACGTTAGAACTGAACAGAATCTGGATGATAGATCTACTCCCTCATTTTACAGATGAGGACTTTCAGGCCTAGAAGGTTAAATAGCTAGTTAATAACAAAGCAGGTCCTAGAACCCAAGTGCCTAGACTCCCAGTCTGGGGATTTCCCATCAGGGAAAATACCTGAACCCTTACAATGGTATCCCACCTTCACAGTCTGTAAGTACATTTGGTTCATTGGACTTAAAAATACCATGCAAATAGAGCTCCAATTACAAAAGATCTTGATTGATACAAACAAATGCACAGAATCAACTGGCCCACAGTTTCCACCAAAGGCCTGAGGCAGTACATGTTTGTTCTTTTAAAGTAAAAAAGAAATTGTCATTATCCAGGCTCTTTACATGGCTGGATTCCTGTATAAATCAAGCCAGCTCACTAACAGCTTACCTAGATGACATCCAACACCTTTCACCCAAGTCTTGGCCAGCTGGTGACGTAAACTGGGCAGGAAACTTACAAATTTTCCCCTGGTAGAATTTTGGAAGACCTGTGTCAACAACGCCCCTTGCTGGTCAACGTAAGAAAAGGCAAAAGCTATTGCTGTCAAAATCAGGGCTGTAGCCAAGGTCACAGCCGTGTCTCTAAGCCATCTTCTGGTCTGTGGGCACCGTGGCCAGGTCAAGGGAGAAGGCATGGGGAAAACAGCAGGAGGGTGGAAAAACCTGCATTTTGGGGGAGACATTTATATATGCCTAATTAAGGACAGATCTCAGGGAAAGCAGATACATTTTTAGTATCCCACTGAGTCGGAACAGACTGCTTTAAGACCCATACCCACATGTTATGCTTACACAAATAAATGAGATTTTTATTGTTAATATCAACGAATACAGATGGAAGAATATTCACGTGCCAAGGACACATTGCTCACAAGATCACAAAATGTCTGTTGATGCGTATTCATCGATGATTTGGTGAATCACTACATGTCTCTGAGTAAAATACATATATATATATATATATATATATATATATATATATATATATATATATATATATATATATATATGTAAAGAGATTTCTAAAACTTCATTTCTATTTGGACTCTGGCAATAAATTCATTAGAAAGAGAAAGCAGAAGCTTTGAAGTTAACATCTACACCTTTCACGGATATCTTGATTCACCAAACATGAAAATCACATCCCATCACATATGTTTTAAGTTGTACACAAAGAAAGCACAAGAAACACTGATTTGGCTCAATCATTTGCCTAATGAAAGGCTTTTTTATTTTTTTATTTAAAAAAAAAGTCCCCCATAAAGCTGTCAGGGGTACCTGATGACGTTACAGAAGCAAAGTGTTTTCTAAGCAACTCCAGGGCTCTGTTGTTTCTTGCTTGTAGGGTCTTCTCCGCTCTCAGTTCATTCTTGACGGCATTGAGCTCTCCGTGGACCTTTTCCATTTCTAATTCATAATACAATTTCACTTCTTCCTTTAGGAGTGCATTTCCAACCTCAGTTTGCTGCTTTAACTTCCTAACAGCTTCTTTTAAATCCTTGTTCTCAAGGCTCAACTTGTGGATGACCTCTTTGGCTTGCTGGAGCTCTTCTGTTAAGTTTTTAACATTTGTTGCTTTTTCAGAGAGGTCATTTCTTAAAGCTTGAAGTTCCCAGTCTTTCTTGGACGTTTCCATCCCTGCTTCTTGAAAATTTAGGGGTTTTGAGGAGACTTCTTTTTTGTAGTTCAAAAGTTCTTTTTCCGCCTTTTCGAATTCCTCTTCTATTTTTCTGCATTTCACATTAAGCGCTTC
Organism: Eschrichtius robustus; assembly: GCF_028021215.1. Classification (NCBI taxonomy): domain Eukaryota; kingdom Metazoa; phylum Chordata; class Mammalia; order Artiodactyla; family Eschrichtiidae; genus Eschrichtius; species Eschrichtius robustus. The sequence goes on along the minus strand of NC_090845.1, from coordinate 117,663,566 downwards.
CAGCTCTTCATTCAAAAGATTCAGGCGAAGTTTTGGAGACATTCCTTCAGTGAATTTCTTCTTCTTGTCTTTTCGTAGTGGAGTTGATAATTCCTTTGTACCCCAGCTAAGAGGCTCTTCTGAAGTATTAAAGCTTTCTTCAGTTGCCATGTCCAAATTAGATGATTCACAGGAGGCAGAATTTGTGTCTGCCTCATTCTTTGAAATGTTTATCTTTCTCTCTCTTAAATTTGGTTCTTGTTCATTTTCATTTGGTTGAGAAATAAATTCTTTCCTTTTAAATTTATTTTCTTCTTGAAACTTTCTACTAGACAAATTAAAAATCCCTTCCATTCTCTTGGCCTTACCTAAAGTCATTTGTTCAGAAGAAGATTCAAGCTGAGAAGCCTCATCTAGAATATCCTGTGCACTAAAAAAAGGAGCAAACATATTCTCCTTCCAGTGTTTTCTTCTGGCATCCATTTCTTCAGGCACCTCTTCCAATTCCTGAAAAACAAAATTTAAAATCAAGGCACATATTTACACTGGCAGCCGGGGTAGTGGAAAGAACTAAGAATCCTGGCGCATGGGTGAAAGAACCTAAATATTTGAGGGCTGGCACTCCCTCTAACTCACTGAGTGACTTGGGCCTCAGTTCCCTCATTTATAAATGCAAAGGGCTAAACTAGCTAAGATCTACAGACCTTTCCAGCTTTAGAATTCTCTGATCCTATGAAATATAACCAATAAATGGACACACTTGGCTATTTATTGTAGAGAAAATAATTCTATGAGAAAGCAGCATGAAAACAGACTGCTTTAAAACAGTAAAAGTGATTTTAAATTAATAGGTTAATATTGATAAGTTAAATCTGTGCTTCCAATGTGCCTGTTTTTTGGTTTTTGTTTTTCTAGTTCTTTTCGGTTGGACTACTGTTTATTCATTCTTTAAAGTGACTAAAACATCAGTGCTTAATGCAATGTGAGCTGCTTTGGGTAAAGTATACCATGCAGACTTCCTTATGACTAACTCTGCCAAACGCCCTTCTGTCTTGACCTGTAAATTCCTGCTATTCCAGTCTTGGGCTTTGCTTTTAGGCAAGACTGCCAAGCGTACAGAATTCTATCCGTTTTGACAGCAATTTCATGATGAGAACCGAATGTCAACAATTGAAAATATTAATGCCACCAAATGGGTTTTTCTCGAGATACTGATTCCAAGTATAGTTTTTAGGTGAAAACTTAGCATACTAAATCACAGCTAACTTTCTCAATTTACAAAAGTTAGAGGATACTTATTTTGTTTCAAGGAGTCTTCCCTATCCAAAGACAGTCCATAACATACAGCTTTCCTAAAACACAGAAACGTTTGATCAGTAACTCCTTTTGAGAGAAGGGAGAAAGAAGGACCCTAGCAACACGCTGAAGGGCCACTGGCATCTGGAGCCACCAAACCGGCAACTGCAGTTACCGCCAAAGGGTGGGAAGAAGAAGGAGGGGGTCACTTCACTCATTTTATACATTAATTTGCTGTAATATAGTTGGAAGGTTACCACTGAGAAAAATCAAAGTATGCCTGCATCTGTTTTTCCCATGAACACAAATGTAATTTTATCTTGGTAACAGAAAATGGCAGTTGTGCTTATTTTTTAACCAATACTTTCTTTAATATTATTCAAGATTATAACTGTTGTGATATTACATTAATATATTATAATGTTTAACAACTGTAATATTTCGTATTATATAAAGGTGCTAAGAGTAGTGCATGTTACCTGTAGAATTTTGGAAAATACAGAAAATCACACATACAAGAAAAGAACCCAAAAGAAATCTTCCTCATAATCCTGTGGCCCTGAGGTGACCATCTCTCCTTTCTCTTGAACTAGTCCGTTCTGACTGTATTATTCTGTTAGTCACCATCCAGAAGCATCGATGACCTGTCTGTCCTTAGAGAGGAAGAGGATCATAATCCCACTTGCTCTCCTCTCTAGAAATATGAATGCAAATGCTGGGAATTATTACAGGGATCATAAAGGAAAGGAACAGAGGAAAGAGAAAAGATGGCAATACTAATTGCCAGTCACATTTGCATTTCTTTCTTTCTTTTCTTTCTTTTTGGCTGCGCTGGGTCTTCGTTGCTGTGCACGGGCTTTCCCTAGTTGTGGCGAGTGAGGGCTACTCTTCGGTGTGGTGCGCGGGCTTCTCACTGCGGTGGCTTCTCGTTGCGGAGCGCGGGCTCCGGGTGCGTGGGCTTCAGGAGTTGTGCCACACGGGCTCAGCAGTTATGGCTCGTGGGCTCTAGAGCGCAGGCTCAGTAGTTGTGGTGCACGGGCTTAGCTGCTCCGCGGCACGTGGGATCATCCCGGACCAGGGCTCGAAGCCGGGTCCCCTGCATTGGCAGGCAGATTCTTAAGCACCGCACCACCAGGGAAGCCCAGTCACATTTTTTAGCAGTCAAATTTTTACCAGACAACTCTGTAGAAGTTCTAAAATGCTTCTAATCAGGTAGCAATGGGAGAGAGATTACTATTCTTCCTACCTAATTCTGGATGAAAGGCATTGGTGAGATTGATCAGGAAAGCGGTATGCAGAGGGGCAAGGTGAGGCCACTTTATACATGAAGCTAGCAATAATGACAAATCTGAGATAGAGGTCTGGGTATAGAGAAAGGTTAAAATAGAAAGCTCTTTTCATTAATGATTTTGCACCTTGAAAAAGTGACTTCTATCTCCAACCCTCCCATAAACCTCTGGCTAAAAACATATTTTCTTTTTTTCTTCAGCATCACTACGTTTCTTTCCTGGGTCTCCGTATAATTTCCTGATACAGCCCATGCTTTTCACAGAACTGGGAAGAGTCCACTTATTTTATAACTGAGGCTCAGAGAAGTTAAGTGACTTGTCCAAGTCCACACAGCCTATAGTGGTAAAACTGAGACCCTGTCTCCCAGGTCAGCGTTTACTCTAAACTTCCTCTTTATTCTTTTGTTAGGTTTCATTCCACAGATTGAAAGAAAACAACCCACTATTTTCAGAGCTTAGGTATTTTTAAAGGGCCACAAAAGAAGAGAGGAAAAATGAAGGGCGGAGGGTAAGGAGAATTGCATGTCACATATCAAAGGCCAGAAAGAGAACGGTCTGAAAAGCCTTTTGGAATTTCCCTCCCATAGCTTACACAGGGCAGGGTCAAGGGGTCTCTGAGCTGCTTCTTTCTTTCTTTCTCTCTCTCTCTCTCTCTCTCCTTTCCTCCCCTTTCCCTTTCCCCCTTCCCTCCTTCCTTTCTTTTTTTTTTCTCTTTCACTGGCAAGATATCCTTTAAGGGCTTGTTCCCAAATCTAGTCACAGAGTATGGCAAAGCCCAGAGTGCGGGTAAAAGGTGCCAGGCTCATTTTCTCCTCACAGATTGCGTTGCTTGTTTTTTACGCAGAACAAGTATGACATTAGTATTCTCTGGCAAAGACAAGAAATATGCTTTAAGACAATGATACTCCTTCCTCTACCCCGGCGTGGCAGCCATTTTGCTTTCAATAAACTTGATTAGGTAATTTGTCGCAGCATAAGGCAAATCAAACCAGAGCCATTATTGAAAGTATAAGCATGCCTTTTTAGTGGGTCATTTATTATTACAAGTGCCTACCCAACACTATATTGGATGCTGAAGGACTGAAGGGTAGGGGAAGGAGGTCCAAGAGAAATGAAAAATTTAAAGAAACGAAAACACAGGAAAACAATATAAAGTCATATGACAAAAACAACATTAGTGGTCCTCTAAGCCAGTGATCCCCCAGAAGTCCTTGGGACTGCACTGTTAAGGCATGGTTGTCCACTATATGGCTACATCTGCTCATTTGTGTCTGACACGAACTGATAATGGACACCTGACGGCTCTAGTTAGTGTCTCCCTGAAAACATCACCGTTCATCCTCTGGTGACTTACTTTTGCAGTGGCAAAGTAGTAGGGCATTTTGGTGGAGTAAGGAAATTTCTTGACTCATGGAAATGGTTTCTACTCACCTAAAGAATTTGGGAACCACTGATAAAATAAACTGAAAATGGATTTATAATGTAATATCATATAACATAATGTAATTGTTGAAAGCTAAGCAAAGAGTGATCCCTTATTATGGATCTTTAGGCAAACTGTTTCATAAAAATCTTGGGTGAATGCATATATGTCTTCAAATAGTTCCAGAAAGTAATACACTGTTTATTGTGAAAGGAGAAACCCACAAAACCATCTAATTTTCATTTTCAAGGTATGGGGCCCTGGGGAATAAGCTCATATTAAGATGGATAAGTGATCAAATATGTGAAATCGAATTATTTATGTTCTAAAATATTTATACTTTAAACCACATGCTTTAGGGAAATTTGATGACATAAAAATCAAAGATCTTTTTTCTTTGTTGCCTTATCTCATTTACATTAGATTTGATTTCAAAATTTCAGGACCATCTCTTTTGCATAAATCTTGATCTGTCTGCAAAATGCAATTATTCTTCCAAGCAGGGGTAGGCAGGGACCGGGAAACCTCCAGAGGCTTTTTCCCACCTCACAAGAGTGCTTCATCCCAAACTTTGTAAATTGGGAGTGATGTTTAGAAAAGGTCATCTCCAACCTGTGATGGGGCAGTAAGGGGAAGACAAAAGGCCCTTCTTAGCCCAGGCAACGTTTTCCCATTATTCTTGGATGGTTCGGTTCTCTCAACCCTCAGAAAAACTGCTTGGCCAAGACAGGAAAAAAAAGTCTGTTTCAAAGAAAGTCACTGGCCTTGCTTCTTTGCTCAATTGTCCAATCTGTTCTCACATAAAAGCAGTAGTTCTCAACTTATTTTTCTGCTTCCACTGTTCCCAGGCACAAAACACTGCCACCATTATCCCCTCTCCTTGCTCCAGAAGATTCTGACCTGCTCCCTTTAGGGGAGCTTCTCCATTCCCCAGCCTTTCAAAAATCATTGGCTTACAGAAACTTTTAAGTACAAAAATGAGGACTGCCCAAAGCTGTCTGAAGGAAGGTGGGTAAACATGTTCTACCATGCAAAATTGTGGGGAAGGAAAAGAAAGTTCTTGAGAAAAATTAAGTGTGGACTATGGTAAAAAAAAAAAAAAAAAAAAAAAAAGACTGAAGGAGTCAGATATCTTGGCTCCCACACTTTAGAACTATGTGAAAACTTACCGTTTGGGAACCTCAGTTTCTTCAGATGTCATATAGGGACAATATACCTATTTCCAGGTGGTTAGGAGAAATTATTGAAAATGAAAATGGAAGCAATTTTAAAGTATACTCTACACAATGGGTTTTGTTCTTTTTTAGATTTTCCTTACCCTCCCCTGGAACATAAACCAAACAACCCAACCCTTCTCCAAAGATATGTGCTTCAAAGTTGCCAGCCTGAAGTCATCAGACCTCAGAAAAAGTCAGTTTGAAAAAAAAAAAAGGAAGTACTATTAAGGTAAGTAGGAGGGAACCTAAACTTGAATCTTACATTAATTCGACCTGCATCTTCATGGAAGAATTAACCCTAAATCCTGTAAATTGTTGACGTCCCCAAATTTCCAAAGCTAAATTGATTCTAAGCAGAAGAGTTGTAGTCTTTTCTACATCTCGAAGAGATTTGCATTTTTAATCACCAATTGCTTTACCATGAACTTTCCAAATGTCCCAGTGTTTTTCAGAGCCACCAATAATATCTTAGAAATATTACAACTGGGCTATCAGTTTGAAGATTATCAAGGATGACTCCACACTCTGAGTTTTTCTTGTGCTTCTGCATCATTTCATACACAGTTTCATTTTACCAATACGCTGTGATCTCCTGGCATCTTATTCATGGTTGTATCCCTGCTGTTGCCTGACACATAGTGGCCCTCAATAAATATTTGTTGAATGAATGACCCTTAATATTCTTCCTGAAAATCCTATAACGTTTTGATTCTAATTGAGTTTCTGTAAGTACTTATAACTTCTCTTTTGGCGTATGAGGTTTTGGGGGGTGACATTTCAGGGAAAGGGCTTTTATTTTTCCCTCAAAGTTTATTTGGCTCACCTAAAGTCTTCAGGACACTTTTCTTTTGTATTTTTACGAGGCTTTTTTGATAGTGTACTGACAGGGCAGACTAATGGTCTAGTTAAGAGATTGAAGACTTACATTGGGTGAGGCTCTGTGCTTCTAAACCTCCATAACCAGCTATCAGCCAGCAAATCGGTACTTACAGTTCCTGACGTCCAAGGTCTTCTATCTGATGCCGCTGTTCTCCTTCTCCAGATTGAACTGAAGAAGAAAATATATTATATAAAAAATATATTTTCTATATTTTGGTTAATATATAATTAACCAAAATGCCCAAATCTCTGTTCATATGAGATGTAGCTTAAAATTACAAGTGATAGCCTTAATGCTGTTTGGCTTCCCTGAAATGCGATGTCAGACGCTTTGAAGCAAGTTTTCTTTTTAACTTGTCAACCCAATTTCCCAACTATCACACCACTAAGTCTTCCTTCCCCAAGCAATGCAAATATTAGATGGGACAAGAATCATGGTGGCATCGTATTCAACACGGTACCTCCTCGCCTTTAGCAACTATTGAACAAATGAGCCACCACTGGCGGCCACAGCGGCGTGCTTGTTAGTAAGGAGCAGGCCAAGAGCCACGTTAGCAGAGGCTGGAGCCAAGGCATTGCCTCCCTCCCCCAGAGTCCAGTTATTTTGAAAAATCATTAAAAAGGGAAGTGATCCCGGTTTTTGCCTTCATCTTCCATGGTCGTCACGTATGAGCCAAGCGGACAAATTGTCTTCTCCATTGTTTGGCCGATATTGCGAGCGAAGCAAAGTACCATTGAAAACCTGGCCCTGTGAACGCTTCTTACCCCCAATTCTTTATTATTAGTGTGGAATAATTCCTTCTAGGAGAAAAGATACGAAGTCGCCTTAATTCCGAAAGGCCGAGTACTTTATTAGTATGGAAGTCACTTTCTTGCTATAAAGCTGCATCTAAGCATGCATAGTTTGGGGGTTTTCTCTGTAAATGGTTAACTAAACTCCTGCCACCGCTGCTTCCAGTGGAGACGAGGTGGCTAGGGTCGGGGTGCTGCCCGGGCCGCCACCGCAGGTGACACCTCCCACCTCGCCAGTCCCTACCCTCTGCTGGCGGGCCGGCAGGGAGAGGGCAGGGGCGAGGCCTGACCCCACTCCTCCTTCCACACCCCGACTCCCACACCCTGTCCCCTTCCCTCCCAAACGCCCGCCGGTTCCGGGCCGGGGCCCTAAAGGGTGAAGAAACCCGCAGTGGGCATCGAGGCGGGGAGCGCGCTGCCTCCGCCCGGGTCAGCCAGGGAGGGCGAGGGGCTAGCCTGGGGAGCCCCCGCCGGGCCGGGCGCAGACGTACCTGGCGGCGTGGGTGGGGTCCGGTGGGCCCTGGCCCCTCTTCCCTGAAGACGGCCACCAGCGGCGGGCGGCTGCCCTGGGTTCCGCGCTGGCCAACGCGACCCGGCCGGACCGGCCCCGGGCACAGCCTCTGCAGTGCAGGGCCAGCGCGGGCCGCGCCGTTGCCTGGCAACCGGCCAGCCCGATTTAAAGGGACCCGCGCGCCGCTGCCCAGAGCGCCGGGCCGGGCGCTGCCTGGCGATCGTCAGAGCCCGCGCGAGCACTGAGCATGCCCGGTGGGGCGGGCGCCGCGGCGGCTTCTGCCTGCACGGAAGCCGAGCTCGAAGATCAAGAGAGCTGAGTCAGGGCGGGAAGGGGCGAGAAACTGCGAGGCAGCCCCACCCATGGTGGGCTTATTACGGAGGGTCTGGGTGACTCACAAAGCCACCTGGACACTGCGATTGTGGGGGAGGGGGGAGTGACACAGGGATAATCCCTAGGCCTGCAGTTCAGTAACGTGACATCGAGGACGGTGAGCTCCGGAAGGTAGCCTGGATTTGGTTCAGGGTCCTTGACAATATGGGAGTTGCACCCCGCCCCCCGCCCGTCCGCACAATGGTCTGGCCAGGATTTCTGCCTCTGATCGAAGTTCTAAGGGCGTGTGTCAGGAGAGCATGTCCCCTGGTCGTGCCCCTATGGGAGACTGGGCTTGTACCCCGGGTAGCCCACGGTTTCCTCATGCATCACTCAGGAATTTCTCTAAACCACTCTTGCACCTATTTGACTTTAAAACCTATTGCAGGCAACTAGTCCTACACTACCGGCAGTGTAAAGTGGTTTCCTATGATCAGTCCCCAAACCACTCTGTTCCAGCTTCAAAGGTTGCTCACAACTTCCAGGATTTGGTTGGGGGTACAAACCCACGTCCTTCATTTCAGTCCTACTATTTTGTTAAATAAATAAGTGACCTTCTCAGACTTTGATTAGCCTGGTTGCCCAATGATGATTCTTCCATCATCAAATTGGCCACACACACTGACAACACACCTTGGCTATAGTCTAACAGGGACCCAGCCTGGGCTTGACCTAAAGATGGCCCTCACAAAGATTGTAGGGCCTGAAACAGAGAGGGACTGGAGTGTCCAAATTAGTAATCATAGTGACTTTTAGGAAAGCTGGTATTTTCTAGGAAGCATGAAGGTGAAAGGAAACATTGGCTCTGGAATCTCAGGTGAAAGGAGGTTTATGCACATCTAAAAAGCGGCAGTCTAATTTTTCAAGACCTAGCAAGGGAGTGACTTAGAAACAAGACCAGGATACATTTCAAAACTTCAAAACTTCTTGGGAACCGGATCTAACAGGTGTTTGGTGGCTGGCAAGGTTGCATTCAGGTGCCCGGAGGCCTGGTTCTCAGTCTCCTTTTCCTCCTTAGAGAACCAGTGTCAACAAAGTTTGGAGGAAGGAAGAGGCCTAATGTCAACATGGATTTTGTTATGGACCCCATCAGAATTAGTCTGTGGGATTCTGACAAAACTACTTTCCTCGACATCAAGTCTCTAAATTGCCTTGCATTTATCATGTCTATTTTAATTCTTTTAAAAGGGTTACATTTATTTTTGCTTGATATAAGATCCCTTATTAATGTAATAAAAGAATCTTTCCTAATTGCTCTGTGCCTCAGTTTCCCTGTTTGTACAATGGGAGTAATAATTGAACCTAACTCATAGGAGTGTTGTGATGATTGAGTGAGTTAATAGTTTTAAAACCCTTAGAGTAGGGACTTCCCTGGTGGCGCAGTGCTTATGAATCCCCCTGTCAATGCAGGGGACATGGGTTCGAGCCCTGGTCCGGGAAGATCCCACATGCCACGGAGCAACTAAGCCCGGGCGCTATAAGTACTGAGCCTGTGCTCTATAGCCAGGAACCACAACTACTGAGACCGTGTGCCACAGCTACTGAAGCCCATGCTCCGCAACAAGAGGAGCCACCGCAATGAGAAGCCCGCGCACCACAACGAAGAGTAGCCCATGCTCTCCACAGCTAGAGAAAGCCCGCACGCAGCAACAAAGACCCAACGCAGCGCCCGCCCCCCCAAAAAAAAACCTTAGAGTAATGCCTGACACATAGCAAACCCTATATAAATGTTTCTATTACCGTTAGTATTATCTTGTCTTATAAATTCATTAACCCTCCTAAAATATAAATATAAACACACTGATGGAGGGTAATTCCATGGAGGTCCAGTGGTTAGGACTCTGCGCTTCCACTGCGGGAGGCCCAGGTTCAATCCTGGGTTGGGGAACTAAGTTCCCACAGCCAAAAAGAAAAGCAAAAACACACTGATGGTGACAACTCAGGTGATGGTGATAATTGTGCTCTGGGAAGTGGAGTCCAAAGTCTTGAGATTTAGAATTCCAAACCTTTATTTTCGGTAGAGTCCCAGACTCCCATTAGGCAAGCCCACTCCACTTCCATATCCCTGAAAAAATGCACAAAGGGTTACTTTGGTCTTGCATAATAAATTACATTCTATTTTTAAATATGGTGGGTCACTCCTTCATGTAGTCAAGTATCAAATGGCAGAGAGTAAACAACAGTGAGGACAGAGAGTTTTGTTATTCCAAGCTACTGCAGACTTGGAGATAGGTTTTCAAAAATGGAAGACAGAAAACAGTTTACTACCCTCTGGGACCTTTATCAATACCAAAGCAACAAGGCACTTGATAATAATAGAATCATACACTCATACAATGGAACCCGAGCTTCTTGTTTTACCAAGTAGGATATTGAGACCCAGGCAAGTAATGTGATTTACCCTTTGATCACACAGCAAAATAAGCTTCTTTTTGACTTCCCTGACAAACAATCCCTGCTTGAGTAGCCTCCAGCCTGGGATATTTGGGACAATGAGAAAATACACATTTATAGGTATATGTGTCATGTTGATAAGTATTTTTTTATAAATTTATTTATTTTTATTTATTTTTGGCTGCACTGGGTCTTTGTTGCTGTGCGAGGGCTTTCTCCAGTTGCAGCGAGCAGGGGCTACTCTTCATTGCGGTGCGCGGGCTTCTCATTGCAGTGGCTTCTCTTGTGGTGGAGCACGGGCTCTAGGCACGCAGGCTTCAGTAGTTGTGGCACACGGGCTCAGTAGTTGTGTCTCACGGGCTCTAGAGCGCAGGCTCAGTAGTTGTGGCACACGGGCTCAGTAGTTGTGGCTCGCGGGCTCTAGAGCACAGGCTCAGTAGTTGTGGCGCACGGGCTTAGTTGCTCCGCGGCACGTGGAATCTTCCTGGACCAGGGCTCGAACCCGCGTCCCCTGCATTGGCAGGCAGATTCTTAACCACTGCACCACCAGGGAAGCCCTCGTGTTGATAAATATTTAAATTATTCATGCAGATAATAATAACTAACATTTCTCACACTTCACATCTTGTACATCAGCATATTCTGTTGGCTGTACCTTCATAACGTATTCAGAAGCTGATGGCTTCTCACTGTCTCTACTATCACCACTCTGATCCTGGCCCCCATCATCTCTTGACTGGACTATGAAAAATAGCCTCCTAACTGCTTCTACCCTTGCCCCATATTAGTTTCCTAGGGCTGCTGTATCAAAGTATCACAAACCAGGGGTGGGGGGCTTAAAACAACAGACACTTATTCTCTCACAGTTCTAGAAGCTAGAAGTCTGAAATCAAGGTGCCGTCAGGGTTGATTCCTTCTGGAGCCTCTGAGGGACAATCTGTGTCTCCTAACTTCTGGGGGTTGCCAGCAATCTGTGGCCTTCCTTGGCTTGTAGACACATCACTCCAATCTCTGTCTCTGTCTTCTCATGGTCTTCTCCCCATGTGACTGTGTGTCTTCACAGAGCTATTTTCCCTCTGTGGGTGTCTGTGCCCAAATTCCCCTCCTCTTATAAGGACATTAGCTACTGGATTTAGGGCCCACTTTAATCCAATATGGCCTCATCTTAACTTGATTACATCTGCAAAAACCCTATTTCTAACAAGAGCACATTCATAGGTACAGGCGCAGGTAAGGACTTGAGCGTATCTTTTGGGGGGGACACAATTCAACCCACAACCGCCCACCATCTATTCTCCACACAGATCCAGAGAGACTGTTATAAACTATTAAGTTAGACCATGTTACCAATCTGCTCAAAAGCCTACAAAGGCTCTCAATTTGACTTGTAGTAAAAAACGAAATCCTCATAACAGCCTACAAGGCCCCACAGGATTTGCATGGAGAACCCCGGTACCCTCTTCTCCACCCCTCCCCATACAATACCTCTTTGAACTCCTCTCCTGCCACTTTGTCCCTTGATGACTCGACTCCAGCAGTACTGGCTGCCTTGTTGTTCCCAGAACACCCAGGCACCCTCCTACCATAAGGGACTTAGCGACCTGTTCCCTCTCCTTGAATGCTCTTTGAAAGGTACATGATATCCACATATCTTAATTCCTTACCTTCCTCAAGTCTTTGTTCAAATCTTAGCCTCTCTGTGAGGCCTACCCTGACCCTTCTATTTAGTCTTGTCAACTTTCAACCTCTCCAGCATTCCCACTGCTCCTTATCCTACTCTACTTTTTAAAAACATAGCACTCATCATTTTCAAAAATACTATACTATGTTGTTTTTCTTCTGTTCTTTCCATCCACCCCCCCTTCCAGGCTGCACTACACTATAAGCTCCAAGAGGGCAGGGATCTTTGATTGTTCACTGATATATCCTAAGCACCAAATAAAGTGCCGGGCACATGGTAGGCATTGAACAAATATTTGTTCAATAGATGAATGATTGAATGGAGCTCATGCCTTGTGCCAGGAGTGATTCCTTTAACTTTCATAAAGTACTATTATTACCTATATTTTTGAATGAGAAAACTGAGCCACAAAAAGGTTAAGTAACTTGCCTAAGGTCCCATGGTTAGGGAGTAGCGGAGCTGGGGTTTGAACTCAGGCAGGTCTGGTTTTCAACAACTATGCAGCACTGACATATAAAGGGCATCTGACCACAAGTGCCTGGGAGACCCTATATCTCGTGTTCTGACATTCACATTTTGCAACAGCAGGTGATGAACGGTTACTGTCTTAAACCGTTGACATATCATATGTTGCTGAGATAGAGTTTGATGTTGTTTGTACATTGCACTGCACAAGCTCTGGAGACTTGTTATCTGGGTTCAAATACCAGCTCCACCATTTAGCTGTTATGGGTCTTTGAACAAATTGCTTAACTTCTCTGTATCCCAGCTTCTTTACTGGTAAATGGGGAGTAATTATAGTACCTACTTCACAGGGTGGCTTTGAGGATAAATTAGTTAATATCTGTAAAGCAATTAGAACTGTGCTTGGTAAATAGAAAGCACTCAACAAGTTTTAGCCATTGGTAGTAGTAGTCGTGTATAATGAAAGTATCAAATTTTGATCCAGTCTTGCCTGAAATATAGAAGTCGTTATACAGGCAAAGCTTATTTCTGGTGTTAGAAGTTAGAATAATAGTTATCTTAGGGGAGATAGTGACCGAGAAAGGGCACCAGGCAGGCTTCTGGGGTTTTGGTAATGTTATATTTCTTGATCTGGGCACTGGTTATATTGATGCTTTTACATGTAAAAATCATGGATTGTATACTTAAGATTTGCAAATCTTTTCTGTTTGTGTACCTCAATAAAATTTTGATTCAAAAGCAACTGAATCCAGCCTTATATGACTTTCTTCAAATTTCTCTGTTCTTTTTCTTAAATTTCCCCCAACTCCCATTTATTCAAGCAATGATTGCTGAGTACCTCAACATGCCTGGAATTGGGCTAAGTGCTAGAAGTGTTCAGGTAGACAAATGTGATAAATGCCATGATGGTAATATTTATAAAATAAGGATGGGCTCAGATGAAAAAGTGGTCAATCAGATGGGAAAGGGGTTTGAGTCAAGGAAGTCTTAAGTTCCTCAGAAGTTGGACCTCTAAGGTGGGTCTTGAAAGATAAATAGTAGTTCTCCATGCAGACCAAGGAGGTAAAAGCCGAGGAAATGGCATGTGCAAAGGCACAGAAACACAAAACAGCATGACAGATTAAAAAACTTAAGATAATTCAGATTTACTAGAACTTACTGTGCAAGGCAATAGGTGGGAGGACCTGGAGTGAAAATAAGAGCCCTCAGAAAAAGGTAATAAGACTTGTTGGTGAAAGTGATTTTGGTTTAACAAATTAAACTATTTGGAAATCCAAACAGATGCATTCATATAGTTGATTTGTCTTACAAAATCATTCTTGATTTAGGAAATATTTATTGATTTATCTTCAACATATCAGGTAGTATGCTGGGCACTGGACACTCAAAAGTACTGGACACTCAAAAATTAGTAAGATCAACAAACTCCAAGCATAAAAAACATAAAGAAAACTACACCAAGGCATGTGATAATCAAATTGCTTAAAACCGGTGATACAGAAAAGCTTAAAAGCAGCCAGAGAAAAAAGACATATTATATACTGAGGATAGGAGATTTCTCATCAAAAAAAATGCAAGCCAGAAGACAGTGGAACAACATCTTCAAGGTGGTGCAAGAAAAAAAAAAAGTCAACCCAGATTTCTTTCCTCAGTAAATACATCTTTCAAAGCAAAAGCAAATAAAGATTTTTTCAGATATTATAAAAGCTGAAAGAACTCATCACCAGAAGACCTAAACTCCAAGAAATGTTAAAGGAAGTCCTTCAGTCCTGATAGAGGATGAAAATCTGGATCTACACAAAGGCTGCAGCGCCCCAGAAATAGTAAATATATAGGTACATATAAAGACTTCTTATTCGAGTCTCTTTAGAGATATTCAACTGCCTAAAGCAAAAATTATCAACATTTTGTGGGTTTATAACATATGTAAAAGTAAAATGTATGACAAAAATAGCACAGATGATGGAGGGAAGAAATGGAAGCATAGTATCGCAAGGTACTATATGTGAGTGTTATACAGTATATCACTTGAAGGTAGACTCTAATAAGTAAGGTGTGTATACAGATAGTTCTCATTTTGCTTGGTTTCAATATGCACAAATTTCAGTTCATTAAATAACACCAATCTCCCAACAACACGGTTCAAATTTTAATTACCACAGTATATTAACTGTAATTGCATAAAGTTACAGACTTTGCTGCTAGCTCTTCAATCCATACACAACTATGTAAATAACAGATGTGCATCGTGATCAGTAATCAATCACATCACTTTGTTCAAAGTTTGCTGGTAATTGGTCGCTTCACAGCTGTATTCATTTCATGCACAGACAGCAAAGTGTGTAGTTGCGTTGATTCCATGAATCCCAGTGATAAATTCAAGTGACATTTTACTAAAATGGATAACAAAAAGAGAGAATTGGCCAACAATTCATTTACATGTGAACATCCAATTTTTCTGACACCATTTGTTAAAGAGATTATTCTTTTCCTGCTGAATGTCTTGGCACCGTTGTCAAAAATCAGTTGACTGTTGGCAGGGGAGGGATAATTTAGGATTATGGGATTAACAGATACACACCACTATATAAAAAATAGATAAACAACAAAGGATTTACTGTATAGCGCAGGGAACTATATTCAATATCTTGTAATAATGTATAATGGAAAAGAATCTGAAAAAAATATATACATATATATAAACTGAATCACTTTGCTATACACCTGAAACTAACACAATATTGTAAACCAACTATACTTCAATTAAAAAATAAATTTAAAATATCAGTTGACTATAAATTTGAGGGTTTATTTCTGCACTCTCCATTCTATCCCATTGATCTATATGTCTACCTTTGTACCAGTACCACACTGTCTTGATTACTGCAGTGTTGCAGTAAGTTTTGAAACTGGGATACATGAGTCCTTCAACTTTGTTCTTCTATTTCAAGGTTGTTTTGCCTGTTTTGATCTCCTTGAATTTCCATATGAATTTTAGGGTCAACTTGTCAATTTCTGTAAAGAAGCCTGCTGAGATTTTCATAGGAATTGCCTTGAATCTGGAGATCCAGTTGGGTTGCGTACTATTTTATGATATATACGTTTCCCATTCATTTCCTTTCAACTTTTCTGCTTTGTTATGTTTTTTGATATGTCTCAGTAAATAACTTAACTGGTTGTATGTTTCTTAAGACCAGTCTGACAATCTTTGTCCAGTTTAGCTACTTGAATATTTGGGTTAACTCTATAGCCTTATTTTTGTTCTGTAAGTTCCTCTTTTCCACTTTTCTTTCCCTTCTTTCTCACCTTCTTTTATTCCACAGTTTCCTTATCTTTCAATTTCAAGATTATGCCCTCTGATTTTATTTTTAAATGGTTATCCATTCCTGAGACTGCAATATGAAAACTTACAAAAATTTGGAACTAATTAATACTCTTCTGACAACAAAAGAAACTTTAAATACTAGGTTCATTTACTGCTCCCTCTCAGTTTGTGTTGGTATTATATTTTAATTCTATATATTTATATACTTTAACCCTCTAAGACTTAATTACTTTTTAAAGTAATTAAGTTACTATTTATTTAATATTAATTAGTATTAATATTAAATATTTATTTAGATTTATTCATATATTTTCACTTGCTTTGCTCTGTTCTCCTTTCTGAGTCTCTGGCATCTGCAACAAATTTTATTCTACCTTTGGAATTGCCTTTAATGGGGTTCTACTGGTGGCAGTTCCTCTCATCATATTTCACTCTCTTGCTTGAAAGATACTTTTGCAAGGCATACACTTGTAGATTGATAGTTCTTTTCCATTGGCACACGAAAGCTATAATTCAATAGTCAATTGACTGCACTGTTGCTGTTGGGAATCAGCTGTCAGTTAGCTGTCTAGTGTCTCTCCTTTCTCTGAAAGTAATCTGTGTCTTTTCTCTGGCTGCTCTACTCCAGTGTCTCTGCTCAGTTCTGAAAAGCTCTCAGCTATTGCCTCTCTCGACTCTCCTTCTAGGACTCTGATTAAGTGTATACTTCAGACCTGAGTCTATCATTCTAAATTCCAAGTTTCTTTCTTGTTTGCTTTCTTTTATCTCTTTTTTTGTCAGAAAAAAAGCTTTATTATACATCTTGGTTTGAAACTTATCAAACAATAGCAAAGCCTGCCTATAAGATCATTTTGTAGCCTCTTTCATATATTCTACCTCTTTGCCTCTCTGTTCTGATTTCTGAATAATTTCTTTTCTTAAAAAATTTGAGATATTATTGACATATGACATTATATTAGCTTCAGGTGTACATCAAAGTGATTTGATACTTGTATATATTGTGAAATGATCAGCACGATAATTCTAGTTAACATCTTTCATCACCACACAGTTACAATTTTTTTTCTTGTGAGAACTTTTAAGATTTATTGTCTTATAAATAATTTCTTCTGAAATGTCTTCCAATCCACTCATTCTCTAATTAATTGTGTCTAAATTGCTGTTAATCTCTTCAATTTATTGAGTTCCTAATTTCAATCATGATTTTCTTTTTCTTTCTGAAGCTCAATGAAATCGTTGTTCAAATATGGTCATTCTTTAGAATTTCTTGTTCCCCACACACATGTTTACTTCTTTAAACATAGTAAGTATAGCTCTTCATATTCTGTGTTTAATAATTCCCAAATCTAAATTATTTCCACATATGGCTCTGCTGTCTGTTAATTTTTGCTAATTCTCACTTATGGTAATTCAATTCCTTGTTTGATTATTAACTTTTTTTGTGAGCTGCTCACTTTCCTTACAAAATAATTTGAACAAATTCTTTGAGACCTAGGACAAAGGTGAATTTCTTCACAAAGGATCTATGTTTGCTTTTGCTAAGTGTCTGGGAACATTAACAGGCCAGAATCACTTTAAATTTATGACTAGAGATGTCTTGAGTCACCCCAGCAGTGTGATTTGGGGCTGCATGATGACAGCTTCTCAGCCAATTTTTTCCTCCTTGTCCTGCTTGGCACCACCAAGAAAATATTCTTTTGTAGTCCCTGGGGGAGTGGGTGGGAAAGCAAGTTAAGTTCTCCTTTACTGAGGATTTATTCTTTGGGGAAATAAATCCAGTTTAATAGGAAAAGGACTTCTATTAGACTGTTCACCTTTAATTGGTCTCTGGGCTTGTGTCTTTTACCCCTATGTTTTGAATGGCTTTTGCGAAGTTGAAATCCTCAAACACCCAAATTCCTCAATTGTTTTCAGGACAAAACTGATTTCATTACTTCACTTCTCTATGTTCTCACATTCTTGGAGGTTTTATCCTGATAATTCCTTACCTTACAGACCTTCAAGGCTTTTCAGGAGATGTTTTCTCATCTATGAACCGTACTTTTTGTTGTTCTCAGCAGTGACGACATGCCAGAAACAGAAAGACTATACTCCCTCTTTGGCCCACTTCAACATAGCTTCTGGATTCACTAAAACTTCTTTTACAGAGGTCAGCAAAGATCACTAAGCTGCCGTATCGATTTGACATATTTTCATTCCTATTGAATTCAACCTCTCCACAGTTTCTGACACACCTGATTATATTCCTTCCCGCTTGGAACTAGTTTCTGCTTCCACAACACCTCACTTTCCTATACAGCTCCTCAGTGACCACTCCTCAGGGCTCACATCTGGCTCTTCTCATTTCTGCATTTCCTCTGCCACCATTCTGCCTTCACCTACTAACATCTATCTCTTATATTACTTCAATAGCCTCCTCGTGATGTCCTCTGCCCGCTCTTCAACCAATTCATTCTCAGCAACCAGAGTGATCTTTTAAAAAGGAAAATTATTGGGAGCTTGGGATTAACATACACATACTACTATATATAAAATAAATAACCAACAAGGACCTACTGTATAGCACAAGGAACTCTGCTCAATTTTCGGTAATAACCTGTACGGGAAAAGAACCTGAAAAAGAATGAATATATGTATATTATGAATATATGTATAACGGAATCACTATGCTGTACACCTGAAACTAACATAGCATTGTAAATCAACTATACTCCAATAAAGTTTTTAAAAAATAAAGTTCTTTGAGGGGGACTTCCCTGGTGGTCCATTGGTTAGGACTCCGTGCTTCCACTGCAGGGGTCGTGGGTTTGATCCCTGGTCGGGGAACTAAGATCCCACATGCTGCACGGCATGGCCAAAAAAAGAAGAAAAAAAAAAAGTAGAGACTAGAAAAAATAAAGTTCTTTGAGAACAAAATAAAAAAATAAAAATAAAAATGAAAATTAGATCATTTTACCTGGGTCAAACCGTTCAAAGTACTGCATTTGAACTTTAGATAAATTCCAAACTATTTACCATTACCCACAACCACATACTCTGTATGATCTAACTTCTGCCTGTATATCCCTAATGTCCCTTCATATAATGCCATAGACAAAAGGATGTTTTTGTCAGCTCCTCAAACATGTCAAACTCTCTCTCACCTCCGGTTCTCGAAAATTTCTGTTCCCTCTTCCTGGAATATTGTTTCCATGCTTTTGACATGACTAACTCCTATTCATACCTCATTATCTCACCTTAACTGTTACTTTCTCAGAGACTTTTCCTGACCACCTGATCCAATGGCATCCTGTCCTTTTCCCTTAGAAAATTTATCCTAATTTGTAATTAAATATTTATTGCAGGTTTATTTATTTAAGGTCTGTTCTCCCAATTATCTTTAAATGTCAAGAAGGTGGAGGCTGACTTGCTATCTTCCCACTCTATGCCCAGGACTTAGCACAGTGTTTAGCACAAGAAGCATATGTTAAATGATTGATTTATTTCCCCTTAAGCAGACCTACATGAATAGTATAATTATAATTAAAAATTACATGTTGGGGCTTCCCTGGTGGTGCAGTGGTTGAGAATCTGCCTGCCAATGCAGGGGACACGGGTTCAAGCCCTGGTCTGGGAGGGTCCCACATGCCGCCGAGCAATTAGGCCCGTGAGCCACAACTACTGAGCCTGCACGTCTGGAGCCTGTGCTCCGCAACAAGAGAGGCCGCGATAGTGAGAGGCCCACGCAACCGCGATGAAGAGTGGCCCCCGCTTGCTGCAACTGGAGAAAGCCCTTGCACAGAAACGAAGACCCAACACAGCCAAAAATAAAATTAATTAATTAATTAATTAATTTTTAAAAAATTACATGTTGAACACAGAATTAGAACCAAGGGTATGAGTTAGATGAGCAGTCCCCAATCTTTTTGGCACCAGGGACAGGTTTTGTGGAAGACAATTTTTCCACGGATGGTGGGGGGGATGGTTCAAGCGGTAATGCGAGTGATGGTCTAGGCGGTAATGTGAGAGATGGGGAGCAATGGGGAGCGGCAGATGAAGCTATGCTTGCCCTCCCCCCACTCACCTCCTGCTATGTGGCCTGGTTCCTAACAGGCCGCAGACGGTAGGGTTGGGGAACCCTGAGTTAGATAACAATAATACTCCTAGAAATCAGGCTAAAATAAGATATATCTGTGACTAGACCCAAAATGCTTAAAGCCATGTAGCCTAGATTACTTTCCCCTGCTTAATATTTAATGGATAAGACCAGCACCTTCCTCAATAACTTAATACATGGCCTTTTATTATTGTTATCTACACTTTAGTTAAAGCAAATGAATAATCATCTACAAATAGCATATATTTTTCGTGTTGGCTTGGAATTTTGTTATTTGGAATCCCTCCAAATTTCACCCCCCAAAAAGCAAGGGTTTTTAGTCAATGAGTGCTAATAATTTTTTGGTAATTGAAGTATTCACTATGCGGTCATTTTTTTTTTTTTCACACACACACACTGTATTTTATTTTTACAAGAGATAAATAGACTGACACCAAGCATTGTAAATGGATGACCACAACAAAAGCAACAATGATTGCAATTACCAAACATGAAACACACTCATACTATGTCATAATATTGACATTCAGTCCAGTAATCCTCCACTGTAACAGCTCCTTTACTATGCGGTCATTTAGATAAAATTAAGTTACTTTTCAAGCTCAGGCTATGACCATCAGAGGGAATATTTGAGGGAATTGTTCAAATTTAACATAATTTACTTATATGCAAAATTTCATAGAATAAAGCTTCAAGTTTAGAGACTACTGCCATCTTAACAATATTAAGTCTTTCAATTCATGAACATGGAGTTCTTTTCATTTATTTGGGTCTTTCATTTCTTTCAATAATATTTTGTAGTTTCCAGTCTTGCACTTCTTTCATGTTAAATTTATTCATAAGTGTTTTATTCTTTTTAGTGCTATTGTAAATAGGATTATTTTCTTAATATCATTTCTGGAGTGTTCTTCACTAGTGTATAGAAATACAGGTGATTTTTGTATATTGATATTGTATCCTGCTACCTTGCTATACTGGTTTATAAGCTCTAAGAGGTTTTGTGTGTGTGTGTGTATGAATTCTTCAGGATTTTCTATATAAAAAATAAATTTATAATTTAAAAATTCCCCCCAAAGAAATCTTCAGACCCAGATAGTTTTACTGGAGAATTCTACCAAATGTTTAAAGATTTAACTCCAGTTTTGCACAATCCCATCCAGAAAATAGAAGGGGAGGGAACACTTCCCAATTCATTTTATGAAACTAGTATTACCTCTGCTACCGCTCCAGTGGGGAGGGGAAGGAGCCAGGAATGGCAAGTCCAAGCTGTCCATGTGGTCTCCACTGATACCTTACTGGGGGGAGGGAGGAAGAAGGGATGCTTATTATGGGTCAGCAGAGTGGAAGTCCTGGCTCCTGATTCGGCTTTCTCTGACACCACCCTGGTGGGAGTGTTGCAGCACTTTGTTGCCGCCTGCTTAGTGTGGAATTCTAAGCCAGCAACTGAGCATTTGCTGCTGGAGCTGGGGGTGGGATCACAGATTTTTCTGTGGTGTTTGGCTGGATTAGAGCAGTTCCTGAAAAATGTTTTCTTTCTTGCTAGGCTGCCCCTTTCCTGGCCTTTTGGCTAAAGAGTGCAAGTTTTTACTGGGACTTTTTTGGGTCTGCTCCTCTTGGCATTTCTGGGTTGCCAACTTCTTCATCTCCATGTCTGGGAAAAATGAGGCAAAAAAGAAAACCCGGGGAACTCAACACCATGTTATTCCTTGGGGCCCAAGGTCCCGGGCCAGTATGGTTTGTCTGTTTCAGTCCAACTTTCAGAATCTTCTTCTGTTGTACTTGGAGGGAGGAATAGGAAAAAGTATGTCTATACCATATTCCTGGAAGAGGAAGTCTTCTTGATAAGTTTTTTTTTTTAACAAAGAAACAAAACACTTTAATTCTCAACGTTTTTAGTATTTTAAATTACAGTGTACTAGATACATATTCACTTTACTACATTTTCTTTTCTCTATACATTTATAAACAACAGTAAAAGAGTTTTAATATTTTGATAAAAATGTTCAAGCTCACAGAACTATTGTTACTTTCTCGTTATTAAGATCTCTTTGTATAGCTCAGCTTGTGTGGTCATTTTTATAGTCCAGCAGTACCATGCAAAGAGATGACTTCCTGTATTATAAGCCCAAGAAAGCAACCATTAAAATACAACTACAAAGAGTTATAACTAATGTCAACAAAGGAGATAAGAAGTAATAATTAAAAATACTCAATCCAAAGGAAGGCAGAAAAAGGAACAAAAAAGAAATGGGACAAATAGAAGATAAATAGTACAAAGGTAGACTTAAACCCAAACATATCAATAATCACATTAAACATAAATGGTTGATACACCTCAAGATTGTCATATTGAATAACAAAGTTTCAAATATATGTCACTTTCAAGAAACTTTAAATACAAAGACACATAGGATAAAACCAAATGGATGGATAAAGATACTGTGCTAACACTAATCAAAAGAAAGCTGAAGTGGTTATATTAATATCAGACAAAGTAGATTCTCAGAGTAAAAACTATTACCAGGGGTAAAGAATATCACTGCATAATGATAAAACAGTTGATTCTTCTGGATAAGATAAGAAGCCTAAATATTTTTGTGCCTCATATCAGAGCTTCAAATTACATGAAGCATAAACTTATAGAATTGCAAAAAGAAACAGACAAATTCACAATTATAGTTGGAGACTTCAACACCCCTCTCTCAATAATTGATAGGGCAAGTAGACAGAAAGTCATTAAGAATATAGAAGGGGCTTCCCTGGTGGCGCAGTGGTTGAGAATCTGCCTGCCAATGCAGGGGACACGGGTTCGAGCCCTGGTCTGGGAAGATCCCACATGCTGCGGAGCAACTAAGCCCGTGAGCCACAGCTACTGAGCCTGTGCGTCTGGAGCCCGTGCTCCGCAACAAGAGAGGCCGCGATAGTGAGAGGCCCGCGCACCGCGATGAAGAGTGGCCCCCGCTTGCCGCAACTAGAGAAAGCCCTCGCACGGAAACGAAGACCCAACACAGCCAAAAATAAATTAATTAATTAATTTTAAAAAAAAGAACATAGAAGAACTGAACAACATCATCGGCTAGTTTGACCTAATTAATATTTACACAACATTCTACCACTAACAGCAGAATACATATTGTTTTTAATTACACAGATTGTCCAAGATAAAACATTTTCTGGGCCATAAGATGTCTCAATGAATTTTTAAAAATTCAAATAAAACATGTTCTCTGATCACAATGGAATTAAATTAGAAATCAATAACAGGGCTTCCCTGGTGGCGCAGTGGTTGAGAATCTGCCTGCCAATGCAGGGGACATGGGTTCGAGCCCTGGTCTGGGAAGATCCCACATGCCACGGAGCAACTAAGCCCGTGAGCCACAACTACTGAGCCTGCGCGTCTGGAGCTTGTGCCCCGCAAAAAGAGAGGCCACGACAGTGAAAGGCCCACGCACCGCGATGAAGAGTGGACCCCACTTGCCGCAACTAGAAAACGCCCTAGCACAGAAACGAAGACCCAACACAGCCAAAAATAAATAAATAAATAAATTTATAAAAAATAAAAAATAAAAAAATAACAGAAGGACATCTGGGAAATCTTCAAATATTTGGAAACTAACACACTTCTAAATGACATATGGGTCAAAGTAGAGCTCAAAAGAATTTTAGAAGTATTTTGAACTGAATGAAAATGAAAACACAACACATAAAATTTTATTATAGGTAGCTAAAGCAGTGCTCAGAGAAAAACTTAAAGCACTCACAAGAGGGAAGAGATATGGGGATATATGTATATGTATAACTGATTCACTTTGTTATAAAGCAGAAACTAACACACCATTGTAAAGCAATTATACTCCAATAAAAAAAAAAAAGTATGTGGTAGGGACTTCCCTGGTGGCACAGTGGTTAAGAATCCGTCTGCCAATGCAGGGGACACGGGTTCAAGCCCTGGTCCAGGAAGATCCCACAGGCTGCAGAGCAACGAAGCCCATGCGCCACAACTACTGAACCTGCGCTCTAGAGCCTGCGAGCCACAACTACTGAGCCTGCGAACCAAAACTACTGAGCCCGCGTGCCACAACTACTGAAGCCTGTGCGCCTAGAGCCTGTGCTCCTCAACAAGAGAAGCCACCACAATGAGAAGCCCACGCACCGCAAATGAAGAGTAGCCCCCGCTCGCTGCAACTAGAGAAAGCCTGCATGCAGCACCAAAGACCCAACGTAGCCAAAAATAAATAAGTTAATTAATTTAAATAAATAACTAAATACCTATGTTATAAAAGAAGCCAGTTCTAAGTTCTCAAATCAATGACTTCAAATTCTGCTGTAAAAATCTAGAAAAAGAACAAATGAAACTCAAAGTAAGTTAAAGAAAGGAAATAAAGATCAAAGTAAAAATAAGTAAAATTTAAAAATATAAAAACAACAGAGAAAATCAATGAAATTGATTCTTCTTTCTGAGAAGACTAATAATACCTATAAGCCTCTAGCCAGATTGATCAGAAAAAGAGAGAGAAGACACAAATTACTAATATGGAATGAGGCAGATGACATCACTATAAAGTCTACAGATATTAAAAAGACAGAAATGGAATGTTATGAACAACTTTACATCTATAAATTCAATGACAAGATGAAACGGAGAAAGTCTTTGAAAGAAACTACCTACTAAAACTCAAGAAGAAATACATAACTTGAGTAACTATCTATAAAGAAATTGAACTTATTGAAAAGCTTTTCACAAAGAAAACTCCAATCCCAGATAACATTATTCATGAAGTCTACCCAGCATCTAGGAAAGAAATATTAATTCTACACAAACTCTTTTAGAAATTGAAGTTGGGATACCTCCCAATTCATTCTATGAAGACAGTGTTAATCTGAAACCAAAACTATACAAAGGAATCACAAGAAATAAAAGCTACAGACCACAATCCCTTATGAGCATAGATACAAAATTTCTTAATAAAATATTAACAAATCAAATAAGCTATACAAAGGATAATTCACCAAGTGGGGTTTTTCCTGGGAATGAAAGGTTGGGCTAACATTTATAAATCAATCAATGTAATTCAGGATATTAAACTAAAAAGGAAAAAAATATGAGCATCACAAGAGACATAGAAAAAGTATTTGAAAAAAACCAACGTTCATCTCTGATAAAAATTCTCACTAAACCAGGAATAGAACGAAACTTCCTCCACCTGATAAAGGGCATCTACTAAAACCTACAGCTGATATCATACTCAGTGGTGAAAAGCTGAATGCTTTTGCACTAAGATTGGGAGCAAGGTAAGGATGTCTGTCCTCCCCATTTATATTCAATATATCACTAGAGTTTCTAACCAGTGAAACTAGGCAAGAGAAAGAAATAACATCTTTCCAGATTGAGGAGAAGTAAAACCAGTTTTATTCTTTGAGACATGATCTTGAGTGTACAAAATCCTATGGAAGCTACAAAAAAATTATTACAACTAATAAGTAAGTTTAGCAAGGTTGTAAGATACAAGATCAATGTCAAAAAAAAAATCAATTGTATTTCTATATACCAGCAACAAAGGGAAATTGAAATAAATAATATCTTCTATAATAGGATAAATCTGGCAAAAGATGTGAAAGACCTGTACAATGGAAAATATAAAAATTGTTGACAGAAATCAAATAAGACCTAAGTAGATGGAGAGATACACTGTGCTCATGGATTCAAAGATTTAACACTTTAGATATCAATTCTCCCCCAAATTGATCCATAGGTTCATCACAATCCCAATCCAAATCCCAGATTTTTTTGGTAAAAATCAATAAGCTGATTATAAAATCCATATGGGATGTATGAATATATATGCACAACTGATTTTTGACAAAGTGCAAATGCAACTCAGTGAAGAAAGGACTGTATTTTCAACAAATGGTACTGGAATATTTTAATATCCATATGCAAAAAAATAATTTTTATCCATATCTCACATCAAATACATTCACTCTAAATGTGTCACAGACCTAGTCTAAACTATAGTCTTAAAACTATATAACTTATAAAAGAAAATCTTGGAGAAAATCTATTTTGACCTTAGATGAGGCAAACATTTCTTGGATATAACACCAAAAGCACATCCATGAAAGAATAAATTTATAAATTTGACCTCATCAAAATCTAAAACTTCTGCTCTTCATGGGACTCAGTTTAAGAAATGTAAAAGTAAGGCATTGACTGGAAGAAAATAATCGCAAATCTTGTATCTGATAAAAGACTTGTATACAGAATGTATAGAACTCTTACAGCTCAATAATAAAAAGACAAGTAACCCAATTAAGAAAAAAAAAAAAGCAGATTTGAATCGACACTTTACCAAAGAAGATATACGGATGGCAAATAAGCACATGGAAAAGATGCTCAACGTCATTAGTCATCAAAGAAATGCAGATTAAAACCACAATGAGATATCACTTCACACCTATTAGAATGACTAAAATTAAAAAGACTGATTGTGGGACTTCCCTGGTGGCGCAGTGGGTAAGACTCTGCGCTCCCAATTCAGGGGGCCTGGGTTCAATCCCTGGTCAGGGAACTAGATCCTGCATGCATGCCGCAACTGAGTTCACATGTCACAACTAAGGAGCCCACCTGCCGCAACTAAGACCTGGCCCAACCAAATAAATAAATAAATACATAAATTAAAAAAAAAAAAAAAGACTGATTGTACCAAATGTTGGCGAGGATGTGGAAGAACTGGAACTCCTGTACACTGCTGGTGGGGATGTAAAATGATACAAGCACTTTGGAAAGCAATCTGGTAATTTCTTTTTATTATTATTATTATTATTATTATTGAGGTAAAATTGACAAACCACATTATATAAGTTTCAGGTGTACAACATAATGATTAAATATTTGTATATATTGCAAAATGATCACCACAATTAGTCTAGTTAACATCTGTCATCTTACATAGTTACAGATTTTTTTTTCTTGTGATGAGAAATTTTGGCAATTTCTTAAAAAGCTTAATATACATCTACTATATGATCCAACCATTCTACTCCTAGGTATTTATCCAAGAGATATGAAACCATATGTCCATTTCAAAGACTTGTACGTTGGTATTTATAGCAACTTTATTTATAATAGCCCAAAACTGAAAGCAACTCAAATGTCCTTTCACAGCTGAGTGGATAAACAAATTCTGGAATACTCACACAATGTAACACTATTCAGCCATAAAAAAGAATGAACTTTTGTTACATATAACAACATGGATAGTCTCAAAATAATTATCCTGAATGAAGCCAGGCAAAATGACTACATAATAAATGATTCCATTTACATAAAAATTCTGGAAAATGCAGACTCGTCTATAGTGACATAAAGCAGGTCAGAGGTTTTCAAGGGACAGGGTGGAGGGAGGAGGGACTACAAAGGGGCACCAGAAACTTTAGGGGGTGATGGATATGTTCATTATCTTGATTGTGGTGATGATTCCATGGGTATATACGGATGGCAATAATGATCAAATGATGTACTTGTAACAGGTACAGCTTGTTTTGTGTCAGTTATACCTCAATAAAGCTGTTTAACAAGTATTTTTAAAAGTTGCAACTAAATGAATAAGTTCAGGAGATCTAATGCACTGCATAGTGATAATAGTCAACAACACTGTATTATATATATATTTCAAAGTTGCTAAGAGACTAGATCTTTTTTTTCTTTAATTTTTTTATTCAGCAGCTTCTTATTAGTTATCCATTTTATACATATCAGTGTATATATGTCAATGTCAATCTCCCAATTCATCCCACCACCACCACCACCACACACACACACACCCCCCCCCGCCGCTTTCCCCCTTTGGTGTCCATACGTTTGTTCTCTACATCTGTTTCTCAATTCCTGCCCTGCAAACCGGTTCATCTGTACCATTTTTCTAGGTTCCACATATATGCGTTAATATATGATATTTGTTTTTCTCTTTCTGACTTACTTCACTCTGTATGACAGTCTCTAGATTCATCCACCTGTCTACAAATGACCCAATTTCGTTCCTTTTTATGGCTGAGTAATATTCCATTGTATATATGTACCACATCTTCTTTATACATTCGTCTGTTGATGGGTATTTAGGTTGCTTCCATGACCTGGCTATTGTAAATAGTGCTGCAATGAACATTGGGGTGCATGTGTCTTTTTGAATTATGGTTTCCTCTGGGTATATGCCCAGTAGTGGGATTGCTGGGTCATATGGTAATTCTATTTTTAGTGTTTTAAGGAACCTCCATACTGTTCTCCATAGTGGCTGTATCAATTTACATTCCCACCAACAGTGCAAGAGGGTTCCCTTTTCTCCACACCCTCTCCAGCATTTGTTGTTTGTAGATTTTCTGATGATGCCCATTCTAACTGGTGTGAGGTGATACCTCATTGTGGTTTTGATTTGCATTTCCCTAATAATTAGTGATGTTGAGCAGCTTTTCATGTGCTTCTTGGCCATCTGTATGTCTTCTTTGGAGAAATGTCTATTTAGGTCTTCTGCCCATTTTTGGATTGGGTTGTTTGTTTCTTTAATATTGAGCTGCATGAGCTGTTTATATATTTTGGAGATTAATCCTTTGTCTGTTGATTCGTTTGCAAATATTTTCCCCCATTCTGAGGGTTGTCTTTTCGTCTTGTTTGTGGTTTCCTTTGCTTTGCAAAAGCTTTTAAGTTTCATTAGGTCCCATTTGTTTATTTTTCTTTTTATTTTCATTACTCTAGGAGGTGGAACAAAAAAGATCTTGCTGTAATTTATGTCAAAGAGTGTTCTTCCTATGTTTTCCTCTAAGAGTTTTACAGTGTCCGGTCTTATATTTAGGTCTCTCATCCATTTTGAGTTTATTTTTGTGTATGGTGTTAAGGAGTGTTCTAATTTCATTCTTTTACATGTAGCTGTCCAGTTTTCCCAGCACCACTTATTGAAGAGACTGTCTTTTCTCCATTGTATATCCTTGCCTCCTTTGTCATAGATTAGTTGACCATAGGTGTGTGGGTTTATCTCTGAGCTTTCTATCTTGTTCCATTGATCTATGTTTCTGTTTTTGTGCCAGTACCATACTGTCTTGATTACTGTAGCTTTGTACTATAGTCGGAAGTCAGGGAGTCTGATTCCCCCGGCTCCGTTTTTTTCCCTCAAGACTGCTTTGGCTACTCGAGGTCTTTTGTGTCTCCATACAAATTTTAAGACTTTTTTTTTCTAGTTCTGTAAATAATGCCATTGGTAATTTGATAGGGATTGCATTGAATCTGTAGACTGCTTTGGGTACTATAGTCATTTTCACAATATTGGTTCTTCCAATCCAAGAACATGGTATGTCTCTCCATCTGTTTGTATCATTTTTAATTTCTTTCATCAGTGTCTTATACTTTTCTGCATACAGGTCCTTTGTCTCCCTAGGTAGGTTTATTCCTAGGTATTTTATTCTTTTTGTTGCAATGGTAAATGGGAGTGTTTCCTTAATTTCTCTTTCAGATTCTTCATCATTAGTGTATAGGAATGCAAGAGATTTCTGTGCATTAATTTTGTATCCTGCGACTTTACCAAATTCATTGATTAGCTCTAGTAGTTCTCTGGTGGCATCTTTAGGATTCTCTATGTATAGTATCATGTCATCTGCAAACAGTGACAGTTTTACTTCTTCTGTTCCAATTTGTATTCCTTTTATTTCTTTTTCTTCTCTGATTGCCGTGGCTAGGACTTCCAAAACTATGTTGAATAATAGTGGTGAGAGTGGACATCCTTGTCTTGTTCTTGATCTTAGATGAAATGCTTTCAGTTTTTCACCATTGAGAACGATGTTGGCTGTGGATTTGTCGTATATGGCCTTTATCATGTTGAGGTAGGTTCCCTCTGTGCCCACTTTCTGGAGAGTTTTTATCATAAATGGGTGTTGAATTTTGTCAAAAGCTTTTTCTGCATCTATTGAGATGATCATATGGTTTTTCTGCTTCAATTTGTTAATATGGTGTATCACATTGATTGATTTGCGTATATTGAAGAATCCTTTCATCCCTGGGATAAATCCCACTTGATCATCTTGTATGATCCTTTTAATGTGTTGCTGGATTATGTTTGGTAGTATTTTGTTGAGGATTTTTGCATCTATATTCATCAGTGATATTGGTCTGTAATTTTCTTTTTTTGTAGTATCTTTGTCTGGTTTTGGTATCAGGGTGATGGTGGCCTCATAGAATGAGTTTGGGAGTGTTCCTTCCTCTGCAATTTTTTGGAAGAGTTTGAGAAAGATGGGGGTTAGCTCTTCTCTAAATGTTTGATAGAATTCACCTGTGAAGTCATCTGGTCCTGGACTTTTGTTTGTTGGAAGATTTTTAACCACAGTTTTAATTTCATTGCTTGTGATTGGTCTGTTTATATTTTCTATTTCTTCCTGGTTCAGTCTTGGCAGGTTATACCTTTCTAAGAATTTGTCCATTTCTTCCAGGTTGTCCATTTTATTGTCATAGAGTTGCTTGTAGTAGTCTCTTAGGATGCTTTGTATTTCTGCGGTGTCTGTTGTAACTTCTTCTTTTTCATTTCTAATTTTATTGATTTGAGTCCCCTCCCTCTTTTTCTTGATGAGTCTGGCTAATGGTTTATCAATTTTGTTTATCTTCTCAAAGAACCAGCTTTTAGTTTTATTGATCTTTGCTATTGTTTTCTTTGTTTCTATTTCATTTACTTCTGCTCTGATCTTTATGATTTCTTTCCTTCTGCTAACTTTGGGTTTTGTTTGTTCTTCTTTCTCTAGTTCCTTTAGGTGTAAGGGTAGATTGTTGATTTGAGATGTTTCTTGTTTCTTGAGGTAGGATTGTATTGCTATAAACTTCCCTCTTAGAACTGCTTTTGCTGCATCCCATAGGTTTTGGATCGTCGTGTTTTCATTGTTATTTGTCCCTGGGTATTTTTGGATTTCCTCTTTGATTTCTTCAGTGATCTCTTGGTTATTTAGTAATGTATTGTTTAGCCTCCATGTGTTTGTGTTTTTTACGTTTTTTTCCCTGTAATTGATTTCTAATTTCATAGCGTTGTGGTCAGAAGAGATGCTTGGTATGATTTCAATTTTCTTAAATTTACTGAGGCTTGATTTGTGACCCAAGATGTGATCTATCCTGGAGAATGTTCTGTGCGCACTTGAGAAGAAAGTGTAATCTGCTGGTTTTGGATGGAATGTCCTATAAATATCAATTAAATCTATCTGGTCTATTGTGTCATTTAAAGCTTGTGTTTCCTTATTTATTTTCTGTCTGGATGATCTGTCCATTGGTGTAAGTGAGGTGTTAAAGTCCCCCACTATTATTGTGTTACTGTCGACTTCCTCTTTGATAGCTGTTAGCAGTTGCCTTATGTATTGAGGTGCTCCTATGTTGGGTGCATATATATTTATAATTGTTATATCTTCTTCTTGGATTGATCCCTGGATCATTATGTAGTGTCCTTCCTTGTCTCTTACAACATTCTTTATTTGAAAGTCTATTTTATCTGATACGAGTATTGCTACTCCAGCTTTCTTTTGGTTTCCATTTGCATGGAATATCTTTTTCCATCCCCTCACTTTCAGTCTGTATGCGTCCCTAGGTCTGAAGTGGGTGTCTTGTAGACAGCATATAGATGGGTCTTGTTTTTGTATCCATTCAGTGAGCCTGTGTCTTTTGGTTGGAGCATTTAATCCATTCACGTTTAAGGTAATTATTGATATGTATGTTCCTATTACCATTTTCTTGATTGTTATGGGTTTGTTTTTGTCGGTCCTTTTCTTCTCTTGTGTTTCCCACTTAGAGAAGTCCCTTTAGCATTTGTTGTAGAGCTGGTTTGGTGGTGCTGAATTCTCTTAGCTTTTGCTTGTCTGTAAAGCTCTTGATTTCTCCATCGAATCTGAAAGAGATCCTTGCCAGGTAGCGTAATCTGGGTTGTAGGTTCTTCCCTTTCATCACTTTAAATATGTCATGCCACTCCCTTCTGGCTTGTAGAGTTTCTGCTGAGAAATCAGCTCTTAACCTTATGGGAGTTCCCTTGTATGTTATTTGTCGTTTTTCCCTTGTTACATTCAATAATTTTTCTTTGTCTTTAATTTTTGTCAATTTGATTACTATGTGTCTCGGCGTGTTTCTCCTTGGGTTTATCCTGCCTGGGACTCTCTGCACTTCCTGGACTTGGGTGGCTATTTCCTTTCCCATGTTAGGGAAGTTTTCGACTATAATCTCTTCAAGTATTTTCTCAGGTCCTTTCTCTCTCTCTTCTCCTTCTGGGACCCCTGTAATGCGAATGTTGTTGTGTTTAATGTTGTCCCAGAGGTCTCTTAGGCTGTCTTCATTTCTGTTCATTCTTTTTTCTTTAGTCTGTTCCTCAGCAGTGAATTCCACCATTCTGTCTTCCAGGTCGCTTATCCGTTCTTCCGTCTCAGTTATTCTGCTGTTGATTCCTTCTAGTGTATTTTTCATTTCAGTTATTGTATTGGTCATCTCTGTTTGTTTGTTCTTTAATTCTTCTAGGTCTTTGTTAAACATTTCTTGCATCTTCTTGATCTTTGCCTCCATTCTTTTTCCGAGGTCCTGGGTCTTCTTCCCTATAATTATTCTGAATTCTTTTTCTGGAAGGTTGCCTATCTCCACTTCATTTAGTTGTTTTTCTGGGGTTTTATCTCGTTCCTTCATCTGGTACATAGCCCTCTGCCTTTTCATCTTGTCTGTCTTTCTGTGAATGTGGTTTTTTTCACAGGCTGCAGGATTGTAGTTCTTCTTGCTTCTGCTGTCTGCCCTCTGGTCTATATGTTCTCCCAGGTTGCGAAGAAAATTTCCTGAAGTTTAGCCATTAAAGCTTACCGTACTCCTGAAAATCCTTGACTTATGTCTTGAAACATGGGGTCATTTTAATTATCTTTAATTCTATGTCCAGAGAAACTGTCCTTCAAAAATACAGGAGAAATAAAGAGTTTCTCACACAAATACCTTGAGGGGATACAGCACCAGCAGACTTGCCCTGCTAGTGTTGGAGGGTCTCCTGCAGAGGCAGGGTGGGTGTGGCTGTGGCTCACCGTGTGGACAAGGACACTGGCAGCAGAAGTTCTGGGAAGCACTCCTTCGAGACTAGATCTTAAGTGTTCTCACCACAGAAAGAAATGGCAATTATGGTGGTAATCACATTGTAATATATAAGTGTATCAAATCAACACGTTGCACACCTTAAACTTATGCAATGTTACATGTCAATTACATCTCAATAAAAAATAAAATAAACAAAAGAAGAGGAATAAGGACATTGAGCATTCTGGAGAGAATTAAGGGAGATTGTAGGATAAGACAGTGTTAGAATCCATAGGCAGGGGCATGTGTGAGTTTTGAAAACAAGACATTTTGTTGCATTGCCATGATTTGTTTGCAGTTACTATGTCCAATTTATTTTTAAATTTCAAATAGCACTAAAGGAGGACACGACATTTTTAAATGTACCAAAAGAGAGGCATAGGGTTTGTTTTCGTTTTTGTTTTTTTTTTTCTGGCCACGCCACGCAGCTTGCGGGATCTTAGTTCCCTGACCAGGGATCGAACCCACGCCCCCTGCAGTGGAAGCGTGGAGTCCTAACCACTGGACTGCCAGGGAATTCCCTATAGGTTTTGAAAAGTTTCAGCATCTCTTTTTCTATTGTTTTAGATACATATGAATTTTTTAAAAGTCAAACAATAGAGTAAGGCTAGAAATGAAAAGAAAAGTCTTCCTTTGTCCTTGTCCAACCATAATCTTGCCTCCCGGGCATTACCATCAGTAATGGCTTCTTTTGAATTCATCCCCAAATTTTCTACAACATACAAGCAGAGAAAGAAAGATTTTTTTTGGTTTATTTTTGTTTTGTTTGGATGCCAATAGGATCACACTAAACATAGAGTCCAATACGAATAGATCTCGCTTATTATTTTTAACAGCTGCATGTTATTCCATTGCCTGATGGACCTTAATTTATTTAACTAGTCACTCATTCATGGGTATTTAAGCTCTTTCTAGCTGTTTTCTATTTCACTATTGTAATGAATATTCTTAGACAATGTTTGCTGTACTGGTGTGCATATATTTGTAGGAGAAAAATCACAAAACTTGCACAGCAGGGTGGTATAGAGTGATTAAGTGCATGGACGTTGGCCCCAAAGAGGTTGCCAAGATTTGTATTCTCACTATTATTGTTTGGAGAGTGCCTATGGGTTTCCTGCACACCCCTGCCAACATGAGAAGGTGAATAATGCTGTTTTAATGTGCATTCTTTAACTCTGAGTGATGTTGAGCATTTTCTTATGTTTTACTGGATATTTGTATTTCTTTAAAGAAACATTTTGCTAAAGAGAGTTGAAAATGAATGGATGTATATGCACTTTAGGGGAACACAGCAATTATGGTAAATGAAACACACTTCTATGTTACTTGCACTTAAAAAATTTTTTTTCTATTTCTAACATAAGTAGTAAATGTATAAAGACAAGAACAATAGAAATACAGTTTTCTGGCATTTAAAAAATAGACCAGTGATCTGTAATGTGCCATGGGCAGTAAAACATATGGTGGGAATTAAGATTTTCAGAGGGATAGAAAGGATGGCTTGTTTCTTTCACTGGCTTAAAGGTTATGACCCACCGTGCACCACGTGACCCATCAGGACCTAGTGACCCACCAATTATCCTGTGGAAAATGGAACTCACTAACTCTTCCTAACTTTTGCCCAAATCTGCAGCTCCTGCTGTGTTCTGCATCTCTGTTAAAGGCATCACATCTACCCGGTCGGCTGAGCTAGAAATCTAGGGGGCGTCCCCACTTCTTTCTCTGCCCCATGCAGCTGCTCCCAGCCCTCGCCTCTTTTATGGGGTCTTTGTGAGTCTGAAACAAGGTCCCAGGCCTAGAAGTGCCCCGGCACACTGTCAGGCAGGTGGTGGTCAGGAAAAGGGATTCATTCTTCGCCTTTGGCAGCGTTTGCCTTATCCATCAGGTCCGTGCCCAACAATAACAAAACCCAGAAAACAGCAAAAAATGTTTTTTTAAAGCAATGCCCTCTTACCAGTGATCTAGGGCTTTCCACATTGTCTACCTAAGGCTTCTGCCCTACTTGTTAAACTGTATACCTGGAGGAACCCGTGTGCTGGACAATCACCTTTCACTAGGCAGGAATAATGGAGTTGTCCATGTGGAACATATTAATTGAAAAATACCCTAATCTTTTACTTTATAAATAGAAAGGATGCTAATGATTTCTTCTCTCCTTACAGATCAGTATTGTTATTTGAAACTTTGGTTTGGAAGGAAAATTCGATGGAATGCTCTCAGAAAGATTTTGGAGAGGAGGTCATAGGAAGGCAAAGGCAGAATGTCTACATGGTGATGGGAAGTGAAATAAAAATCTACAGTCACGCCCTCCTGACCCAGTTATAGGTTATCAGTATCTCCTCTATCACAAAGCAGATTTCTGGCCCATGTCTTCCACCACCTTCTGTTGGTGGGTGCTCAGAGACTACAAATTCACTTTAATATGTCTATTACCCTCAGCAAAACATAATTAAGAACATAAATGGCCTGCTTCTAAAAATAATATTATGCATTTCAAAACAAAATATTATGAAGTTTGGATTATCTGCTGTTTTGGATTATCTCTGCCACTGCCCTAGAGGGTCGAATTTCCTCTGCAGCTTCGTAGCCCTTGAAAACATGTGTTTAGTTATAAACATAGGTCCCTCTGGGGAATCTCCAAATGGGAATGTTTCTCTCATTTGTGAGTGAGAAATGCATGCATTTCCTTTGACACAAAGGAGAGCATTAATGCTTGCCAATTTACAGATAATTTCAAAATGTGTTCTAACTCCCAAACTTTTACCAGTCAGCAAAATTTTTTCTAGCATCTATTTGGCAATGAACATGAGTCAACTCAAGAAGTTTAGCTCTTAACTACTATCCTGGGCCATATTTTCAAGTGTGAAAAAATGAGAAGTATTTTTTTAAATTAGAAAAGTTGTCAAAAGTAGTCTCTATCTCACTCCTTTCTCCTGTAACACCCAGACCCTTATGCAGGGGCAACCACTGTTAGCAATTTCTTAAGAATACCTTTAGAAATAACCTATACAAATACATGTACATATGTGTATATTTATCCCCTCCTTTTTGCATAAATGGGAACATATTATTCATATTCTTCTACATTATTTTTTACTTGCTATATCTGAGAGATTGTTCCATATCAGATCTACCTGTCGATCCATCTATCTTTATTTTTAACAATATCACAGTATTCCATTGTGTGACTATACATTAATTTATTTAACCAGTCCTTATTCTAGATATATAGGTTGTTTATAGGTTTCTTTCCAATTACAGGCAATACTGTCGTAAAACATTACACCTCGCTCTTTTTAAAAAGCCAATGTAGAAGATACACAAAAGTAGAGAAACAACACAATGAACTCCTGTATACTGAACACCCAACTTTAACAGTAATCAACTAACTCGTAGGCAAAATTGACTCACCTATACTCCTCCACGTCCCCCACCACATTATTTTGAGGCAAATTTCTTCCATAAATATTTCTTTATGTATCTATAGAGATAAGGACTCTTTAAAAAAATAAACACATACCATTGCCATACCTAAAAAATAACAGTAATTTCCTGATATCAAAAACATGCTGTCAGTGTTCAAATTTCCCCTAAGGACAATCGTTTACAGCTGATCTATTAAAAGTCAGAATCCAAACAAGGTCCACATAGTGCATTTGATGGACATGCCTCTTAAGTCACTTTTAATTTAGAAATTCTCCCTCCCTTTTTTTCCCCTTGCAATTATTTGTTGGCAAAACTGGTTTGTTTGTCCTGCAGTTTTCCGCATGCTGGGTTTTGCTAACTGCCTTGCACGGTGTTGTTTAACGTGTTCTCCTCTCTTCCTCGTCTTTCCTCCAAACTGGTAGTTTGATAAGCAGGCCTCATCAGATTCAGGTTCAATGCTTTGGCAAGAGCACTTCCTAGATGGTGCTGCGTACTTCCCTCAAGAGACCATAAGCATTCTGCTATAGTGGTGGAAGGGTGACTGTTGAATACATTTCTTTAAGTAAAATTGTTTGTTCCATTTTTAAATTTTGATAGCTATTACCAAATTACCTTATGCCTTCCACAGAAATTATGCCAATTTACATCCCCATCTGAAATAAATGAGTCTCTGTTTCTCCATACCGACACTGCTTTATCAAGCTCTTCTTAGTCTTTGCCAACCTGATACACGAAAAATGTTATCTTGTCAAGTGTTAATACAATCTAGATTTGACTAGAATCAGAATTCATATTGCTGAAGCCCAATTTCTTTCTTCTTTGGCTCACATGAGTACAATATTGTAGGTCGATATATCTATAACTGCGGTAATATGATCTATATAATCTATAAGCCAAAATGAATTGGCTTGGGTGAAATATTTGTTAAAACTTAATGTAAAGCCAAATGTGCAATGCTACTGCCTTTGGTTTGTCAGTGCAGATGCAGTTCAAAGAAATCTTGCGTGTATATTTAGAATATTGCTAGGATTTTCCAAGTCTAGAGCACCAGCCCTGTGCCGACTATGTAGAGGGATCCAGTGATGACTAAGACCAAGATCTTTGTGCCAACGAGCTTACAGTCCAGTAAGGGAGGTGAGACACTTAATTATAATGCTGTTAAAATTCGGAGGAAGGAGGGGTCACTTCACCCGGAGGGATCAGGAAGAGGTGGCACTTCAAATGGGCCTTGACGAATGGATAAGTCTCAGAAAGACAGAGATGGAGACAGCATTCCAGATCGCAAGAAGGGCATGAGCAAAAACTGGAGATGAGGAAAGCACAGGATATATTCAAGGAATCCTGAGCAAGCCAGTTGGGCTGTAGAATAGATAAAGGACCTGTGAACAATTGAAGGGATCACAAACCTGGGAAGCATAGAAAACCAAGCTAATTAGCGTAGTTATTTCTGAGACACAATGTTTTGAAAGACTAAAAGGAAGTAACTGTTACTGTAAAAAGGAAAAGGCCAAATAGGTGATTTTTTAAAAAAATGGTATCACATGGATATTTTAAACAGTAGTCACCTTACAACATATTACCACTGTATCTTATCTTAATAATCCTCAATGATAATTTTTGTGTGCATTTAATGTATGCCAACCAAACACGGTATCTATACTGTTCTACATAGCCTGGTTAGGAAAAAAATCGAAGAAGCTACCTTTCTTCCTTGCTTAATCAAAGCTAGATGGCACTGAGGGATTTGGTTTGGTTTGGTTTGGTTGTTTATTTTTAATTATAGTTTAGAGTAACAAAAAACTCCTGAGGGAAATTTTCAGAATTCTTAATAATCACACCAAATTACCAGCCCCAGTGAATTTCTCTACATTATGACTGGGGAGAAGAGACACCATTCAGCTTCTAGAAAGTTGGGCTTCTGTGAACGGCAAGCTATAACAATCATCAGCGTTTTCTGCTGCCAGGTGTTAAGAGTCATGTCAGAGAATAAGTACCCTTTGAGGTAGTGCTGTCCAGTAGAACTTTCTGCAATGATGGAAACATTCTGTATCTTCATTGTCCAGTACAGGAGTCGCCAGCTGCATGTGCCTACTGAGTACGTGAAATGTGGCTACTGAGACTGAGGAACTGCATTTTTTTGTGTTGTCGAATTTTCATTAATTAAACTTAAAATATAAAATAGCCACATGTGGCTATTGGCTAGTGGGGCAGCTTTTAACTAAAAAATGGTTATTCACTTTTCCCTGGAAGACTGAGTTATCGATGAAAATAACATACAACACAAACTCATAAAACACTTTAATGTTCATACTCTAATGAGGGCGAGAGATTCAGTCTGGAGCAAATAGAACTTTTCACACCATGAACATTCCATTTATAGTCAGAGGCAATGGTAATTTACTTCTTTATGCCAGTTTACTGGGTCCTATTCTTTTAACAAAGGCAAGCATGCCTATGTAGTACAACACACTTTAAAGTACAGATAATAAAAGATTAAAATCCTTAAGTAGCAATGATCAAACTATGAACACTGCTGCTAAATTTTTGACTTTAACTGAGCTGGCTTTTCTTTTTCTCCAAATGTCTTGAAGGCTAACCCCTCTGGATACTTCATGCAATAGAATTATGCCTTAAGTTACTAACCAAGAGCCCCTTTTGCAGACTTTTTAAAATGGAATTTCAGATTCATTAGAACAAAAGGATGCACTTTTCTCGACCTTGGGAGCTTGTGATCATTGGGAGATGAAAAGAGTAGTGACACTAAGGAAAACTATTGTCCAGAAAAATAAGCCTCTCCAAGGGGCACCAGGAATCCACAATAAAATCCCTGTTTCCAAGAAAATCCAGGCATTTCCATCAAAAAAGCCTGGAAAGATAAATAGAATGTCCTTAAAAGCCACAGGTTTTTAATAATACAAAATGTCTAAGTCCAGGGTAAACAAAGAGCTAAGAAAAACTAACATCTACTAACTCAAGTTTCTCAAGACCCAGGTCGTGACCTAGAGCCTGATCACAAGGTATTTTCAAAAGAGCTGCTTTTCCTGTGCCTGCGACGAGTTTATTTTGTGGAACTTATTTGGCTGCAGAACTCAACAACTGCGAGAAATTTTAAAGCCAGGTGAATTACCATGACTCCTTCAGTTCACAACAATAAGAAATGGGAGCTGGGGGCTCATTTAAAAAGTGATATCAGTGCCTTTCATGTAACAACAAAAATGAACCGGGCTGATTCGTTGAATCCGAAGTTAACACGCTTATTTTCATCTTATCATTATCCTGATACATTAGTTCCTCTCTCACCTGAATTCCCAAAAGTGATGAGTGAAGCTTTTCAAAATGTGATGGATTCTTCATCTTTGATGCTTTCCGAATGAACTATTTAAGTATAGTTCTTTCCGATTTCAACCCTCTAGGAGGCAGAAGTCAACAGATCTCTCTTCCTTTTGTTGCACAAGCTATTTAAACTTGCTGCTACACCACATCCTTTCTCTGACCGGCTGACTTCCAGGAACTAACCTGTGGTTTTGAAAACAGTATTTTCCATAGCAGGCTGTATTAGTTATTATTGACATTATTCATGTATTCTGAAGGTGTGCCCCAGGGCTTTTACAATGGGCTACTAAAAAAAAGAAAAATCAAACGGCAATAAACAAAAGACAGAAGTCTTGCTCAACCACCTAAATGTTAATTCATTTGTTTTTGGACTTAGCACTTTGTTCACTGAGATAGGCTCTGAAAATGTTAAAAGCAAGGACAAAACGAATTTCCCATGGTCCCTAAAGTGGGGTGTTTTTTTTTTGCATGATTTTTATAAATAATTCAAGAATGTGTCATTTTTCTTTTTAAAGTTCTGTTAAGTAACAGCTCCTGAGAATTAAGCTGTCACTACTGAGTCTCTATTCTACCCTGGAACTAGCTCAGTAGCCTTTTCAGTCTTTATCCAACAATGAGTGAGACCATCCTCTTTTGTACTCTAAGATTTATTTAATGTAAACTATTTTGATTTTTTAATGATTTAGAATAAATGATGCAAGGCAGGCAAAAAAATCATTAAAGAGAGGGCTCTCATGCTTATTAGAAGAACGGTTTTCTGAGCACTTTTAAAAAGTCAGGTTGAGGTTGTATGTCAGGGCTCAAGTTTCACAGCCATCTCCACTTTGAAACATAATATATAAAAGCGGAGGTTTTTTATACGAAATCAAGTGTGTTTTCTGCTTAAGTGGGAAACATTTTAACATTTAAACTATGGTCAAGCTCTCCACTTTGAAATAGAAGGATCCGAGGAAAGAGCGATGGCTAGTTTGTTGCTGAAAGAAAGAATCTTTGTGCGATATTACTGCTGTCCCTTTGGCTGAAATGGCGACCAGCACTAATCTAAAGGTCAAGCTGGTAACAATGCTGAGTAGTGCGTTTTAACATCATTAAAAAAAATCTATAAAACGAAAGGGCTAAATCCAACCGCTTCATACTGATAATTGTGCAATTTCAATTTTGTTAATTACATGTTTATTATGGGCTCAGAATTTAGATAAATGTATGACAGTGTCTTAATCCTTAAAGAACTTCATTTGTGAATTTAAATAAGTGTACGATGGTGTCATAATCCTTAAAGAATTTAATATGGGGTTGGCCTGGTGAAACATTTAGGAAACAGTGTAAATGCCTAACTAGCAGCGTAAACAAGGAAAGGCAAGGGGAATGCACTTTAACTCCAAGTTCTCCAATTTTAAATTTCTAAACAACACGAATGCCTTTTGTAGATGCTGACACAATAAAAAAAAACGCTATTTTGGCAGGGAAGATAAACATTTGATAAAGTCTATATTAGTGAGAATAGACTTGCTACGCTGTTGCAACTCCTATCTTTCAGGTAGGAAGCACCCTGCATAAGAGGTATTTAGTAGATATTAAATTACTTGAAGTCAGATTATCTGGGTTCCAGTTCAGCTGTGTAACTTTGAGCAGGTCTCTTTAACTGCTGGCTGCACTGCACTTTCTTGATGAGATTGGTCTTTCAGAGCTCTTCCGGCTCTACAATTCTCTGGATTTTATGAACACTCTCTACAGTTTGTGTTTGATCTTTGTGTGTGTGTGTGTAGGTACAGACCCACACAGATAGACACAAACACTATATATTGTACTATGTACTAGTTGCTAGGGGCAACCACCACAGAAAAGGAAAGCAGCTGTGTCCAAATTCCTCACAGGTCTGGCATGGTCCAGGAGGACCTGAGACCAAGTTATACTTCTGTCACTGAGTTAGATGAAGTGCTCCTTAACCAGCTGTCTGTGGCTCTGGCTCTAGAGTATGGCCCGGTGGGAGTGGGGTGCAGAGGTGTTTAAACTTGTAGGGCTCCTCAGTCATGGCTCCTCCACTTACCAGTTGTGTGGCTTTTGACAGTTAAATAACTTCAGTTTCCTCAATTGTAAAATGGGGAGATGGTAAAAAGCTTAGCTTATAGGGTCGCTGTGAGGATTTTTATGACAATATATATAAAGCTAAAGCACTTAAAAGCGTGCTTGGCACATAATACATATTCAATAAATGTTAGCTGTTGTTACGAGATGGATATAGAGTGAACCTGTTATTAACAGAGATGGGGCTTGATGACCTGGAAACACTGGGAAAGCAATATTAACAGCTAACAGCCATGCTGTGCATAATGAATAAGAAAGAGGGAAGAGTAGTTGGTGCTATTAATAGCGTGGTCGGGGCCACAAGGCAGCGAAAATCCCCTAAGGCTTTGCTGTCCAATATGGTCGCCACCAGCCACGTGTGCTATGGAGCACTTGAAATGCATTTAGTCTGAAATGAGATGTGCTGTAAATATAAAATACACACCAGATTTGGTAAAAAGGTAAAATATCTCATTAATAATTTTATATTGGTTACATATTCAAATAAGTATATCTTGCATATATCGGGTTAAATAAAATAGAGTGGTGAACTTAATTTCACCTG
This sequence comes from Eschrichtius robustus, assembly GCF_028021215.1. Lineage (NCBI taxonomy): Eukaryota > Metazoa > Chordata > Mammalia > Artiodactyla > Eschrichtiidae > Eschrichtius > Eschrichtius robustus. The sequence goes on along the minus strand of NC_090845.1, from coordinate 117,621,351 downwards.
TTTCTTTTTACTTTGTAATTTTATTTTTAATATTTATTTATTTATTTATTTGGCTGCGCTGGGTCTTAGTTGAGGCACGCAGGATCTTTAGTTGCCACGTGCAGGATCTTTAGTTGCGGCATGCGAACACTGAGTTGCCACACGTGGGATCTAGTTCCCTGACCAGGGATCGAACCCAGGCCCCCTGCATTGGGAGCGTGGAGTCTTAGCCACTGGACCACCAGGGAAGTCTTCTTTTTACTTTTTTAATGTGGCTATAAGAAAATTTTAAATTACACGTTCAGCTGGTATTATCTTTCTATTGGATAGCACTGCTCTAAAGTGTTAAAGGAGCCAACTGTCCCTGCCCTTAAAATTTTTTCCCCAGTAAGTCTCTCACTGGAGGCTAAACTACCATGTGACTCTGTCCCAGAAAGTTCTATTTCCCTTCCTCCCAGAAGCTCTCAGAGAAGTCACCTTCTATCGCTGCCACCAGCACTGGGCTTTACTCTGATTTACTCATCCGCATGCTCCCATCATAGCTTTGCTGTGTCTCTTTTGGGGTGAGGATAAAGATTTCTGAAACGGTGCTGAGTGACAGGTCAGCCTGGCTTCAAGCACAGGCTCCATCATATCAAATTACGTATCCTGTCAGAGCCTCAGTTCATCATCTAGAACGGAAGGGTAACAGTAACAATTACCTATCTAATAGGGTCACAGTGGGAGATATTTATATAAAGTATTTAGAGCAGTGCCTGGCACATAGTAAACCCTCAATCAATGTTACAGGTGATTAACATCTTTGCCTGCTGTGTTTTTTGGGGTGAGGGGTCTGAATTAGTAAATCTGTCTTGAGTTTAGGTGAAAAATCTACCCAGGCTATTCTGCTGATGAATGATAAGACGATGGGATCACCAAAGATTTCACATTTTGGGTATTGGTATCTCTTGTTTAAGGTAACTGATGGAGTAGGGGTAGCAGCTGAGACCATTTCTTAGGGGCCAAGTGGCAGTGAAGAGCAGACTTTGTGAATGTGAAGCAAATGAAGGGGCAGAGATCTCCCGGAGCTGTGGCATTTGGGATTGCTGAGAAGGAGTGATTGAGCAAGGTGTGTGGAGACATGAGTTGCTCACTCAACCTCTGTCGACCCCATTTTCTGCAAACAGATCATTATTCTCTTTCTAAATACCTAAGTACACAGTTGAAACAAAATGGAACTCCAGGGCTATGGTAGTTCGGAGAAGGCAGAAATCACTGCTTGCTGGATTTAACAAAGAAAGCTTGCTGCAGGAGGTGTAACTTGAAATGGCCCTTAAAGAATGGGAGGAGAGAGACCTAGAGACCACTGATCTGCCCACATCTCTGCCAATCGTGTGTCCACGTCACGAGGTGAAGTATGAATCCACCTTGGACACAGTCATAGTCAGAGGGGTTCCCAGAATCTTTCTGATGACTTACGTGAATGAAACCCCTTATTTATAGCTTAAAAGATGAGGTAAAATGCAACTGGAGCCTCGGGTTCCAATCCTCACTCTTGTGGAGTATTTTTCTGTATAGTAGGCCTATGTGGAATTATGCCACATTAATTCCTGATTTACTGCACTCTTTGTGACCAAGTGTTTTGTGTTAACATTTATATCCACGAAAGAGGAACATTTTTGGCAGATTATTGAATACTTAAATGTAATAAGCACCTTAAATTTATGAGAAATCGTCATTTAATCAATAAAGAAAATGGACGGAAATAAAGAAAAAAGTTCATGAGAGAGATAAAAAGCCAAAGTCTCCATTAATTCTCCACACACCATCTCAACTCTCTCTCCAGAGGTAACTAATTCATTATTACTATTATTGCAGTTAAAAGGAAGACCAGGAAGAAGGGGTGGGGGGTAGGGGGGAAAGGAAGAACAAAAAAGAGGGGGGAATGAGATAAAGAGCGAAGATTTATGGAGTGGGAAGAGACCTCAGAGGTAATCTAGTAAGTGATTTGCTTAAATGTCATTCAGCTAGTTAGTGACAGAGAGCAGACTCAAGCTGAGATCTCCTGATTCTCACTCCCGGTCCCTTTCGACACTACCGCAGGGTTTGGGGAGAGGGTAGGTTAAAGCAGTCAGCGGGAAGGGAAAAGCCCCAATTCCCAGCCTCAGTCTTCTTAAGAGTTCCAACCCCTCCCCCTCTTTGAGATGCAAAAACCGCTCTCTAACACTTTGAACTGGCTTTCCTTAATCTTCCCTACGCCTTTCTATTCCTAACCACCAAAAGGAACTTCTCTGCGAGCTGTCTAAATCTTTACAAAGAAATTCCCTAGAGTTATCTTTATTTACTAGGGGAACATTGCTTGATCTCTCAGTTATATATTTTTAGACAGAGTTAAAGAATTGCTCATGTTATCTAGTGCTTTACATATGGTTTTTGGTCGTTAGTAAACACTTAGTGTTGAAATAGAATTTACAAAGTGGAAGAGAGCTGCCATTTCTGATATCCCCCAATACAAATATTCAACCTAGTCACTAGACCAACAGTGGAAGTGTCAACACACTCTGAAAGGGTCTCATAAAACTACAAAGTTGAAGTTGTCTCCACCATCACAGAGTTTACAAGCTAGTGGGGCGGATGGACAAAGCTCAATTATCCATAATGGCCTCAGCAAAGATGTGATAATACCTCATCTCATTAGCATGTTAGCATATGCTATAAAATATGATAATTTTAAACTCAGATGAACGCTTTTTATTCTTTTTCTCTATAAAAGGCTGGGGTGGGGATCCAATTCATGACATTCCTATACAACAATGGGGACACTGTTTCCACATTGCTCATTCCAAAAGGCATTTCTGAAAGCTAGAGATAGATGCCTTTTAGAAAGTAGACCACACTTTCTGGCACAATACTTAATTTATTCTCCTTTGATGACATGCCTGGTGGAATGAAGGAAATGGAGGGGGGGCATTCCATAAAACCTGATGAGGCAGAATTATAACACAGATGGTATAACAGTTTATACAATATTAACAGCTCTTTTAATGTCAAGCTAGTACATATAAAGGCATCAGAGAGTGAGCTGTGTTTCTCCTTTTTAACTGTATAGTTGAAGAGAAATCTAAGACGCAAGTAACACAGGAGGCAAATTTCAGTTTGCAGGTTATGAATTTGAACATAAAGTTGCATTTTGATGGTCAAATGCTCATTATTACTTGGTATCATGATTGGGGATCCCGATCTAGACTGGGGGTGGCAGGGGGTCAGAAATGTACCCATTTCCCTGTGCAACAGCCAGGTTCCTTGGAACACTTGAGTAGGAGGATGACAGTTTGTGTGTCTTTTCAGCTGGTGTAATCAGATCATAGTTAAAGCGTGAGGATGATTAGATTGTTACATTTTTGATAGCGCAAGTCTCCCAAAACTCTCTTTCAGTGCCTTGCTTGCACTCTGGTGCCCCAAATCTTGACAGTAAGAAGTTGGGGTCTTGGCAAGGAGGCTGATCATAAGGCATAGGGCATCAGCAGGAAAGAGAAAAGAAGGAAAAAGAACATTTATTGAGCACTCACGCATTGTGATCACTCTGTTGCTTTCACACATTATCTCATTTAATCTTCACAACAGCCCTACGGGAAAATCGAGCTTGAAAATAAATCAAAAACTATCTAGATTTCTTTTCAAATGAACCAACATAGTGGTTTTCTTTAATCTGGCTCTGTGACAATTAGTGGAGGCATCTTAGGCAAATTATTTTGGGGGGGGGGTCTCAGTTTCTTTGTCTGTAAAATGAAGTGATTAGGTTAGATGCCCACTAAGGATCTTGCCAACCTAAAATGTTGGCTCAAACTATCCTTTGAAAGATACTCTGCTATGTCCTTTCAAGGTTTAATGCTGTTACGTACAGTATTTCATCATAAACTTAGTATTGAAAGGGCATACAAACTTGACCAAGAGTTAGGCAAAGTGAAAGACAAATTGGAATTTGAGATTTTTTTTTCAAAAATTGTGATAATCTGTCAAATACTAGGATTAATTTCTGCAGCTGCAAATATATGATAGTGTTAAAAGCCAGCAAAATTAATTTTAGGATTAATTTGTTAGGAGCTTTAGATCTTAAACATCAAGACTTTTGTGTATACTTGGTAACTTTGTTACTGGAGTTAAAGAAAGATGCAGTAGGCATGCAGGGATTAATCAAGTACGGAGATTAGTTTAAGAATGGTGGGTTTGAATTGTAAATGAAATAGTTGAAATTGCAGAAAACCAAGGAACTGTAGAACAAAACAACCATAAATAGGACACTTTGTTTAGGAACCAAAACATAAAATGTATTCTCTTAACTTTTATATTTAAATTTCTGACACAGAAGTAACAATCAAGTAAATGTATTGACTCCCCCCCCCAGCAGATTTTAAAGATGTTATAAACCACTGTTTAAAGAAGAGCCTTTTGAAGCTTAATGAAGAAGGGTAATTAGTTGAGTGGGACAAATATAGCAAATAAAAATTGGTCTCATTTTGTTAAGTGATTAACCAAACTGATGGGATCTACTCAATTTCTAATTTGTTGATTATCCTTAGACACATTAAACTTTTGTAAATAATTTGGGTTAGGATATAAATAAAAGGATATATCTAGTTACTAATAAAAGATATAACATCCAGATACACTAATAAATAATATAATGTCAGAAGAATAAGTATATTGCCAACAACTGAAAAAACATGATTAAAATATGCAGAGGAAGAAAACAAATTTTCTTTCCGACCAAATTAAAGAAAGCCTCAAAGATTATAATTCAGTCTGAAGGCAAGGTGTATATCTTACTCTAAAGAAGCTACATGCTACTGTTCCTCAAGATCTAGTGGTTTCTATGCTTTTGTTTAAACAGTCTTTAAAGCAAAATTGCAAAGGAAATAAATATAAAAGGATTTACAGATTAGTCAAGTATTACATTCTAAAAATATAATTTAACCCTAGATACTCACCAGGATTATTTGTCTTGCTGTTTCTCCAAAATCAACAAGCAGACTCTATATTTAAAATGGCTTTGTTTATTAGCCTTGATATCCTCCAAGGAAGCATTGAACTTTGGTCTAGTTAATTAATTATAAAAAACATAAAAAGGTTTAACACGCGGTAGTACAGTATTTTTTTGTAACACATACCAACATATCATGTTTGCTTCTTTAACCTTGAGTTCTTGAATACTTAAAACATATCCTATAATAATGTTATTTAGTTCAGCAAGTTTATCAATTTGATATCTAAACATTTTCACAAATATGCAACCCATACTTAAATCGTAACTTCCACACTTTCTTCTTGCTTTAATCTTCTAGCAGCACATAAACCGTTTTAATTCTTAAAGATGGTTTAATAAGTAGCAGCTATAGAAATGGAATCACTAACAGCAATAAAGGAACCGTTTGTCTTAGTGATGTGAATCATATTTTAAATCTTGGGAGTAAAGTTTCAAGTAGTTAAATTCATTAGGACTTGAAAAAGTTGGGGGGCTATGGACAGATCACTCTCTTCTGAAAAAATAAAAATATACACAGAGCTCCAAGTTAGGGTTATAAATTCTATGATTTTTAAAAAAGAAAACTGTGTCCTTCCATGGTGAATTTTTAAATCATCAGTTTTCCTGTTGACTTAGACATCATTTCAAAAATTGCAAAAGTAAGCTAGATTACATTTGTTTTGAGAAAAAAATCTCTCTTTCATTTTTAAAGTAGATGTCTTCTGTAGGCTGTATCTGTTGAAAGATTCCCTTTTACAGTGAGTGCTAGCCCTGTTATTTAGGTTGTTCCAAGCTTTCATTGCCGTCCTTTCAGGCATCTGGATAATTCAACACATTTCACTGCGCCTTCCTCCTCAGCATGAAAAAGGCCAGACAATAGTTCTACTTCCTTCAGCAATCACAAGTCAGGAGACAGTTAAAGAGAATCTCTAAGCTTAGCAGAGGACTACCAAGCTGAGGATAAACGTTATCTTTGAGGAGAGAATAAAAAAGAGAGAGGAGCTCTAAAAAACACCCTTGTGCTCTCTCTGCACATAGGTAGTAGAACATTACCATGATTTACTGCAGTGATAGCAGAGAGAATACTGAATGACTTAAATTTTTCTAACCTTAGATGAATATTTGGGATCTCTTCTTAATCATGACATTTTCAAGTAACACACTTAATAGTGTAAAATTATTATACAATTGGATAATCTTTAACATTACGATTTACTTGCTTTGGAAGAATATGTGATGATGATACGTTTTGGGGATTGTGTTTTGAAGATAAAACTGTATCTTTCATCATGTTCCGTTCCATAACTATTTTCACTTAGAAAATTTATAATGGTGCAAAGATGGACAAATTTAATCTGAAAAGTGATTGAAAAAAAGTGATGTGTGTAAAACATTTCTGTTTTATAGCTTTTTCTTTGATTATAGTATTACAGTCTGCTAGCAATTTTATGGTCTGTAATACCAGAAGTTCCACTTCTAAGGTCACATAAACAGGAAAATCAAAGTGTTTCAAACAGAGTGTAAAAATACCTTTAACACTATTTAATCTTAATAGTGAATCACTTTAATGTCCGCTGAGTCTACTCTCAAGGTAGGAGAATTAACTTAAGAAATTTTTCTACTGATGAAAGGCAGGTTATTTTGATATCTTTTCAATATTTGCATAAGTATTTTGACTTGAAATATTTGACCTGTAAAAAATAACGTTGTTAGTGAGAGGAAACTGTTTTATCATACTACTGAGAGAAGCAAAGATTGACAGAACAGTAATTTTAAAGCATCACATATTAACAAAATTAGTTCCATGTTGTAAGTGCTAGTACCCACATACCTCATCCGATTTATGCAAGATGTAATTTCATTCTATTGTAATTTAATTATTCTTGCCATTCAAAACAAGATTAACTCATTAATAAGGGTAAGAAATGTTTGTAAATAATGACACATATTATTTTTAAAAAGCAAAGTTAGCAAAGACCAGTTTATAAAAGTAAAGTTTACTAACAAATGAAATTTAATAAAATGTGTATTTTAAACATTCATATTTCAGAAAGTCAATCCACCTCTTGCTGCCATTTGATCTTCATAAAACCCTTTGAGATTGGGATAAATATACTTTTACTTTCTACATTTTTTAAACCAAATTATATAATTGTGCATGTTCAGTTAGTGAAATTTTCTCTTTCTTAACAAGGGATAAATCTTTTGAAATTGATATTTAATTCACATTTGACACTATTCAGTTGAAGACGTACTGTTTATTTTCCTTACATGATTTATGTTGGTATACGCTATTGAAAAGAAATAACATTCCGAAGTTCATTATTAACTCAGATTTTTTCCTTTGTTTTGTTGACACAAATTTTCATAAACTAAGGCTTGGTAACAAAAAATTCAAATTTCTTTTATTCAGGTTAATTTATCTTAATATCCTGGCCATTCAAAACAAGACTGATTCATTTTTAAAATATGAAATGTTTGTAAATAAATGAATACTTTAAAAAAAAAGCAAAGTTAGTGAAAACCAGTTTTATCTGAATCTCATGAAATCACAGTTCTTGTTCTAGGATCAAATAGCAAAATAGCATTTGAAATATTTTCTCCTTGGAACCTCCACCCCCCCCCCCCCCGCCCCCCATATTGTTCAGTGAGTGTTCTGATCTACGGGCTTTGTTTTAGGCCTCATGGGCCCACACTCACATATGAACACAGAACCACACAAATGGAGCAAAACACGTACTGCAGGAGGATGCTGATTTCCTGATCCCAGGCAAAACTAGAGTGTAAGAGACCTTAACTGCAAGTGTAGTCCAAAAAATTAAAGTAGTAAACACACATAGAACAAAAGCTCTATTCTAGTTGTGTGAGGAACATAATACTCTTAAATTACTTTCTGGTTTCCATGGAGACCTTTTTGTCCTAAGATACCAATCATTAGGTTTAACAGAGCCACTTAATATTATTTCTAAATCAAGTAAAATGATTTCTCAACTGGGTAAAATGTCAAATTACCAGTATTTTTTAAGGTGCTAAAATCCAAACTACTTGAGATTGCTGCTTTCTATGGCACAATTACATCTAGAGTCAATATAGAGGAATCCCCCTCTCCTTTTCAGGCAGATGAAAGCTCAAAGTATCTCTATTTGGGGGGCAATTCTTCACAGGATATCTGTTTTCTAAATTCATTAGAAACTCAAAATAGTGGCAAGAATTTTAACTTGTGATGAGAATTCTTAGATAAGTTCTCCCTCCCTTCCTTTGGCCAGTTTCGATACCTTCCTTACACATTCATATAGAACATCTGGGCTTCTGTGTAAGCATATGTTCTATATGAGATATACATATATACACACCCATGCACATATATACCACATACACATATGCACACACACAGGCCAATCTGTTTGGACGTAAATGATGTGACTGGAGCTAGGAGTTGTGGCTCCTTTATTTTGCAGAATGCCTAAGTATTGTTTGTCTCACAATACTGGGAGCGAGCAGGAGCCTGGTGGGAGCCTGGAGCCTTAAGCCCTGGGTTGTGGTCTGGGGGAGGGGACGGGGTTGCCGGGTCACAAGCTCTTAGCTTTTAGCCTCAGCATGACCACAAGTTTTAAAGCATGAAGGGATCACGTGCTTTTCTTTGAGCTGTTAGCTATTCTGACTTTTTAGGGGTGTGTGTGAAATGCTTTGTTCTTTAGCTTTTTTTGATTCTCTAGGTATTTTGGCTGATGATCACATTTTTTTTCCAAAAGAAAAAGACAAAAATACATTACTTATGTATCAAAATGTCCTAGTTGTGGTTTTTTTTTTATAGTAACCTATATCTTGTACTTAATTTTACCTTGCACTGCACAGGTACTGAGATGGAATAAATTATTTTCGCCAGTTGGGAACTTGATCCAGACATTCTATATGTTGCAAGCATTAAAAAAAATTAAGAACAAGAAAATATCCTGGTAAAGCAATCTCAAAATACCTTATTCCGGGTATTGTTCTGGCTTTAAAGGGAAGGAGGGGTGGGAGGAGGGGTGGGAGTTGAGGGGGGCCGAGTAGGAAGACTCTGGGAGGATGTCTTGTTTAATGAACTGTTTAAAACTTTTGGAAAATTTTAAGCTAGTGAAGTCCCTCAACATGGTATTTCCATTGAAAGCGCTGCTTCTGCTTGTTCCTTTTTAATAGGATGATTTCATCTTTTCTAACTCTCTTCTGTCTCTCAAACCAAGACACATAGACAGAGCCGGAATGCCAAATTAAGACTTTTGATGATAATGAGATTTATTTGGGAACATTTTCCAAAATCAGGGTAATGGGTCTTTTTGTTCTGATGGTGAAGAGGATGAGGATATGTTTACTCATTGACCGGGAGCTCTGGCTGCAGCTGCAGGACACAATTAATTATGCTAATAGTTTGTGAGGAACGGATGTAACTCCCCTACCCCCCTTTTTTCGGGGGGAGGGGAGTTTGGCAAAAGGGGAAGGAGACGCCCTGGGGTCGGATCACATGATATTATCTTCGCGCCACTTTCGCAAAAACCCTTTTTTTACTCCAGGTTTTGCTCGAGCTCAAAGGTACTGTTCTTATCTTGCTTTAATACAATGTTTCTTAAAGTCGGGTTTAAGATCTCTTCCCTCCCGCTCCTCTTCTTTCCACTGCTAGTCGTTACCATTAAAGGTCGAAAGTTGCATTGCAGTCGGTGCAATCTCACAGGACGGATCTGGTTGGGCAGTAAACTTTGGGCTGCGTAGTTTCCAGAAAGTATCAGGCAGACGCGCCAGGGTGGGCTGCAGAGTCTGTTTGCGCGTTTTATGAAAAGGGGAGAAAGCCCACCTGTAGGAGTGACTCCCTTTGGAGAAACGAATGGGGCTTTCGTTGCCTCCACCGCTGACGCCTGAGGGGCACTGGCCGTTCAGGTTGGACTCCATCGCGGACCTGGGGCGGGAGAGGCCAGTCTTTTGTAATCGGCTTGCCTGAGCTACTACTGTGCACCAGGTTGAGAATCACATGGCGCCCTTGGCCCCGGCTGGGCTTTGGGCTGCCGCAATCTCCTGCGGTAACAATAGTGGGGAGGGAGGGGTCGGCTTCATTTGGCACACCCCCTCCTCACCCCCGCTTGCTTTCCAGTGCTTTCCTCCCCAGATCCTGCGTGCTCACTGCCCTCTCTGATTTGTAACTGTCTCCCGCACTCCCAAACCCTCTCCCCGCGCCCGGGTCCGCCAGGGACGTGGAGTAGGTATAGTCTGATGACCGCATTTTGCCCGGTGTTCAAAGTGCTGTATGCTTAATTCCATTTTTATTGTGCTTCTTAAACTAAGACGTCGTCTTACTTTTCACAGAGAGTGTCCTTGGGCTTTGGCCTTTAAGCAGGCAGCCCTCAATTGGTTCTCATTAGCTGTGGAATGAGAAGAGAAAGCAAGATAATTGCACCGTATCTTCCTTGCATTTGTGCATGTACTCGGTGGCTGCTACCGTTAACGATGCCTGCCAAGAAACCCTGATTTACTGGGTGAGGGGGGCTGCTGGCAAAGGCGAAATCCTCCTAACAGTAGCACAAGGTGCCAGAGGTTAAAACTTTCACATGTGCATAGAGTGAATATGCTGTGTCTGTATTTCTTTCCTCTTGGGGCCTTAGGAACACTTTCAATCTAGCGGAGAGGTGGCGCGCATGCGCGCGCCGGGTGGGGGACACCCCGGTCCCACGGCTCCGTGGGCCTCGTCGTCTGTCTCCGGTGGGGGGATGGGGTGAGCGCCGCGGGAGCGGGACCGGACGAGGTGGTAGCGAGTGCGCCATCCCGGGCTCGGCGCCAGTGGCACCGGCTCCAGCACCGGACGCCGCCCGGGCTGGCGTCCCAGGCGCGCCTTTAATTAAAGACTCCGGCTCGGGGGAAAGAGGGGAAAATGCCGACTGCGCTCGGCCCGTGGGTAACTGGGGCTCGGTGGGGTTTTCGCTTTGGCGGGGTGGGGGTTCCGTTTCCTAATTCCTGTGCGGGCCGGGTGGGCGGGGGCGGGCTTTTTTCCCTGGGCTATTAAAGGCAGAGGGGCGGGCTTTTCCCAGGGATATAGCTTCGGACGGAGGGCCAAGGGGACGGAGCGCTCCTCGAGTGGTGGCAGGAAGGCTAGTGGCCCCGCGTCGTTCTGGCCGGGGGCACTTTGGGTGAGGTGTGCTCTCGCGGCCCCGATTAATTTCCTGAACGCTGTTTCTCGCTTCTCTTCCTCCTCGGGCTCTGCGGGAGGCTGCGCTCGCGCCTGGTTCCCCCGAGCGCTCGGGTGGCGCGCGCGGCCCGGGGTGTGTGTGGGGCCGGGGGGGACGGGAAGAGGGGTGGCCGGTGCGGGGTCGCAGGGCGCGCCACCTGCGAGGGGCGGGCGCGGGCCGGGTCCCGCGCGGGGTGGCCCGGGCCGGCGGCCGGGGCAGAAGGGGAGAACCTTCTTTGGGGCAGCTCTGATCGGGGAGAGTTGACTGGCTGGGTGGGAGGGGACGGAGCGGGCGGGACTTGAGAAAAGCAAAGTACCAGAGTGCAGTTGAGGGGTAGCGGGGAGCGCGCGGGAAACGAGTCCCCCTTTCTCCTCCATCGCTGACCTTTAGGTTCCACGAGAACTTGGGGGGTGTGCGGAATGAGGGGGGGTGCACGTGGAGGGGGGAAAAAAGGACTCCCCTCCCCCTTGGCTTCTCTCCCACCAACCCGGGAATGGAGGGGGAGGGAGGCGTGGGCTTGGCGCGTTTTTGGTGCTTTGAATGGAGAACTCCGTTTCCCATGATGCTTTGTTTCTTTCTCTTTAATCTCGGTGGCGGCGGCTGCAGCACGAGGACGGGAGCGCGTGGTGTGAGCAGCTGGAGCACACCCTGGGCGCGCGGGCGGCTCCCGGACTTCAACGGGAGCACTAGGTAAGGGTGTGAGAGGCGCGGGAAGAGGCCGAGGGATTCACAAAGGCGGACTTGGAAGCTTTTGGGGGCGGGGGGCGGGTTGTTTTCCTTTTACATTTTAAAGGAGTGGGAGAGTGGCTGCCCGGCGCCGCGCGAGGTATACCAGATGAACGGTTAATTAAAGAAAGGTATTGACTGTAGAAGGCGCTCTCTCTGACCCGTGAGAGGCTCAATGTTGCCAAGTTGAGTCGGCAAATATTATGCATTTTTGACTCCAGTTTGGAGTATTTTTTTAAGGGAGAAAAAATACTTTACAGGCGGAGAAACCCAATTTAAGAGGGAAAATGATACTCTTTTCTACACTAATTTTACTCTTCTTTCCCCATAGAATTTATATTTTTAGATCTAAGTGTAATTTTTATGAATCAGTTTAAGGAGTTTTCTTATAAAGACTAGATTAATGGTCTGGGGTACCATGAAGGAAGTCCAACATTTGAAATTCCGTCACTAGTTAAACATTACAGATTCTGTGTCTCTGAATTTTTCTTTTTTTGACAAAACTTAACCCATCACGGAAGAGGTAGGGTAACCTTGTGAACCCTTTTCAAATAGGGGCTCATTTTCCTTGCTTCACGTTCTTAGGTAAGATAAGCACTTGGGAATGGAGAAGGTTTTCTTATGGACGATAATGACAAGAAGGGAAGAGGAGCTAATCTGCCTTCTTTGGGTTTAATGGAGAAAATGGGTCCATAAATGTTTAAACAGAACAAGAGCCCTTTGAAATAGATCAAAATGTGACATCTCTAGGCCATCTGTGCATTATGTGAAGAGCACAGAAGGCTGTGTTTCTTAAACCAGCTTTAAAGTTTCTGTCATAGTCTGTTAATGGGTTGGGGGCAGGGAACGTTCATTTCATCTAACGGTCACTTTTTGTATGGAGCCCCACCTCAAGAAGCAAACAGTCTTCTGATTTTTATATGCATCTTTCTCTGGATAAACCTCTTCTAAAATCAGGGGTGGGGGAGATAATGGGCCTGCACATTTTCTGGGAGGCAGATATCAAGTTTTCTTAGATGGAGAGGGGCAGTCCAAAATCCGCTTATACTTAAGAATTGGACTTCTGAAATTGCCAGTGTTATTTGTGTTCAACTCTGTGTAAGTAATTCAGAGTATTAATATTTCTCAGGACTTGGCTGAAATTCCAAAACCTAGCTGGGACTCTGAGCCAAAGAAAAGCTTGTTTCAGGAATATTAACTAGCAGTTTACTTGTTCAGCGTCTGATCTGTCTTTTTGTTTTTCGTTTCTGTTCCGAACCAGGTGAGTCCGAGTAGATCTGTGAGCACGGAGGAGAAGCGCTCGTGGGAGACACTTCTGCTACAGGAATGGGCCTTGGCCGTGTAAAAGTGCTTACAGTGCAGGTAGCTTTTTGAGATCTACTGCAATGCAAGCACTTCTTACATTACCATGGTGATTTAATCAATGGCTCCTGAGACCCGTAGTTTGTGCATAATGAAGCTGTTGGTGCTTTTGAGCCGTTCCTCAGAATGTGTCTCTTGTGTTAAGGTGCATCTAGTGCAGTTAGTGAAGCAGCTTAGAATCTACTGCCCTAAATGCCCCTTCTGGCACAGGCTGCCTGATACACAGCATTGGAAAGTATGCCTTGACTAATAATTTGCATAGGACACATTTCAAAGGTTTGCCTTTGGCTTTGTGCTCGTCCGTTGGGAGCAGAGGGTGGGGTTGTGAGCGGCGTACAGCGTCCTGTGCCAGGGATGAGACCGGGTCCCGGTAGTACCAAAGTGCTCACAGTGCAGGTAGTTTCGGCATCACTCTACTGTAGTGTGGGCACTTCCAGTACTCTTGGATAACACGTCTCTTGTTGATGGTGAGGACATTCAAAGACACTGCTACTCACAGTTAGTTTTGCAGGTTTGCATTTCAGCGTATATGTGTATATATGGCTGTGCAAATCCATGCAAAACTGATTGTGACAATGTGTTCTGTCGGCGGCCCTGTGACCACCTCCTCACGCATCTCCAGCCTTCGTACCCATTCATCCGTGGGTGGGGATTTGTTGCATTACTTGTGTTATGTGTAGAGTATTGCACTTGTCCCGGCCTGTGGAAGAAAGGAGGATTTTTATCGTCGTCTTATTTTAATTTTTAAAGGTTGTGAGTTCTGATATTTGGTAACTGTAAAATGACCTGTTTTGCTGTTGTCGGGTGGATCACGATGCAATTTTGATTAGTATAATAGGAGAAAAATTGCACGGTATCCATCTGTAAACCGCAGGACCCTTGTTGACGACAGTCTGCCTGTACTTAAGTAAGATGGTAAAATCCTTTTCTCTAGTGACTGCCATTAAAAAATGTTTTGAAACGCATCTGGAGTTTTAAAAATGATGATAACGATTTTTAAAATAAAATATTTGAAATCATGAAGGTGTGTTTTGGCAGTTTGGTGAAGGATCAGATTGTTAACGTAAGTGGACCTAAATTTGTAAAATAAATTTATAGATCTGAAAAAATTTGACTCCCTTTTTTTTGTTTTTTTAAAGATTAACAATGCTGGAAGATTTTTTTTTTAAATCTCATGGTTGGGTCCGTGGCGGGGTGGGGCGGTCCTAGGGAAACTTGGGCATGTCTGCTTTTCAAGTTTGCATCTGCATAAAGCACCAAGACACCTAATTTGGGGAATTGTATTATGCTGACAAATATTTGGACAAAATGTGCTCATTCTGTTTTAAGTACACGTGTTTATCCGTATGAGGGAGATGCAAAGTTGTAAACCAGTGGGTCACCTGCCCTGGAGGAACTGGGCACGTTTGAGATCTAACCTGAGGGTAGAGTGAACTTGTTAGTCCACTCGGTTTGGGGTTCTATGATGAAAGCATTTGGTGGAAGGGCCACTGAGATGGAGAAATACCACCTTGCTTTGGAGGCTAGTAAATGCTGGAAACCTGGACATAGGCTTATTAGAATTTGGAGTTCAGGGGTTCTGTAGCGTGACTAACCTTGAGCAGAAATTACTCATGTTAGCTGAGACAGATCACAAGGTAGAAAAAGTGAATATTGACTAATAACACAATAAAAGTGTTAAGGTTATTCAGCCAGTTGCCACTCAGATAAAGCAGTTTGGATCCTGTAGTGGTTCTTAAACTTCAGCACTTTTTAAAACACAGATACCCAATCTTATCTCCAGAGATTGACTCTGTAGGTCTAGGGTGGGGCCTGAGGATTTGTGTTTCCAACCTCGGTACCACCGATGCCTGGAGACCATTCTTGGAGAAGGACTGCTCAAAAAGAATGAAAGACCTCAGCTTCTAGGACACAAAGTCAACAAAAGAAGTTGTCTTTTAAACTTCATCTTTAGTCTTTATTTCTTATCAAAAAGAGATGTGGACTAACTAAAGATGTTATATGTGTGTGTCATTCTTATTTCTGTTGCCATGGAATTTTCGAATTTTTAAACCCTTTTAATTTTCCCTTATAACATTGGTCCAATTTAATCAGGAAGAGGAGCTCTTTTACTGAATTGCACTTATCCTTGAGCTAGTTGCCTAAGGCTTCCGTTTCCTCATTAGGGGAAACACTGATAACGTCGGTCTACCTCAAGGATATGTGGGTTAAGTGTGTTCTCTTTGGCAGTGGTTTGGGGGATGGATTTTACTTCTTAGTGATGAAGTGAAATCTTAATGAAAAGAGACTTTCGGTAGTAAATTCTGTCTTCCAGTATTAAGTAAGTGTGTGTGATTTTTTTAAAGTGACCAACGCTTGAGGCAATTATACAAGCATAAAGAACTCTACAGATATTTCCTGTGCTGTCTAATGCTTACTACTTTGTTGGTGCCTAATCATAGTTAAGTTTGATGTGGCAGCACAGCAAAGGTCTCCCTCCCCTCTAATAAAGTAGCTCAGTAAAAGAAGGGATTAAACCTTATTTGTTATAATCCTTAACACCAGCAAACCTCCACTTTAATAATGCAAGTTTATTGTCTCTAGTGGTTCACTGGTGCTTTCCAAAGGTGGCTAGTATGCAGTTATTGCAGTTTCCACTTTTAATGGGCATGTGTGGAGGGGCTCTGTTCCTGAGGGGTAGGCCACTTGGCCTGTTTTTGAGTCTCAATTCCTTCATCTAAAATCAAGGCTGACCTGGGCGATCCTCGGCTCTCTTCTAGCTTCACATAATCTGATCTGTCTTTGTTAAAGTTAGGTCTATCTCCAATAATTTTAAAAGTGCTTTGCATTCAAGTCATTGGTTTAGAATTTGGGGGAAAGGGGTAATTTAAATCGGTAGTTATATGGAAAATTAGTAACATACCATATGTAGCTTACTCATTTCTAAAGATTTACAGTAAGTTCAGGAGAAGCACTACCAGGTATATTATTTGCCTTTGATTCAGAGAGTAGTTTAATATTCCATGGCTTTTCAAGGTCATCAGTGTGGGCATTAATTTTCCCCAGACAGAAGAGTCGATAGGGCATCGGTTTAATTAGCCCAAACATATGTTGACTTAGAAGTTGACCTTTTGGCAATCCTGTTATATTAGCTTTGAAACAAGGGACTGTATCAAATTGTAGCTGAAAGAATCCTTCTTTATAGATTATAGTCCAGCTTTATTCTTAAGTAACTAGGGAGACTGAAGCCCCAGAAGAAGTGCTTTTGAGTAGGAGTGGAGTAGGATGGAGGTTTTGATAAACGATTAGGGACCAGTACGGTGAGTGCCAGGCTAGATGTCCAGAGGCAGGGGGGAGGGCACGTAACCCAGGCTGGGAATGGAGAGTGGCTGGGTCAGGAAGTCCTTCCCAGGGCCAGTGTCAGGAAAGGGGGCCTGAGGGGAGGTAGGCAGGAAGGCCAGTGAGGGGTCTTTTTTAGGCAGAGTTTTTTGTGCAAAAAGAAGAGATCAGATGGAGGCCCTTCCAAAGAACTACACTTGGTTCCGAATGGTCTGGCCCATGTGAGGAGAGAAGTAGGTTAGGACCAGATCATAGAACCTTGTCCCAAATGGAAAGGGAAGTCACTTAAGAGTTTTAAGCAGAGAAATGGCATAAGCTACATTTGCCCATTCAGTAAGACCTCTCTGACAGCCACATAGAGGCTGGCTTGGAGACCACTGGGCCCAAAGCCAGCTAGGAGGCTGTTTTACAAGTGGGAGACGAAGACGCGAAACAGGACAGGGCCTCAGGATAGAGGTAGCGGCAGCTTTCTCCCATAGATACATGGATAAATTTAATACAGTTCCAACCAGTATCTTGAAGGGACGGTTTCCAAACTTCACGACGATTCTAAAGTTCGTCCGTGAGAATAAACGGGGAAGAACAGTCAAGAAAATGGTGAGGAAAAAAAAGAATCATGAAGTGGAACTTGTATTAACAGATACTAAAACTTACAAAGTAGCATTTTAAAAGTGATGCTACAACAAAAATAGATGCCTGTTGGTGAGATTTCTATGCTGTTCTACAGATGGAAGTATATATGTGTTTAGACGATCATTAAGGTGTCATTTCAAATTGGTAAAGAAAAGATAGGTTAGTAAAAATTGCTGGGATGATTGGTTAACTATTTTGAAAAAACCTGAAACAAAACAGCAGTTAAAGCTCTCATTCCACACATCAAAATAAATTCCAGATGGATGAAGGGTTGAATATAAAAAATGAAACTTCGTATTATCTTAATCTCTCTACTTTTCTTTATATTTAAATTTTTCATAATGAACAATTAAAGCAATAATTAAACTATAAAATACTAAGAAGAAAATAAGGTGACTATATGATCATGAGATTGAGAAAAGGTAATTTAAGCATAACATTGATGACAGAAACCACTAAAAAAAGATGAATTTGAACACATAAAAGCTTCACATCAAAAACCATCTTAAAATTAAAAAGCAAAAAGTAAACTCATTATTTTATAGAAATCCTGTAGTAAATCATTTGTAATAAGAGTATCATTAGCTACCTATGGCATTTCTCTTTAGTGTATATTACGGTTTCATCTTAATAAAAGGATAATAATAATCACATTACCATTTGTTGAGACTCTCGTTTAATACTCGCAAGGCTTACAAAAAAATAAAAAATAAAAAAAATAAACTCAAAAATCATAGTGTTCAATGTAGTATATATGAATAGTAAACTAAGTTCCTCTCTCCCTCCCTCCCTCCTTCCTTCTGGGAATGTTTATTGAGGATCTATTATGTGCCAGACACCCTCTTAGTGCTAGGGAATCAGTATGAACAAAACAAAGTCCCTGCTCTCACAGATCTTTTACTCAAGTAAGGGGAAACATTAAATAAACAAAATAAATATGTACTATGTCAGATGGCAAGTGCTATGCAGAAAAATAAAGCAGGTGTATTCATTTGCTAGGGCTGCCATAACAAACTGGGTGGCTTAAAACCACACAAATTTATTCTTTCATAGTTCTGGAGGCTAGAAGTCCAAAATCAAGGTGTTGGCAGGCCCTCTGAAGGCTCTAGGGGATGATCCTTCCTTGTCTCTTCCCGACTTCTGGTGGTTGCCCTCAGTCCTTGGCATTCCTTGATTTGTAGATGCATCACTCCAATCTCTGCCTCTGTCATTATATGATACTCTTCCTGTGTGTTTGTATGTGTCTCTCTGTCTCTTATAAGGACACCAGTCATTGGACTTAGGGCCTGTCCTAACCCAGTGTGACCTCATCTCAACTTGATTACATCTGCAAAGATTCCATTTCCAAATAATGTCACATTCACAGGTACAGGGGTTAGGACTTGACCATATCTTTTGAAAGAACACAAGTCAACCCAGTATGGCAAGATGGGGAAACGGTGCTGGGGTTGGTTGCTATGTTAAAATACGACAATCAAGGGAGTTATCACTGATGAGGTGACAATTGAGTAGAGAGGAGGAGGTCATGAGGGAATGAGCTATGTGGGTATGGAAGGAAGAGCACAGTAATTACTCTTAATCTACAAGGAACCACATAATAATAATAGCTAACATTGAGCACTTTCTGTGTTTTAGACACTGCAATAATAAATGCTTTACATGCATTATCTCATAATTTTCACAACCCTTTAAGGTAGTAATATTCTACAAGATAAATCTATTATTATGTCCATATTAGAGATGAAGAAACTGAAGCTCAGAAAGGCCAAGTAATTTGTCCAAGTTTGCACATCTGGTAAGCCAAGAACTAAGTCCATATTAAGTCCATATCCTTCTGTCTGCAGAGTCTAAGAAAAAAACTCCTAAGTGATAACTTTTTAAAAGTTCATCCTCAGCAGTAATCTGTGCAAATTAAAACAACAGTGAGTTTTTCTTTTGACATATCAACTTTATCACGGTTAAAAAGATTGGGGATAAGAGTGTATACTGTATAACTCCATTTATATGACGTTCTAGAATAGATTAAATTAATCTCCGGCAGGAAAAAAAATCAGAGCAGTGATTGCCTTTTGCAAGGGTAAGGGGCCCAACTGTGAGGGGGCATGGGAGAACTTTCTAGGGTGATGCAAATGTTCTGTATCTTGACAGGGGTTTGCGTTACACGGGGTGTGTGCATTTGTCAAAACTCATCAAAGCGCATACACTTAAGATTCGTGCATTTCACTATATGTTCATTTTATCTAAAAAAGAAATTAAATATTGAACTCTAGTTAATAACCAGCATGCTAAAGCATTTAGGGATAGAGTGAACTGATGCTGCACAACTTACTTTGAAGTGCATAGAAAATTAAGGTGGACTGATGAATGGCTGGATAGATATGCCCTAAAGTCAATATAGCCAGCTGTTAACAATAGTAGAACTTAGGTGATAAGGATGTGTGTGTTCATGGTACAATTCTTTTAGCTTTTCTTTATGTTCAGGAGTTTTTACAATAAAATGTTGGGAGAAGAACATAATTGGATGAGGGAAGAATATAGATAATTATAATAATGACTAATAGTTACTGAGTGCTTACTATGTGCCAGGCCCTGTACTAGTGCTTCGCATGCACTATATCTTTTAATTCTCACGATAGCCTATGAAGTAAGAAATTCTATTATCTCTATCTTACAGATGAAGAAAATCAGGCCCATAAAGGTTAAGTAACTTGCCCAAGGTGACACAGCCTGCAAGTAGGCGAGCCAGGCTATGAATCCAGCCTGATTCTAGTGCCCAGGCTGTATATGGAATTAGATAGTAAGTGGGAGAATCTTGCTGATAGTTCATCTAATTAGAATGTGGTAGCACCGGAGTAGCCTAACTCCAAAGTCCACACACTTTATCCCTACTCCTTGCAGTTTCTCTGGAGTGGCTCCTGGATTTCTGGCAAGCACAGCTGAAATAGAGAGGAACAGCAGGTGGTGGCGATAGGTAGAAGGTTGGGAGAAGTGATGCAGGATTGGTGGAGGTGATGGAGAAATATGATGAGGTCACTTTTGTACATGCAGGTTTGAGAGGTCTTTGGGACATCCAGGGAGAGGTGAAGACAGCAGGTACTAGAGCAGAGGACACAGATCTGAGTCTGCATGTCCATTAAAGCCTTGGCAGTGAGAAGAGCAGAGAGTGCTGAGGACAGAACCTCATTTAAAGAGTTGATGAAAAAAAGAGTATGCAGCCAAGATGAGGATCAAAGAAAAAGCAGGAGAAAGTGGTGTCATAGAGATCAGCATTTGTCGTGTATCCCAATTTCATATCATTTTCACTTAAGAACATCTGGTCTTGTATTGGAAAGTACCCAAACAGCTTTATGTAGCTTGTCTTCTATAGGAACATATGAGAAAATTTCCTCATGAGTTATATTCACCATATTTTTAACAAGACAAAGGAAAAGCAAGTTCACTTTAGGAAACATAACATTGTTTCTGTTGATGGTGAAGTGCGGGTTCTTCCATATTATTCCAGTAATTCCTCTTGTTCTCCAATAATTTTTCCAGGCCTAGATTACTTTGACTATATGCCAGAGCACTTTGAATGCTTTAGGAGAACCAAAAGGTCAAACTGTATCTGTTTTACAGTGACTTCTGTTCTTCTGTTGCTTTGAGTAATTTATGTAGAATTGTGCTTAAAGGACAATCCTGTTTAAACACTCTATGTTGGAGGTCTGGGATGGTTTTTCAACTGACTTGTCGGGAGCAATTATAATTACTATCTATAGTATTGGTTTTTAAAGTGTATCAAATTTGATTTTAGTACAGTCATTCGACAAAGGCTTAAGCATCTCTAATTTGCTTAAATTGCTTTGGCCACCAAACTGGGGATATTACTAGAGCTATTTCTAGGAGCTGCTCAAAAGCATCGACTTGGGAAACACTGTTAAAGCCATTGCTTCTAATTTATTTCATGCATACGCGATGGTTTTCTGCCTTGAATAATTTGAAAACAGCCATAGTTTAGCTTAATGCATAAGTATGTTATTTTAATTTTGACAGAGCTCTTAAATTTTAGGATAGGAACTAACTGTATTGAATGCAACTGGAAATAAGTATACCTGTTTGATGGTAAAAACATATTATCAGTAATTTTTCTAAAGACAAAAACTTCATAATGCCCCCAGGCTTTTAGGTGCTGATTTATGTTATACCATGGTTGATTCAGACAAAATTTATAATCTTTAATATTAATAATTGGAAGCAGTATTTGAATAAATAGCGATTCTTTCTTGAACATGAAAAATACCTTAAATCAGAAACCAAGAATATTGTTTTTGCTTCATCAAGTTGAGCAGCTTTCACTTCCTTTCTTCCTGGCCCAACTGTGTGATCTTCCCCACATTTCAGAGTATAACTGAAACATGGCTTAAACTTTTACTTGTAGGTACATTATTAACAATAAGCACTTTTGAAAAAGTTTGACTACCGTGGTGGTTGTGTGTGTGTGTGTTTAGCACTGTGTTTTTAAAGTGTGGTCAGATGAGTTTCCACCAAGTGACCTTAGGGGGACTGGCCTATCATATAATAATCTCTATCTTAGCTCTTAGTACAGATTCTGTAGGATAGTGAATCTCAACCACAAACCATCACATTATTCTTGACAAAACCAGCAAAACCAGCATCACTCTATCAATTAGTGTGTGTGTGTGTGTGTGTGTGTGTGTGTGTGTGTGTGTCTTGTGATGGGATAACCAGTCAGTAGGGGTTTTAGTTATGCTGAATTGATTTTTTAATCATCACCCCAGGCAATGACTAGTCTAAGCCAGAAAATAGTGGCAAAGCCACTATTGAATTCTGGTCTGAGCTTGCTAGCAAATTTGCTATGTGACCTTGTGTATCAAAATAAAACTCTGCTAGTCCTTCACCTGTAAGTGGAGAGAACCACAGCCTCCTTTCCTTATTAAAGGTTTCTTTCACCCTACAGAGAAATCAAGGTGCCAGATCCTTGGGCAGTACAAGGATCCAGTAGTGGATATCTCTCATAACATTTTGCTGAAGGTTAAGTCACTGATAGGGAAGTCTAGCTGGAACCAATCTGGAAAATTACGGGACATTAATTCGCTGCTTTGACAGCCGATTATTTATTTATTTATTTATTTACTTACTTACTTACTTATTTATTTTGGCTGCGAGGCATGCAGGGTCCTAGTTCCCCGACCAGGGATTGAACCCACGCCCCCTGCATTAGAAGGGCGAGTCTCAACCACTGGGCCGCCAGGGAAGTCCCAGAGAGCTGATTATCTTAGAGGAAGGCTTATCCAGACTTCATGATGGGGTGACACTAAATTGAAGGCATCTAGATTCAATCCTAAAGTGTAAGCACATATAATTTTTGCAAATTTCAGGGGTGACTTGATTTGTCCACTAAATTCCTGACATTGAACTAAGTAGGTAAATACCTGCCAAAGCAGATTATGTGACCTTAAGCAATTTTCAGGCTGGAGAACATCAACTACTCAAGCTAGAAGGGAAAAAGAATGAACATTTATAGAGTGCTTACTATGTGCTGGATGTTTTATACATATTGTCTCATTGGATCATCACAAGGATCCTGGGAAGTAGGAGTTATGCCCATTGAGGCTCAGAGCAGTTACCTATTGTATTTTTTTTAACTTACTGTAATTTGGCCAAGATCACAAGTCTAATAAAATAATAAATTGGCTTAAATGCCACTTCTTTTTTTTTTTAGCTTTTCAATTTTAATTTTTATTTATTTAAAAAAATTTTTCTATTTATTTATTTATGGCTGTGTTGGGTCTTCATTGCAGTGCGCAGGCTTCTCATTGTGGTGGCTTTTGTTGTGGAGCACAGGCTCTAGGCATGCGGGCTTCAGTAGTTGTGGCACATGGGCTCAGTAGTTGTGGCTCACAGGCTCTAGAGGGCAGGCTCAGTAGTTGTGGCACATGGGCTTAGTTGCTCTGCAGCATGTGGGACCTTCCCAGATCAGGGATCAAACCTGTGTCCCCTGCATTGGCAGGCGGATTCTTAACCACTGTGCCACCAGAGAAGTCCCTATTTTTAAAAATTTTATTTTATTGAAGCATAGTTGATTTACAATGTTGTGTTAGTTTCTGGTATATAGCAAAGTGATTCAGTTATACACACACACATATATATATTCTTTTTCATAATCTTTTCCATTATGGTTTATTACAGGATACTGAATATAATTCCTTGTGCTATGCAGTAGGACCTTGTTGGTTATCCATTCTGTATATACTAGTTTACATCTGCTAATCCCAAACTCCCAACCCCACCCTCCCCTCCCCCCCCCCCCTTGGCAACCACGAGTCTGTTCTCTATGTCTGTGAGTCTGTTTCTGTTTTGTAGATATGTTCATTTTTGTCATATTTTAGATTCCACATATAAGTGATATCATACAGTATTTGTCTTTCTCTCTCAACTTACTTCACTTTGTATGATAATCTCTATGTCCAACCATGTTGTTGCAAATGGCATTCATTCTTTTTCATGGCTGAGTAATATTCCACTGTGTGTGTGTGTGTGTGTGTGTGTGTGTGTGTGTGTGTGTGTACCACATCTTCTTTAACCATTCATCTGTCAATGGACATTTAGGTTGTTTCCACGTCTTGGCTATTGTAAATAGTGCTGCCATGGACATAGGGGTGCATGTATCTTTTTGAATTATAGTTTTGTCTGAATATATGCCCAGGAGTGGGATTGTTGGATCATATGGCAACTCTATTTTTAGCTTAGTGTTTTGGGGGTTTTTTGGCCATGCTGAGTGTTTTGTGGGATCTTAGTTCCCCAACCACGGATTGAACCCGTGCCCTTGGCAGTGAAATGTGGAGTCCTAATCACGGACCGCCAGGGAATTCCTATTTTTAATTTTTTTGAGAAACCTCCATACTGTTTTCCATAGTGGCTACATCAGTTTACATTCCCACCAACAGTGAAGGAGGGTTCCCTTTTCTCCACACCCTCTGAAGCATTTATTGTTTGTGGACTTTTTAATGATGGCCTTTCTGACTGGTGTGAGGTGGTACCTCATTGTAGTTTTGATTTACGTTAAATGGCACTTTAGAGAAACCTTACTTGATACTCTGTGGAAAGTAGATTTCCACCTCCCCCCATCACCACAGACTATTTCTATCATAGTATTTACTGTATGACATTTATCCAAATTTATAGTTATTTGTTCACTTGCTTGCCTCTTGCCTGTTTTCCCAACTAGAATGTAAGCTTTGTAAGGGCTGGGACTACCCCACTATCAGCCTTGTTCATCTCTGTCTCCAGCGCTCGACTTGGTGACTGACACATCGTGGACACTCCATAAATACTCCTTTAGTGAATGAATGAATGAATCAAAAAGCTTGTCTGACACAGACTCTTTTTTCTTTCCACAACATAACATTGACTCACATGTTTAGAGATGGAAAAGTTGAGAGTCAGAGATGTTAAATAACTTGCCCAAGAGGCCTAATACAGGTCAGACCATGAAGGCTGATCGTGGTCCAAAGACCTGTGATTGTATCAATTAATTCACACTGGCCCCAAGTCGCTTGTATTTTGGTTTGCTATAGAACCATCAAACAAGCAGCACAAAGGATCTGGGATCAAGGACATAAGCAAGGGAGTGGATGCAGTTCCCAATGACTCCGTTTCTTGCAGAGGTCTGGGTGGTCAAGGCAGTCTTCCAGGGGTGAGAAACCTGCCAGGTGGGAAGAGCCCTGGAGCCAGGCTTACAACTTTGTGTAATATTCTTCTGGGAGTAGCCACATCCTTCCTCAAGGGGCTTCCCACTACAGCAGGCAATTCTTTGCTGCACTGTGGTGCCATGCTGAAGACTTCTCTGTCGTACTGGGTCTTCAGGCTCCCCAAACGTCACAACTGGCTAGTGGCAGAGCAAATTCAGCTCTCTTGACTGAAAGCCAGATTCATGTCACAATGCATACTGATGTAGTTTGCTATTACTGCCCAATATAGTAGGATATGATGTGATCATTATCTGGGAAATATCCATATAGGAGAATTAGGGAAGAGTCAAGTTGTAAGGCTGCAAGAGTAAAGTCAGAATCATGAGGCCATGGTCCAGAAATGGCCCACAGTGGAAGAAGTGTGGGCTCGTGGGCAATTTACTTAACCTCTCTGTGACTCAGTGTCCTTATCTATGCAATGAGGATATGGGAAAGTTTTTAACGCCCTTAGTTTCAGCTCATTCCTCCATTAAGTGGAGATAATGAGGGCTAGTGTGTGGTTTTAATGAAATAATAAGACATAAATTTAGCAAAAGTCTTGGTCTATAGCAAGCACCCAATAAATGTTAGTTGTTATTATGAATACTA
Source organism: Eschrichtius robustus (assembly GCF_028021215.1). NCBI lineage: Eukaryota > Metazoa > Chordata > Mammalia > Artiodactyla > Eschrichtiidae > Eschrichtius > Eschrichtius robustus. The sequence continues at coordinate 117,595,804 of NC_090845.1, read as the reverse complement.
AAAAATAATAAAAAGAAGTGCTAGATGAAAACTAAATGAGTAGTATCTGTAATTGGAATAGTGTCTGACACATAGTAAGCTACATATTTGGGCTTGTTAAATAAGACAAATAAAAATAAAAATGAGGGACTTCCCTGGTGGCACAGCGGTTAAGAATCCGTCTGCCAATGCAGGGGACATGGGTTCGATCCCTGGTCCAGGAAGATCCCACATGCTGCGGAGCAACTAAGCCCGTGAGCCACAACTGCTGAAGCCTGCGTGCCTAGAGCCTGTGCTCTGCAACGAGAAGCCACCGCAATGAGAAGCCCGCACACTGCAACGAAGAGTAGCCCCCGCTCGCCTCAACTAGAGAAAGCCCGCACGCAGCAACAAAGACCCAATGCAGCCAAAAATAAGTAAATAAATTTTTAAAAAATGAAATAAGGTACAAAGAAAGAAAGTTATAGGTAGAGTGCCTTAACCTATCTTTTTTTTTTTAAACATCTTTATTGGAGTATAAGTGCTTTACAACGGTGTGTTAGTTTCTGCTTTATAACAAACTGAATAAGTTATACGTATACATACATCCCCATATCTCCTCCCTCTGGCGTCTCCCTCCATCCTCCCTATCCCACCCCTCTAGGTGGTCACAAAGCACCAAGCTGATCTCCCTGTGCTATGCGGCTGCTTCCCACTAGCTATCTATTTTACATTTGGTAGTGTATGTATATCCATGCCACTCTCTCACTTCGTCCCAGCTTACCCTTCCCCCTCCCCGTGTCCTCAAGTCCATTCTCTACGTCTGTGTCTTTATTCCTGTCCTGCCCCTAGGTTCATCAGAACCATTTTTTTTTTTTAGATCCCATATATATGTGTTAGCATACGGTATTTGTTTTTCTCTTTCTGAGTTAATTCACTCTGTATGACAGACTCTAGGTCCATCCACCTCTCTACAAATAACTCAATTTCGTTTCTTCTTATGGCTGAGTAATATTCCATTGTATATATGTGCCACATCTTCTTTATCCATTCATCTGATGATGGACACTTAGGTTGCTTCCATTTCCTGGCTATCATAAACAGAGCTGCAATGAACATTGTGGTACACGACTCTTTTTTTTTATAAAGGTTTTACTCTTTTTTTAACAATTTCTATTTATTTATTCATTCATGGCTGTGTTGCATCCTCGCTTCTGTGCGAGGGCTTTCTCCAGTTGCGGCAAGCGGGGGCCACTCTTCATCGCGGTGTGCGGGCCTCTCACTGTCGCGGCCTCTCGTTGCGGAGCACAGGCTCCAGACGCGCAGGCTCAGCAATTGTGGCTCACAGGCCTAGTCGCCCCGCGGCATGTGGGATCTTCCCAGAGCAGGGCTCGAACCCGTATCCCCTGCATTGGCAGGCAGATTCTCAACCACTGCGCCACCAGGGAAGCCCCTCCAGCATTTATTGTTTGTAGATTTTTGATGATGGCCATTCTGACTGGTGTGAGGTGATACCTCATTGTAGTTTTGATTTGCATTTCTCTAATGATTAGTGATGTTGAGCATCCTTTCATGTGTTTGTCAGCAATCTGTATATCTTCTTTGGAGAAATGTCTATTTAGGTCTTCCACCCATTTTTGGGTTGGGTTGTTTGTTGTTTTGATATTGAGCTGCATGAGCTGCTTGTAAATTTTGGAGATTAATCCTTTGTCTGTTGCTCCATTTGCAAATATTTTCTCCCATTCTGAGGGTTGTCTTTTCGTCTTGTTTATGTTTTCCTTTGCCGTGCAAAAGCTTTTAAGTTTTATTAGGTCCCATTTGTTTATTTTTGTTTTTATTTCCATTTCTCTAGGAGGTGGGTCGAAAAGGATCTTGCTGTGATTGATGTCATAGAGTGTTCTGCCTATGTTTTCCTCTAAGAGTTTTATAGTGTCTGGCCTTATATTTAGGTCTTTAATCCATTTTGAGTTTATTTTTGTGTATGGTGTCAGGGAGTGTTCTAATTTCATACTTTTACATGTACCTGTCCAGTTTTCCCAGCATCACTTAATGAAGAGGCTGTCTTTTCTCCATTGTATATTCTTGCCTCCTTTATCAAAAATAAGGTGACCATATGCGCATGGGTTTATCTCTGGGCTTTCTATCCTGTTCCATTGATCTATATTTCTGTTTTTGTGCCAGTGCCTGGCTTAACCTATCTTAATACCTTCATCATTTTGGGTCCCTAATTGTCAATTGGGAGTTTTCCTTCAATGGGTATATATCTCTGATTTTTTCACTTTCTTTGTAGGTTTCCAAAATCAACTTTATAGGGACATACTTTATAATCAGCTTTATTAAAACAAAGCAGTTTCTCCTGATTCTCACCCCAGAAAGGTTCAAAGAGGCCCAGGGAGCCCAGGGGTTAAAGGTCAGAACATCTTGTGAGAGAACAGGGGAAAGCTAGAATTATATGTTTCAACAGGTGTTTTATGATGGAACTCATTAAACTACATGAACGTGTGAAAATAATACCCTGCACTTGTATGATACTTTTCACTATTTCCTTCAAAGTATTTCATGTCTAGTATTTCATTTGTTCTTGTAAGGTCTGTGTGTGGTAGGGAGAGCAGGTATTCTCATTTGACATAAGAAGAAACTGAACCCAGAGACGTTCAATTTAGTCAACCAACATTTATTGAGCCAGTACAATGTGTGAGGCATTTGTGATACAAAGATGGATAATACATAGTATCTGCCTTTAATTAAACCATCTCTTGAAATAGAGTATGTTAAATGCTGTCATGGGGTATGGGAGGGGCATGGTGATCAACTCTGTGTGTGTGTGTGTGTGTGTGTGTGTGTGTGTGTGTGTGTAAGGGGAAGGGAATCAGGGCAGGCTGCACAGAAGTGCTCCTTGGATTGGGTTATAAACAGTGGTGTGCTGGTAAATACTTAACAATGGGCTCTCTAGGGAAAACCAAGCCCTTACTTGTGGCATTTGCTGATTTCTGTGCTGTAAATACCCCCACCAACTTCAAGCTACCAATGTGAAGTCAATGAATGCAGAGTTGGGAAGGGATGTACAGCAGCACATCTTTTTTTGTTTTTTTACTAATCAGATTTATTTATATAATAGAATATTAAACATTTGCTTATAAAATATTTTTCCTACAATTCACACGCCTTTATATGTGAGATTTTTATTTGGGATAGACAAGGGTTTTTTTCTAACTTCGCCTAAATTTCTCTAATAAGTTTGTAACAGAGTTAAAAGCTTTTCTTGGGTCACATATGTAGTTTTTTCTTTTTTTTAACATCTTTATTGGAGTGTAATTGCTTTACAATGTTGTGTTAGTATCCAGCAGCACGTCTTTATAGAGTATTTCCACCACACAGACGCAATGGACATAAATAGCATCACAAACATGGATAACAGTAAAATGTGGAAAAATAATTAGGAAGTGATGAGTTTTGAGTATTTATTACCTTTACTTTTAATATAATTTACTTAATTTGAAGTTTATTTAATTCAACTTTGAATAATGGCAGCGTTTAACAACCAGTTCACAGAATTTGTGTTTTAACAATCAGCTCTCGTGAGCCTGTGATCTGATTCCAGCACACCACTGGCAAAGAGTGAGTTGCTAGGTAAGTAAGCGAGGGAAGGACATTTCAAGTAGAGAGAATCACATGTGTCAAGGCAGCAAGCATATGAAAGAGCATAGTGCTTTTACAAAACTGCACATGATCTGGTGAGGGTTCTTAGAAATCGATTTTCTGTGATGCTAATGAATTTTAAGCTTCAGGGCTCCTCACTTGTGGGGCCTCTTCCCGCAGAGAATCTCTTACCTAATTTTGTATTTGTAATTTTGTATTCTTTTTCTTAAAGAGACCTCATTGAGTGGTATATACTTCAGATGCCGAATTAACTCAACCCCTGAGTGCCCTATTTAAGAAAGAACAGAGCCAGAGATGAAGTTGTTGAGGATAATGGAGAATCTGTTATGTCACACAAAGAAGTGGACTTGATCCTATAGGCACTAAGGGAAGTGATCTGATCAGGTATGTGCTTTGCTAGCAGAATCTTTTGCTGTATGTGGAGAATGGGTGGAGGGGCTCTGGTAGCAGCCCAGGTGGTTTGGACTAGAGAGGTGGTGGTGGAGATGGTGGGATGGGTTCAAAGATATTATGAGGTAAAATCAGCAGGACTTGGTAGTGAATTAGATTATATTACATGGGGAGGGGTAGTGAGGAAGAAGAGACAAGGATAACTTTCAGTTTTCTGGGTTAGGTCACCCGGTGGATGGTGGTTCCACTGAGCAGGACAGAGCCTTGTAAGTAACGCATATAAACTACAAAATTCTCAAAAGGCACTCATGAATGGAGGATGGGATTTTCAGTCAGCCCGACTTAGGTTCAAATCCCGGCTCTGACAATTGTAGCAGAACTAGAAACTGGGCAAGTTGTTTAAACTGAGCCTCGGTTTCCTCATCTCTAAAATTTGAGTGTTCTCATGGAAATTAAGTTAAGTTTGTAAAATAGGTCTCAATACATTGGAAGAAGACTACATAGGGGGTGGGGAAGAAGATAAGTTGGACAAATCAATCGTGTTGGATCTGAATTGCTTGTGGCATATCCAAGTGGAGATATCCAATATGAAGACAGAGCCCTGGAGATACGAATATTTTAAAGGGCAGTTGAAGAAAGACGATCCAGTAAAAGAGACTGCAAACGAGTGACCACGAAGATAGAAAGAGGACTAGGAAATAGTGATGTCATGGAAATCACTGCTGAACCTCTTAGCGCCACAGCCTCACAGTCAATTGGCTTCAACTCTGCCTACTTCAAACCCCGCATTTGCACTATCTTTTTTCCAAAGCCCTATCTTTACCATTGAGTCTAGTGTCCGTGGTCCATCCATTCAACATCTGTCATAGCATACTCCTACCTCCCTTGTCCTTGTCCTGATACAATAGCCATTGTGCAGAATCCCAAATGTGGATCAGTACAACAGCCCCCCTTTCTCTGCTCCCACACCTGGGTGGCTGGACGCTGCCAGAGAATATGACACACCCAAGTGGGAACTGATGTCTTCATGATCTCAGAGGAGTTCACCATGCTGCTCTTTACGTGTCCATATCCTGATTCTCCCAATTTTCTCACAGCACTGGCTTGTGGGAATGTTAGGGAACCGTTGACCGAAACAAAAACCACCCACCTTGGCCAGGCACGATGACAACCGCTTGCATGAGTTGTCTCACAACAGGAGGTTCTGATAGGGAACATAGCGCTGCCACCGAAAACTAACTGGGAAAATTTGGGAGGGGCGAAAAGAGGGAGGAGACTCCCGCCCATAATATGTCTTGTGAAACTAACTGGAAGAATCCAGGAGTGGCCAAAAGGAGGGAGGAGACGCCAGCCCATAATATTGTCCTACCAACCTCCCAGAATCCTTCTCGCTGGAATCCATCTTGGCTGAGGGATGCACGTGCCACCAGGAAGGACCCTGAGTCAAATCAAATATGGGCACAAGCATGATGACTGGCCAGAGGCAACGCGGAAACTAACCCCATTCCCATAAAACCCGAGACTGCGAGCCATGTGACAGAGCAGTTCTCCTGGGTTCCCTTACCCTGCTGCTCTCCGTCCGGGTGCCCCTTTCCAATAAAGTCTTTTGCTTTGTCAGTATGTGTGTCTCCTCAGACAACTCATTTCTGAGTGTTAGACAAGAGCCCACTCTCAGGCCCTGGAAGGGGTACCCCTTCCTGCAATAAGAACAGCTGAATTTTCCTGTAACCTCTAAGAAGGGCACTGAAGTTATCTGAGAAAGAGAAGAAGCTGGCAGATTGGCGGAAGTCTGCTTGTCATGACTGTATGCATTCAGGGCATGGCTGTAAGGCTGGGAATAAGATGAAACTGGTCTTATCTCAATGGAGCAATGCGGAGGAGTGACTAGCTAAGATCCAATGGAATAATACACTCAGCATCAGAGGCTGATTTACCTTGAAGCTATTGAAGTTTCAGCTTCAGGGCCTCTCACTTGCACAGACGAATTCCAAGGCCTGTACTTAATTTTTTATTCATAATTGTGTGTTATTTTTCTTTAAAAGGCTCTCCAGGGACTTCCCTGGCTGTCCAGTGGTTAAAACTGCACGCTCCCAATGCAGGGGGCACAGGTTCGATCCCTGGTCGGGGAACTAAGATCCTGCATGTCATATGGCGCGGCCGAAAAAGAAAAAAAAAAAAAAGGCTCTCCAAACTGTGTACATCGGGTCCCATCAAACCTGGATCCACCTCTGATCTGAGTGCTACCAGCTTAAACAGCTGCTTATTACTGCAGCCACAAGGCTGTGTAAGCCTGCTAGAACTGAGATGCCAGCCCAGGAAGAAGGAGGATGATGGGAAGATTCTCAATTGATGAAGTTTGTTTATTTAAGTGATATGTTCTTTATTTTTTAATAGGCAAAATATGTAGATTGTAGATGATCTTCCATCCAATAGGCACCAAAGAATATACAGTGAGACACAAGTCTCCCTGTCACCACCCCATTCTTTCCCAAGACATATCCACTTGTTACTAGTTTCTCGTGTATTCTTTTCAGAGATAGTTACATATATACATGCAAGCGTGTGTATTCTTTTGTTTGGCTTCTCCTTTTTTACACACCTTTATAGTATGCTATACCCAATGTTCTTTGCTTTGTTTTTTTACTTTACAATATGTTTTGGAATTCATTCCATGTCAATCCAAAAAGAGTTACCTCATTCTTTTTTAACAGTTGTAGACTGTTCCATTGTGGGCATGGACCATAATTTGTTTAACCAATCCCCTATGCTGGGCATTTTGTTTGTTTGCAGTCTTTTGCTATTGTTATCACAAACAATATAGACTGAATTGAAATCTGACTATGACTTGAGATAGAGACTGAACTCTTTTTTTTTTTTTTTAATTTATGGCTGTGTTGGGTCTCCGTTTCTGTGCGAGGGCTTTCTCTAGTTGTGGCAAGTGGGGGCCACTCTTCATCGCGGTGCGCGGGTCTCTCATTATCGCGGCCTCTCCTGTTGCGGAGCTCAGGCTCAGTAATGGTGGCTCACGGGCCCAGTTGCTCCGTGGCACGTGGGATCCTCCCAGACCAGGGCTTGAACCCGTGTCCCCTGCACTGGCAGGCAGATTCTCAACCACTGCGCCACCAGGGAAGCCCGAGACTGAACTCTTATTGAAATAATAAAGTCACTTTTTTTTTTTTTTTTTGGTTGCACTGCACAGCTTTCGGGATCTTAGTTCCCCGACCAGGGATTGAACCTGTGCCCCCTGCAGTGGAAGCGCAGGGTCCTAACCACTGGACCGCCAGGGAATTCCCTAAAGTCACTTCTTGTGCACAACTGAACACAAATCACTTAAGACTTGTACTCTTTACAGTACTCACCTTAAAGTGTTACGATGATTAGGTTAGTTAATATTTATAAAGCACTTAGTACATAGAATGTGCTCAACAAATGTTAGTTCTTGTCTTCTTCCCTAGGGCTCACAGAATGAGAAGTGTCTGTTCATAACCAAAGCAAATCCCTCCGTCTGTGTCCCAGGTCTCCATCCCTCCCATGCCTTCATTAACCTTGATATGTCAAGTGGGTCCTCTATCTCCGTTTCTATTGACTCCTTTCTCTAGCTATAAACATTATCTTATCTCTCCCGTCCTGAAGAAGACCACCCTTTGTATTTCTTAGGATTAGATTCTGCTGTGAGTAACAAAACCCACCCTAACAATGGCTTAAACAAAACTGAAGTTTATTTCTCATGTGAAGGATATGAGGAGGGCAATCCAAGGCTGATGTGGCAATTGTACAGTTACCAGGGACTTGGGCTCCTTCCAGCTTTCTGCTCTGCCATTCCCAGAGTGTGGCTCTCTTCCTCAGGGTCCAAGATGAAGTGCAAACCATTGTATCCATATTCCAAGCAGCAAGAAGGAGGAAGGGGTTGGAAGAGGCAAGGGGCACACATCAATGGTCTTTCAGGGAAATATGCTAAATGCTATTATACAACATTTCTGCTTATATCCCACTGGCCACACAGAGCTTCAAGAGAGTCAGGAAGTGCAGACTTTATTCTAATTTAGATGATCGTGTGCCCAGCTTAAAACCAGTCTTCTATAAGGAGGACAATGAATGTTGGTTAGGCAACTAGCCATCTCTGTAACATCTTCCTTCAGCCCTCCTTGCTCTTTTCTTTCATTTTTTCATAGCCATGCTTCTCAAAAGCGTGGTCTACACTCATCTTCTCCATTTACTCCCCCTTCAGTTGTTTTTTAGCTCACTGGAAACGTCCTTACTCCTGAACTTGCTTTTCCAAGGTCACCATTTTTTCACAAGTTTATTTATTAATAACTTATTCAACAGCATTTATTGAATGCCTAGTAGGTGTCAGGTACTGGGCTACATATTGGTGATATAGAGATAAATAAGTCAAAGTTGTCCTTGCCCTGCAGGATTCTCATGGTTTCATGAAAGAAACAGAAAATAAAATGAATGATTAGCATACAGAGTAGTAAGTGACAGGATAGGGAAGGCATGAGAACATCTGGAAGCACAGAGGCAGCTAGGATGGTATAAGAGAAGAAAATCTTAGAAAATGACGCTTAAACTTGCTTTCTAAAGATAAGCAGTAGTAAGCCAAGTGGATGAAGAAGTCAAGGGCGGGGAGGGGGAAGGGTAAGCTGGGACGAAGTGAGAGACTGGCATGGACTTATATATACTACCAAATGTAAAATAGATAGCTAGTGGGAAGCAGCCGCATAGCACAGGGAGATCAGCTCAGTGCTTTGTGACCACCTAGAGGGGTGGGATAAGGAGGGGGGGATGGAGACACAAGAGGGAGGGGATATGGGGATTTATGTATACGTATAGCTGATTCACTTTGTTATAAAGCAGAAACTAACACACCATTGTAAAGCAATTATACTCCAATAAAGATGTTAAAAAAAAAAAAGTCAAGGGCTTCTTGGAAGAGTGTCATGGGCAAGGATACACAGCATTCTGGGAGGTGCAGGTAGTCTGAAATGGTTAGGGTGAGGGATGCAGGAGGCAGCGTGGGGAACAGGTCAGCTGGGGATAGATTACAAAGGCCTTGATGTATACGTAATGCCACAAAGCCCAGTGGGCTTTGTACACATGTTTATGGAGCTCCGTCTGTAACTTTCTCCTGGGTGTAAGGTGCAACATGGAGGGCTGGTGAACAGAAGGATCTGATTAGAATTGTGTTTGGATAGATCACTTTAGCTACTGGGTGGAAGGTGGAGAGTGGGGCAAGAGTAGAACCAGCGAGGTCAACTACAACTGTAGCCTAAGTGCGAGACGATGCTGGTCTGGACTAAGAGAGAGAGAACTTGATAAATCTGAAAGATATTTAGGAGGGAGAAGGGTAGGATTCGGTGACTAAGTAGCTGCATGAGTAAAGGAGGAGTCGAGAATGATTTTTGGCTTGGGCAAGTAGGTTGACGATGGTGCCAGTACTGAGTAGGGGAAGACTAAGAGGAAGAGTTTGGGTGGTGGGATAATTAAGAATGTTAAGGTTGAGATGCCTAATAGACCAATAAGCAGATAAGTCCAGTAGCTAGTCATTTATGCAAGTCTAGAGCTAGCAATATCTAAATACATGGCTAGAGACATAATTTGGGGCAACATTGGCATCTGGAAATTGAACCCTTGGTCATTCATGAGATCTTCTTAGAAGAATGCAGATTAATAAAAGAAGAGGTCATAGGACCAAATCTTTTGGATCTCCAACATCTAATGGTTTGATAGAAGAAGATGAGCCTGAGAGGGATCAGCCAGAGAAAAACAATGACACTATAGTTTCATGGAGGCCAAGAGGAAGAGGCCAAGTGAAGAGACTGCTAAAAGAAAAAGGAAAGAGTTTCCAGTGCTGAATGTGTGGAAGATGATAGCTAAAAACATGTCCACTAGACTTGAGGACATGTAGATAATTTGTGACTCTAATGAAAGATGTTTTGGTGGAGTTATGGGGAAGGAGGGTTGATTGATTGAGTGGAGAAGTGAGTAGAGAGTGAAAATGGAGATTTTCAATATAGATAACACTTTGAAGAAATTTGGCTTATGATCAGGAAGACAGAGCAACAGTAGGAGTAGGAAGGAAATGGAAGGATTCAGTTGAAAGGGAGCCATTGCATATATTCAGAAGGAAAAGATAGTTGAGAGTGTAAGGTTCCTGAGAAAGTAGGAGGGGTGAGGTCAGTGGTTCTCAAGTGTGGTCGCTGGACCAGTTGTATCACCATCACTTGGAACTGCTTAGAAATGCAGATTCTTGGGTCTCATTTCAGACTGAATTAGAAACTTGGGGTAGGGCCCAGAGGGCTGTATTTTAACAAGCATTCCAGGGGATTCTGATCTGCACTCAAGTTGGAGAGTCACTGTACCACAGATAAAAGGGAGGATATCTCTTTTATTGTAACTGGAGAGAAAGAGAATCAGAAAAGTACAGATGTGGGGAATACCATGGCGGGCCAGTGGTCAGGACTTTGTGATTTCACTGCCGAGGGCGTGGGTTCAATCCCTGGTCGGGGAACTAAGATCCCACAAGCCATGCAGCGTGGCCAAAAATAAATTAAAAAATAAATAAATAAAAATTAAAAAGAAAAGTACAGATGGGGATAGATGCATCAGTTTGGTATGGGGAAGTTCATTCATTCATTCAACAAATATTCATAAAGTATCTAACATGTTCCAGGCACTAAGGATACAGACCAACAAATTCCTGACCTCATGCAATTTACATTCTACTAGCAGGAGACACAGTAAGCTAATAAATAAAGAACTCTATCATAATAAAGACCTTGGATCTTATTCTGAGTGAGCAGGGAAGTCATTACTAGAATGTAAGCTCCATGAAGGCAGGAATTTTTATCTGTTTTGTTCACTGCTGTGTCCCCATGGCTTAGAATGGTACCTTGATTATGTTTGTTGAATGAAAAATTTGGAGGGTTTTGAGCTGACATGATCTGGTTTACATTTTTAAAAGTCTCACTATGTTGAAAATAGACATTTGAGGTCAACAGTGGGAGCAATGAGACCAGTTAGAGGCTGCTGCAATATTCCAAGCAAGAGTTGATCATGGCTTAGTACACGGCGCTAGTAGTAGAGATGGTAAGAAATGGTCAGATTCTGAATATATTTCAAAAGTAGAAGCAGCAGGATTTTCTGACATACTAGAGGTAGGGTGAGAGAGAAAGAGGAGAGTCAATGATGACTGGAAGTGTTTAGGCTTGAGAAGCTTGAAGAGTGGAGTTGCCGTTGGCTAAGAGAGGCAGGACTATGGGAGAGGCAGGTGTGTATGGCGGCGGGGAGAGGGAATGAAGACAAGGAGCAGAGGCAGATTAACTGTACAGCTGGTGAAGCTCAGGTCTCTCATTTGCTCTGGCTCTAGCAATATATTTGGAAGTTATTTTTAAGTTCTTTTTCCTAAGGAAGGTACCCTAAATTGTATCAGTTTCAGGAACCAAACATTTGGATCTGCCCCTGATTAGAAGTTCCATTTTGGACGCATTAAGGTTGGGATGTCTATTAGACATCTGTTATGGACTGAATGGTGTTCCCTCCAAATCTTATGTTAAAACCCTAGTCCCCAGTGTGATAGTATTTGAATATAGGGCCTTTAGGGAGGTAATGAAGGCTAAATGAAGTTGAAAGGGTGGAGCCCTAATCCAATAGGATTGGTATCCTTCTAAAAAGAGAAAGAGACACCAGAGAGCTCTCTTTCTCTTCATGAGCACACAGAAGAAAAGCTATGTGAGGACACAGCAAGAAGGTGGCCATCTACAAGCCAGGAAGAGGTCTCACCAGACACCAAACCTGACAGCTCCTTGCTCTTGGACTTCTAGCCTCCAGAACTGTGAGAAAATAAATGTCTATTGTTTAAGGCATCCCGTCTGTGGACGTATCTAGTGGGCAGCAGAATATGAGTCTGGAACTCAGAAGAGAGGTCTAGGCTAAAGATATAAATTTGGGAGTCGTCAATGCAAAGACAGTAGTTAGTCATGAAACTGGATGAAATCATCAAGGAAGTAAAGGTAGATGACAAGAGAAGAGGTCCAAGGAGAGAGCCGTGGGGCTCTCAAATATTAAAAGTTGCGTTGATGATGAGAAACCAGCAATGCAGTGTGAAGAACAGCAGCCACTAAGGGAAAAGGGGAACAAAGAGACTGTAGCATCTAGAAACAAGGGATGAAAGTGTATCAAGGAGGGGAAGTGACTGTGTCAAATGCTGCTGACAGGGCCAGAAAGAGGGGGACAGAACATACCGACAATCAGATTTATCAACATTGTATGAGTGTTTTGCATCTGATGGCTTCAATTTGCTCTCTGAAGTAGGAGGTATGGTCATCCATTGAGAGCTGAAGGGGGAGGGGAGGGTTGGGGAGATGGCAAGGTGGGAGATTTAAGAAGAGTGAGGAGAGTTTGAGAACATCGTTGGGGAAAATGAAAGCACAAGCTGACCCGAGAGAAGGAGTAGGATTTTGGGGCAGTGTGGAGCGCCTGTTTGAGACGTACAAAAGGCAGTTGACTTCATAGCCGCAGTAGGGGACAGGCGGTTAAGGGTTAATAAAGTTTTTGCTTTTCATCCATTTAAAAATCAGAACAGCAGATCCTTGTTTAGGGCCTCAAAGACAGTTTCAAGATAAGAAAGAACAGGATGCCGACAGTCCAGGAGAGGCCACTTGGACCTCAGGGGGGGTGTCACATAGCAATGCACAGCTGTAAGAAATCACACAGCCAGAGTTCGCTGAACGCGCTTTTATCCCCGCACAAAGAGCTGCCCCGGAAGCAGTTTGCCACTGGGCTGCACCAGGTGACATTTGTTGTCCTGATGTTGCTTCCCATTTCCTGGCTGGCCTCAAGGAGCATGTATACATGTGTCTAGTATATTGCAAGGGGAACCAGGAATGAGATCCAGATGGCTGTGCTCTGACAGGCTCACGAATGCATTCCTTGCCTTTCTGGGGATAATAGTATCATCATTTTGGAGCACTCTTCTAAGTGTTATACATGTCCTCTTATTGAACATCCAGCTTAGCCCTCAGTGGTAGGTACTACTGTTTCCCCCATTTTATAGAGGAAAGAACTGAGGCTCAGAGAGGTTAAATAACTTGCTAATGGGCACACCAGCAGGAAGCGGTAGAGCCAGAATCCAGCCCCAGGCTGACTGAGTATAAAACATAGTGAATGTTGGCCATGTATGCACCAGGCCATGCGCTAAGCACTTTACATGGATTATCTCATTTCATCCTCACTGCAACCTATTAAGGTTGACACCATTATTAATCGCATTTTACTAATGAGGTCAAGTAACTTAATCCAGATCACATAGCTAAGAAGTGATGCAGGGCAATTTTGAACTCGGCAGAGGGGTTAGGAGCAGACGAGCCAGTACCAGTGCCTGATGAATTTCTTGTCCTGTAGATAGACGTGAAAAGAAATGGATGTTTCTTGTAAGTGTGTGGGTTTACTCTTAAAGGGCCCTTAGCCCTGGTGGTGATAAGGGCTCTATAGTCCACAGTAGAAGACCAGGCTGGAGATATGAGGGCAGAGAGCAATTTGCGCTGGGGGAGAAGTCAGTGGGAGGTGAAGAAGTGGAGACAATGAGGACAGACAACTCTCTGAAGAAGCTTGACTGTGAAAGGAATGAGGGATATGATTTAGAGCCAAGAGAGAAGTTTTTTTAAGATGGGAAAGATTTGATTTGAGCATGAGTATGAGCTGAGGCGATGGGGCAGGGAGGGGGGAAGATACAGGTGAGAAAAGGGATGGACTGAGTGAGCGTCTGACACAAGGGAGGAACTAGCCTGGGTAAAGAGGAGTGGCCCCTCATTCTTGGAGACTAGAGGCAAGTTAGTACAGGTGGGTGGGTGGGTATCGGTCAAGTTTGTAGGTTCAGGAGGGTACAGCTCCCCACCTTCCCTGTACCTCATGACTTCTCTTTTGTCTGTGAGACAAGGTCATTTGTTTAGAGTGAGGGAAATGCAAATGGTGTTGGGTGTTAGAAAAGTGGCAATTAACGAGATATGTATATGAATGGCCTGCAACGTGCCAGGCCATTTATGTACATACGTCAGTTATTCTTCACAGCAACCTGCAGGATAGATATTACCACCCCAGCTTGCTGATGAGGAAGCTGATACTCAGAGGCATAGAAGGCTGGGAAGAGCTGAAGGATGACAAGGAGAAGTAGCTGATGAAGGACAGGTAAAAGCCAAAGGAAAGCTCTGGAGGCTGAGCTGAGCTGGGCTGTCTTAACTGTGGCCTGGCACCCGTCTGCCCCCCTGTGCCACTTGCTTCAGCTGTGGTCATCCTCCTGGAGTGGGGGACAGACAGATGGTCAGACTGAGGCAGAGTCGGGGGCCTGCCTGACAGACAGAGGCTGAGGCGTTCAGTCGCTGGGGAGAACGCAGTTCAAGTGGTCACGTGAGGCGTCCAGGGTGAGGGAAGGACGTGAAGTCAGAAGGGGCTGGAGGGGCTGGGGAAAGAGGGACAGCTCACGGTTCTGAAAGTCTACTGGAGGTTAGAAGAATAGGTTCAGTGGGACAGTGAGAAAGTGGGAAGAACAGAAAGCCGTGGTCCAGCCTGAGAGTGAGATGTTGGAGTTGGAGACGTCAGAAGAGGAGGTGTACCCAGAGATGGCAAAGCCAAAGTTATGTCCACGGGCACGTGTGTAAGGTTGTGAGTGAGGCCCTGGAGGGGAGGAGATCAAGGAACCATGAGGCCTGGTGTTCAGAGGGGTGTCCACTTAGGCACTGCAGTCACCTCGGACGATGGCAGCTCGTAAGGTTTGGAGCAGAGGCAAAGAGCAGCCTCATCCGGTCTTCTTCTCATGGTTGGAGAGGATGGACCACCTCCACCGGGTTAGGAGGACTGGGGAGGACACTCCATGGGGACTGAGCTACCTGCTAAGGTTAGTGACCAGGAGAGGCACGCAAACCAGGCTTTCCTCACGTCCAAGGTCACCATGGTGGCTTCTGAAAATAATTAATTAATTTGGCCACGCCGCGTGGCTTCTAGGATCTCAGTTCCCCCGACCAGGGATTGACCCCAGGCCATGCCAGTGAAAATGCCGAGTCCTAAGCACTAGACCGCCAGGGAACTTCCCGCATGGTGGCTTTTAATTGACAACATTTAAATAGTACTTTACCATTTAGAAAGTGTGTCTCAATTTAAATATTCTACTGGACGAATTTTAGGCAGCCTCTTAAAATATTTTCTCACCAGAATAGCTTGGAAACAGATTACGCTGGCTTGCACAGAGTTACAAATGCGTTTTAAATCGTTTTAAAAAGCTGCTTTAACAATACTCTCCTGGTATCTGAGACATAAAGCCTATTTGTCTTTTGTTCATTCCTCCCCTGTCCCCACACAAACAAATACACTCCTAGCATCGCATCCTCCTTTCCGGATCGCCCACCTCTGTGGAGCCTTTTGCCCCAATGTGCTGGAAGACCAGAATTAAGGCTTCTGGACTAATACTTTTTTTCTACCACATGAGGGCAGACTTTTTAACAAAAAAGGGGGAAACAACTGTTTACCTTGTACTACACAGAACTGAAAATAGTGCTGGGGATGTATTGTACAACATGATGACTATAGCTAATAACGCTGTTGTGTATATTTGAAAGCTGCTAAGAGGGTAGACCGTGAAAGTTCTCACCACAAGAGAAATGAATTGTAACTATGTGAGGTGACGGATGTTAATTAAACTTATTGTGGTGACCATGTCCCAATAACTGCATGTATCAAATCATTATGTTGTACACCACAACCTTATACAGTGTTATATGTCAATCATATTTCAATAAAACTGGGGAAAAAATGAAAAAACAAAGAAAATAGTGAGAAATTATGTTAAGGCCATCAGTGGATGAACTGGCTCCTTTCTTCCCTGCCTTTCTTCTTTTCTCCCTTCTTCTGCCACTCCCTTACTCCCACAGAGATTTACTGAACATTTACTCTCAGTAGGGTTGCCAGATAAAATACAAGACACCCAGTTAAATTTGAACTGCAGATAAACAACAAATATTTTGTAGTATAAGGATGTCCCACACATACACTCAAGGAGTCCTTAGACTACAAAATATTTGTTGTCTATGAAATTCAAATTGAATTGGGTGACCTGTGTTTTTATTTGCTAAAGAGCAGTGCTGGAAGCTGACAGGGAGGGGCTGGGTCTAGAGGCAGAGGCACGCCTACCATAGCGAGCAGTGCAGTGCGAGAGCCATGGGGCCGTCCAGGAAGACGGCCTCGCAACCTCCCCTTCAATGCTGCCTCTTGCCTCTTCAGCCTGCAACACCCAGCTGGAGGGTGTCCTCTTCTGCGAAGCCTTCCCAGAAGTCTCCAGGGACAGCTGTCACCTCAACGCCTTGTATCCACGCCTCTCATAACACCTATCACACTCTATGATTTACATTTCTGTCTTATTCACCAGACTATAGGGAACTAGAGGTCAGAGATTTTTTTGTTCATCTCTGTTTCCCAATTGCTTAACACTGAATAAGCAGTCAGTACGTGTATGATTTAGAAAATGCGTGATTTTAGCTCTAGACCTTAAAAGACTCAACTAATTTTCTTTGCTGCTGTTTGGCTAACATATACCAGAAAGGAGTCTGATTAGATGACCTCTAATGTCCTTTACAGATCTAGAGGGAGCCCCAGGTCCAGCTGGAGACCTGCAGAGTACACACAGTAACCCCAGCTCTATTGCTGGTAGCAGCAAACTGCTCTTTAGAGCTTTTGGCTTCAAGAAGCCTGGCTGGGGAACACTGGTTACAAAGTGCTTCAAGTTTTGCATGTGACTTAAAATCAACTGGAAAAATGCTTCATTAGAATGGACTTTTTATAGTATCAATGGCTAAAAAACTTACTGCACGTTTAGGTTATAAAAATAATCCTCAGAAATGCAATAGAATCCTCAGCACTAAGGAAGAATTTTAGCTCTTTTTATACCTGGTTGAGTGAATAGAAGTTGCTGTGAATGGGAAAAAAACAAAACAAAACAAAAAAACCCTTCTTCACTTCTTATTGAGTCCCTTCTAACCTCCTATCTCCCTGGCTTGAACTTTTATTTTTATAAACCTCTATGCTCTTTACCTCCATCCCATCCTGGCATTCACTGGTTGAATCACACCTTAGACTTGCCCTTCAGGGTTAATTAAATAATAGCTACCACTTTTTGAGTGCTTACTCTGTCCCGGGCACTGTTCTAAGTGCTTTACATGTATTAACTCAGTTAAGCTTAAAAGGAGGTAACACAGCTCTGGAGCCAGACTGCCTAAGTTCACGGTTCAGCTGTACCATTTCATCCCTGTTGACCTTGGACAAGTTGGATAGCTTCTCTGTGCCTCGAATTCTCCATCTGTGAAAGGGGAATGATAACAATGATGATGCTAAATCCTACCTCACGGGGTTGTGAGAAGATTAAAATAAGTTAGTGTACGTAAAACACTTAGAACAGCGGCTGACATCCTGTAAATGTTATTTGTGTATACACAGACATGGATTTGTCATATATACATATATAGATAGATAATAAAATCCGTATGCATGTATACACATACAACCCTATCAAGAAGATACTCATTTTACAGATAAGGAAACAGAGATTCAGGAAACGCAAGTACAGTTGACCCTGGAACAGCTCAGGTGTTAGGGGTGTTGGCCTTCTAGCACAGTCAAGAATCCGAGTATAACTTATAGTCAGCCCTATGTATGCGCGGTTCCTCCATATTTGTAGTTCCTCTGTATCTGTGGTTCCAAATCCGTGGACTCAGCCACCTCAGATCGTGTAATACTACAGTATTTACTACTGAAAAAAAATCCATGTATAAGTGGACCCACACAGTTCAAACCCCTGTTGTTCAAGGGTCAACTGTAGTTTCTTAAGGTCACCGAGCCTGCCATCCTAACCACTACACGATACTGCTTTTGTTTTCGTTTGGTTTTTTTAAATTAATTAATTAATTAATTAATTAATTAATTAATTATTATGGCTGTGTTGGGTCTTCGTTTCTGTGTGAGGGCTTTCTCTAGTTGCGGCAAGTGGGGGCCACTCTTCATCGCGGTGTGCGGGCCTCTTATTATTGCGGCCTCTCTTGTTGCGGAGCACAGGCCCCAGACGCGCAGGCTCAGTAGTTGTGGCTCATGGGCCTAGTTGCTCTGCAGCATGTGGGATCTTCCCGGACCAGGGCTCGAACCCATGTCCCCTGCATGGGCAGGCAGACTCTCAACCACTGCGCCACCAGGGAAGCCCTGTTTGGTTTGTTTTAAATAAACTTTCCATTTTAAAATAATTTTAGGACTTCCCTGGTGGCGCAGTGGTTAAGAATCTGCCTGCCCATGAAGGGGACACAGGTTCGAGCCCTGGTCCGGGAAGATCCCACATGCCGCGGAGCAACTAGGCCCATGCGCCACAACTACTAAGCCTGTGCTCTAGAGCCCGTGCTCCGCAACAAGAGAAGCCACCGCAATGAGAAGCCTGCTCACCGCAACTAGAGAAAGCCCACATGCAGCAACGAAGACCCAACGCATCCAAAATAAATAAATAAATAAATAAATAAATAAATAAATTTAGACTTAGAGAAGAGTTGCATAGATAGGTCAGAGAGTTCTCATATACCTCATACCCAGCTTCCCCTAATGTTAACATCTTACATAACCAATCTACATTTGTCACAAGTAAGGAACTAATGTTGGTACTATTATTAACTAAACTATAGATTGTTAACTATTAGTAACCTTAACTAAACTATAGACTTTATTTGGATATCACCCGTTTCCCCACTAATAACCTTTTTTGGTTCCAAAATCCAATCCAAAATACCACATTGCATGTAGCCATACTGCTGCTTTTTTTTAAATTAATTTATTTATTTTTATTTTTGGCTGCATTGGGTCTTTGTTGCTGTGCGTGGGCTTTCTCTAGTTGCAGCGAGCGGGGGCTACTCTTCGTTGCGGTGCGCGGGCTTCTCATTGCAGTGGCTTCTCTTGTTGCAGAGCACGGGCTCCAGGTGCACGGGCTTCAGTAGTTGTGGTTCGAGGGCTCTAGAGCGCAGGCTCAGTAGATGTGGCGCACGGGCTTAGTTGCTCCGCGGCATGTGGGATCTTCCCAGACCAGGGCTCAAACCCGTGTCCCCTGCATTAGCAGGCAGATTCTTAACCACTGTGCCACCAGGGAAGTCCCTGCTTCTTTTTTTAAATTAATTTTTATTGGAGTTTAGTTGATTAACAATGTTGTGTTAGTTTCTGCTGTATAGCAAACTGAAACAGTTATACATATACATATATCCACTCTTTTTTAGATTCTTTTCCATATAGGTCATTACAGAGTATTGAGTAGAGTTCCCTGTGCTATACAGTAGGTCCTTATTAGTTACGCGTTCTATATATAGTGCCATACTGCTTCTTAATACCTACTGAGCAACTATTCTGGGTCAGGCCCTATAGTAGGCATTCGGGATAGGGAGATGAGTAAGAAACTGGTCTGCCCTCGGAAAGCTCACCATCTGTCAGAGGGAGAGAAGCAAGCTCTCAGCTATAATAAAAGGTAGTCAGTACAATTACAATTAAGCACTGAGGGCTGGGAGGGGCACAGACAAGGGGCATCTGATCCAGACGGGGTCATCCAAGCTGAGACCTGAAGGACAAGTAGGACTTAGCCAGGCAAAGTCAGGGTGTATGTGAGTGAGTGTGGTTAGTTTGGGGAGTGCTACATCTCCCAAGATTTCACTGCAAACTCCGAAACTCCCATTTTCACCACAACCTTCTACACTTGATCTAGACCTCATCTAGGCGTCTAAGTTCTTTCTATGCCTTGTGGTTCCCTTCTCACCTCCCCCCGCCCCCACTCCTCACACCATCCCATTCTCTTGGCTACGCTCACTTCCCAACTGAACTTATGTTGTCACACCAGAACTGAGCTCTGAAGTCCTCTGGCCAATCTCAGGCCCTGGGAAAACCCCACACCTCCCACTCTCAAGTAAAAGTCCGCTGCTGGTTAATTTTGTTATAATTTCCTGCTAATCTTGGCCAAGCCTTGACTATATGATATATGGCAAGGACCTGAGCTTTAGAGTTCTACAAACATGGGTTTGAATTCTGACTCCTCTTACCATCTCTGTGGCCTTGGACAGGGTATTCACCATTTAAAATTTGCTTCCTCTTCTGTAAAATAGGAAAAGCAATACTATCTACCTCCCAGTGCTGTTGAGACCATTCAAAATAATATAGGCATACAAAAATTAACTCAAAATGGATCAGGGATCTAAATGTAAGACCTAAAACAATAAAACTCTTAGAAGACATGGGACAAAAGCTCCCCAACACTGGATTTGGTAATGATTTCTTGTATATGACATCAAAGGCACAGGTAACAAAAGAAAAAAATAGACAAACTGGACTTCAATGAAAATTAAAAATTTTAGTGCATCAAAAGACACTATCAACAAAATAAAAAGGCAGCCCACAGAATGGGAGAAAATATTTGAAAGCCATATATCTGATATCAAGAATATACAGAGAACTTCTAAGACTCAGCAACAAAGAAAACAAGCAACCCGATTCAAAAATGGGCAAAGGACTTGAACAGACATTTCACCAAAGAAAAATACAAATGGCCAATAAACACATAAAAAGATGCTCAACATCACTAATCATTAGGGAAATGCAAATCAAAACTACAATGACGTACCACCTCTCACCCATTAGGATGGCTATTATCAAAAAAAAAAGAAAAAAGAAAGAAAGAAAAAAGAAAAAAAAAATCCAGAAAATAGCAGGTGCTGGTGAAGATGTGGAGAAATTGAGACCCTTGTGCACTGCTGGAAGGAATGTAAAATGGTACAGCTACTGTGGAAAACAGTATGGCAGCTCCTCAAAAAATTAAAAAATAGAATTACCATATGATCCAGCAATTCCACTTTGGGGTATATACCCAAAATAATTGAAAGCAGCGTCTCAAAGAGATATTTGTACACCAGTGCTCATAGCAGCATTATTCACAATAGCTAAATCATGGAAGCAAACCAAATATCCATCAATGGAGAAATGGACATGCAAAAAGTGGTTGTAAAGGGAAAAAAACCTAGTACTTTCCTCCTGTGTCTCTCCTTTACTCTCACACTTCTACCACATTCACAACGCTTCTGACACCTGATTTGGCTGGAGAGAGGGTTCCCCCACCAAGCAATTCTCTGATACCAGTTGGGTATCTTGTAATTTAACTAAATTCTGACACTGTCTACCTGGAGATAGAGTCAGACTCACACGTTAAGCCCTCAGTCCCAAGAGACTGACCCCTACTTCAGATGCCAATTGCCAAGCAGTAGCTTCCCAGGTTACCCACAACTTCTATCCAACACGGCTACAAACTGGAGGGTCTCATGACCCGCTCCTGGAGTTTGATTAATTTGCTATACAGCTCACAGAATTCAGGGAAACAGTTATGTTTACCAGTTTATTAAGGGATATGATAAAAAGTCTGGGGGTGGGTCCCAAGTGCAGGAGTTTCTGTCCCTGTGGAATTTGGTTCATCACCCTCCTGGTATGTGGACGTGTTCACCAACCTGGAAGCTCCCTTTACCCCCTGCTATTGGGATTTTTGTGGACGTTTCATCATGTAGGCGTGATCAATTATTAATTCCATTTCCAGCCCCTCTCCCCTCTCCAGAGAAGTGAGGGTGGGGCTGAAAATTCCAAGTTTCTAATCATGGCGTGGTCTTTCTGGTGACCAGCCCCCATCCAGGAGCCCACCAAGAGTTGCCTCATCAGAGAACAAATGACATGGGACGTCCCTGGTGGTCCAGTGGTTAAGACTCCACGCTCCCAATGCAGGGAGCCTGGGTTCGATCCCTGGTCAGGGAACTAGATCCCACATGCATGCTGCAACTAAGAGCCCACATGCCACAACTAAGACCCGGCCCAGCCAAATAAATAAATAAATATTTTTTAAAAAACCCCACAAACAAATGACACTCCTATCATCCAGGAAATTCCAGGGGATTTAGGAGCCTTGTGTCAGGAACAGGGGTCAAAGACCAAATATTAGAACACAAGATGCTCCTTGTGCCCTTATCAGTTAGGATTTTACAAGGGTTTCAGGGGTCCTGTGCCAGGAACCAGGGGTAGAGACCAATATATATATTTTCTGTTATCTCATAGTGGTATATGCATACAATGGAATATTATTTAGCCTTAAACAGGAAGGAAATTCTGTGACAACCTACAACATGGATGAATCTTGAGGACACTATGCTATGTGAAATAAGCCAATCACAAAAAGACAAATACTGTATGATTCCACAAATATGAGGTACTTAGAATAGTCAAAATCATAAGGATAGAAAGTGTAATAATGGTTGCTAGGAGCTGAGGGGAGGGGAGAATGGGGAGTTATTATTTAATAGTTTTAGTTTTACAAGATGAACAGAGTTTTGGCGATGGATGGTGGTAATGGTTGCACAACAATGTGAATGTGTTTAATACCACTGAAATGTACACTTAAAAATAGTTAAGATGGTAAATTTTATGCTGTGTAGATTCTACCATGATAAAAACATAATCTAGGCAAAGTTCTTGTCATAGTACCTGCCACATAATAGGTGCTGAATAGTTGGTAGCTTTCTTTATTATCGACCTCTTTTTTTGTTTATCACTAGGTGAATCCCCACAGCTTTCAAGGACCTACCCCAAACCTTTTCACTTTCCTCAGCCTTCAGTTCTCACTTTCTTCCTTTGCCTTCTATGTTCTTGGTTCTCCTCCTACTTCTTTGACAGTCTCTTGTGTTGCCTTTACTGGCTCTTCTTCTTTTTCTTATTTCCTAAATATAGGTATGCCCTCAAGATCCTGTGCTCAAAATTCTTCTTGTTCTGCATCCTCTCTCTTAGTAATGTCATTTCAGGCTTATGTGAATGACTTCTAAACGTGTATCTCTGGTTCCGACTTTCCACTTGAACTCCAGACCTGATTTCCAGGCTCCCAACTGGCCATCTTCACCTGGATGTCCCAAGGGCCCTGCACATCTGGTATATGCTAATGTCATCACTTCCAATTCTGCTCCCCACCCCACCTCAAACCTGTCCTTTTGACTATTTTATGTCTGTTAATGGCATCACCATATTCTTAAGACCCTAAGGTTAAACTCTTGATCTCTTAGGGTCCTAAGGAATTGCCACGCAATTTTTACATTTCCATTCTCACTGTCATCAGCCAGTTTCATACTTCAGCATCTTGTCCTCCAATAGAGGCAATCCCTTTCCTATAAATAGGCTGTTTGAGTACCGTGTTATCCAGAATACTCCCTTTTCCTGATATCAAGATTGCTGGGAAATACAATTCAGAAATCTGCTTGGTGAGCTAGGATTTAAAACAAAGGGAGGGGAATATTCTTGAGGGATATTTTATTCCAGCTATGATGAAGCTTGAAGAACTGTCCCTGCTTTGCAGCAAATGGTACCTAAGTTCAACTTTTCTCTCCCCCATATGGTGCAAGATACATATTGCTAAACTATGCTCATGGAACACCTTTTTCAATGCTGAGTTCTACGAAGAGACATTATTGAGAGTTGTTAACACCATTGGCTGGGTGACAGTGGAGTTGACAGTCTGCTTCCATTATGAGATGATGTAATCAGCTGACATCTCAAAAAAGCAATCTTAATCCTACCCATAAATTCCACTCTTAAGCCATTATCCCCTAGGAAAACGCTTGCATCTGTGCTCCAAAGACATATAGATGATTACTTATAGTACCAAACTGCCCCAAATTGAAAACAACTCAAATGTCTATCAGTAGTAGAATGGCTGAATAAATTATGGCATATTCATAAAATGGAATACCAAAAACAAAAAGAAT
Organism: Eschrichtius robustus; assembly: GCF_028021215.1. Lineage (NCBI taxonomy): Eukaryota > Metazoa > Chordata > Mammalia > Artiodactyla > Eschrichtiidae > Eschrichtius > Eschrichtius robustus. Next base: position 117,571,961 of record NC_090845.1, on the reverse strand, counting down.
AATCTACAAGTACACCCAATATCACAGGTAAATCTCAAAAATAACATTGAACAAAGTAAGTCAGAGAACATATGCAGTATAATTCCATTTATATGGAGTTCAAAAGAAGGTAAAACTAAGTAATACCTTATTGGTTGGAGATAAACACATGTGTGATAAAAACTCTAAACATAAGCAAGGAATAATTAGCACAGAATTCAGGAGAGTGGCTAGCTCTTGGAGGTGGAAAGAAGAGGATGTTAGGCTGAGGGTGGCATGGAAGGCTTTGAAGGCATTCTTTCTTAAGCTGGGTGGTAAGTCACAGATTTCCATTTTATTTTTATTCTTTAAACTGTGTATTTGCCTTAAATACATTATTATACGCACAATATACTTCACAGTTTTTAAAAGTTATTTTTAAAAAAAGGTACTATTATCTCCAAGTTCTTTGAGATGAGAGGATGGCCTTTTTTTTTTTTAAAGCTAGATAGCTCTTGTCCACCTTCAAAACTCACTTCACATCTCCTTTGGGAAGCCTCCTCTGACTCCCTAAGTTGTTTTATTTAATATGGAAAATTTCAAACATACACAAAGTAAAGAGAATAATATGATGAACCACATGTAACTGTCTCCTAGCTTCAAAAATTGTTAACACATAGTCAATCATGTTTATTCTGAGACTTCCCTGGTGGTCCAGTGTGTAAGACTCCACACTCCCAATGCAAGGGGCCGGGGTTTGATCCCTGGCCCGGGAACTAGATCCCGCATGCATGCCGCAACTAAGAGTCCGCATGCCCGCAACAAAGAAGTCTGAATGCTGCTGCATGCCACAACTAAGAAGTCTGCATGCCAAAACGAAGATCCTGCGTGCCACGACTAAGACCCGGCGCAGCCAAAATAATTTTTTAAAAAATCATGTTTATTCTATGCCCTGCCACATTCCCCTCCCCCTATTGGATCATTTGAAAGCAAATCTCTACCATCCTATCACTTCATCTGTAAACACTTTGGTATGAGTCTCTAAGAGATAAGGACTCAAAAAGAAAAAAAGGCACAACTCCAATACCATTATCCACTTAAAAAATTTAATGGGCTTCCCTGGTGGCACAGTGGTTAAGAATCCACCTGCCAATGCAGGAGACACGGGTTCGAGCCCTGGTCCAGGAAGATCCCACATGCCGTGGAGCAACTAAGCCCGTGCGCCACAACTACTGAGCCTGCGCTCTATAGCCCGTGAGACACAACTACTGAAGCCTGTGAGCCTAGAGCCCGTGCTCCACAACAAGAGAAGCCACCGCAATGAGAAGCCTGCGCACCGCAACAAAGAGTAGCCCTCACTCTCTGCAACTAGAGAAAAGCCTGCGTGCAGCAACGAAGACCCAAAGCAGCCAAAAATAAATAATTAATTAAAAAAAAATTGACAATGACTCCTTAATATCAAATATCCAGATAGTGTTCAATTTCCCCTGTGTCCTATAGCTTTTGATTTGTTTGAATCAGGATCTAGACGAACTTCACACATTACATTTGGTTGTTATGTTTTTCTAGATCTCTTTGATTCTAAGGTTTCCCCCTCCCTCTTTTTTTTTTTTCTTGCAATTTATTTGTTGGCAAAACCAGATCTGGTCAATTTGCTACACTCCGGATTTCTGCTCATTTCATAACCCTCTCTACCTTTCCTTTTTCTAGAATTTTCTATTTCCATCTATACATTTTGGGGGAATAGATGAGAAAGGATGCCTGGAGGGAACAGAATGAAGGTGGGGGTAATCCCTGTGCAGACCCTAGGACTCCCTACACTTGACTGGAATCATGGGTTTATTTGCCTGTCTCCCTCCAACACACCTCTTGGGGGCCAGCACCGTGTCTTCCTTGATTTTGTATCCTCTATGTTTTACACAGAATTTTACACATAGTAGGTGCTAAATAAATGTTTATTGAATGAATGAATGAATGATGTTGCTCTCTTGTACTGCTATGTGCTACATCTTTTTTTCCAACTTCCTAGGAAGATTAAGAATTTGTGAAACTTTGATTTCAACCCCCTGGGGTAAGGTATTATGCAAAATTCTTTTGATAGTTAACTTTTCTCAAAAGTTTGATAAATTTCATTGTGAAGAGCACTTTATTTATTGTACTTTCCTTTGTCGCCTATTTCCTGAACCACTGTGGTCTTGATAAGCTTGTTTGAATTGAAACACAAAAGTCCCTGCTCTGTAACTTGTTGGGGGGGGCTCTCCCAGCAGACTTGCCCTCAGGGGTAATTGTGGGTTAACGGCTTCTGAGTAACGCATTACTCACCACAGCTTCTTAGAAACTTCTTTTGAAGCAAATTGTTACTTTCTGAGATATCATTGCTCTGTTCCTTGAATTTCATGGGTCACCCCCTCTTGTAGATTTTTCAACTTCTCTCTATGAAAAACAAGTCACTGAGAAAGCTGGAAACAAACTTCCTTCTATGCACTTACTCTAGTATTTCCTCCTGATTTACAGTTGAGGCATATGTACTCTCCAGGGCCCACGGCTAAACATCCCTTCCTTTAGCTCTGTAGCAGGTACCTGGACTTGTATTTATCGTCTGTTTTACTTTGTCACAAACACAAAAGGTACCAATCCCACCAAATAAGAACACTTTCCTATCTGCTATTGGATTTGATATTATTGTACTCATCCATTTGATACTGTGAATACCACTGATGTCCTTAGACTTGTTTTAGAAGTACTTCCTGTTTTCCTAATTCCAGGAAGTGAATCTGGTTCATGGGACTTGCAATATTATTTTTGTAAATTTGTTATGAACTGGACTCAATAATTTAGAATCCAACCAAACTAATCATGCTGTAGCTCTGAGGGTGTAGGGTTTATGGAATTATGTTTGAAATGGTAGGTGATGAAGTCCCTCCCTCATTATTTTTTAATGCAGCAGTTAGATAATAGTGAATTAAGATTTCCTGGAGAGCCAATTTTAAGCCATCAACTGACAGTGAAAGATGAACAAAGACTAGATGACATATTGAAATTATACCTAGTACATAAACTTATATCAAACACTTCTAATCTGGCAAACAATACAATGAGTGACAGCAAATGCAATAAATCAGAAACCTAGATCAATTATCTTAGAAAGATTGCAGTCAGCAGATAAAAATGGGACTGTGGAGTCTTCTAAATTAACTAGCACTGAGAACATGAATCAGTCTTTCATCTTTTATTATTTCATCCTTTTCCTTTGAAGTAAACTTAAAAATAATCTTTTTGCCAACTCCTCAAAATTAAATATTCACTATATCACTCTTACTCCCTATTAAAAACTGGTATTAGTGTGCCTTTATACTGAAGACATCAAAGAAACTATGGAGTATACTTGTATAAACATAAGGAAGCCTGAAGTATATTGTTTATTTTCCTATGGAATAAATGCAAAATCATGATCCTTCATTGTGCATTTACTGAATTCTACTTGGATTTTCTGAAAGAAATTTCCCTTTTTTTTTTTACATCTTTATTGGAGTATAATTGCTTTACAATGTTGTGTTAGTTTCTACTGTACAACAAAGTGAATCAGCCATACATATACATATATCCCCATATTCCCTCCCTCTTGAGCCTCCCTCCCACCCTCCCTATCCCACCCCTCTGGGTGGTCACAAAGCACCGAGCTGATCTCCCTGTGCTATGCGGCTGCTTCCCACTAGCTATCTATTTGACATTTGGTCGTGTATATATGTCCATGCCACTCTCTCACTTCGTCCCAGCTTCCCCTTCCCACCTTGTGTCCTCAAGTCCATTCTCTACATCTGCGTTTTTATTCCTGCCCTGCCACTAGGTTCATCAGTACCGTTTTCTTAGATTCCATATATATGCGTTAGCATATGGTATTTGTTTTTCTCTTTCTGACTTACTTCACTCTGTATGACAGACTATAGGTCCATCCACCTCACTACAAATAACTCAATTTCGTTTCTTTTTATGGCTGAGTAATATTCCATTGTATATATGTGCCACATCTTCTTTATCCATTCATCCATAGATGGACATTTAGGTTGCTTAAAAATATGGAATGCTTCACAAATTTGTGTGTCATCCTTGCACAGGGGCCATGCTAATCTTCTCTGTATTGTTCCAATTTTAGTATATGTGCTGCCGAAGCAAGCGCTCCCTTCCCTTTTTGATCCAATCTTTGTTGAATGGATGAAATATGTGGTAATTTGTTTCTAGCATTTTGAGGTCAGCTCCACTTTTCATCCATGATAGTGCCCACCAAGTAGACTACTGTACTAGTTTAGTTTTTCCAGTGGGTTTGGATTTTAATAGTTTTATTCCACTGCTAGCTAGTATCTAACTATTTTTATCTACAATTGCAGAAGTACATCTGGGTGTTATCTATTCATTCCACATTTTAAAATGTCTGAATATATCCTGGGACATGTTGTAGACACCATTGATTGCCTACCACCACCACGTTTTCCCTGATAACAGAACCCCAGTCTGTACTGGTGTGAGGCACCACAGGTTTTAACAGAGGCTCAGTCCCTTCCAGCTCAGCCCTTAACCCAGCTAAGCTGGCCTCGGTAATTTTTTAAAAATTAAAATTGGAAGATTGGGATTGACATATATACACTACTATATATGAAGTAGGTAACTAATAAGGACCTACTCTATATAGCACAGGGAATGCTACTCGATACTCTGCAATGGCCTATATGGGAAAAGAATCTAAAAAAGAGTGGATATATGTATATGTATAACGGATTCACTTTGCCGTACACCTGAAACTAACACAACATTGTAAATCAACTATTCTCCAATTTAAAAAAACCTTATTTTATTTTTTAGAGACGTTTTAGATTTGTTATTGACCCTCCCGAGCTGGGCTCCAACAAGGGTCCTCCTGCCTGGTGTCCTTGGAGCCAGTAGAACAAGACCAAGTTCGGTTCAGAAGCAAAGGAAAGCTTCATTTTCCGTTCAAAGCATCGAGAGGTGTGAGCTTGTGCTGCCGAGTACACGCCCGTGGGCGGGGCTGCTTTGTAGGGCTCTTGTCAGCGGGGAGGGGCTGGGAGTTCTCCCGGGTGGGGCGCAATTGTGCAGCTCACAGCACTCACTCCGGAGCCAAGTGCCGGGCGCAGCGCTTCTGCACACGGCCTGCCGCCACCATCTTGGATTGCAGTGTCCTGTGCAGCGTCTCTCTGCACGGGCTCCGCCGCCGCCATCTTGGATTGCCGCGTTGTGCGCAGCGCTTCTGCGCACGGCCCGCCGAGCTGCGTCGTCAGGCACGGCCGTTTCACGCTAGGGACTCTGCTCTGAAGTGCCGGATGTGAGGCCTCTGCACACAGCCGCCCATGAACAAGTGAAACTGGACTAAGCACAAAGGAAAAGAGAAGGGAAAAAAGGTTAGACTTCATTTTATTGCCCAGCTTCTCTTTTTATTTCCTGGGAATTGTTAATGGGCTTTGCCAGTGGCGGATTCACAGCAAAACGGAGCCTCCCCCGTTACCCACATCTCCCACCACAGTGGTATGTTTGTTACAACTATTGAACTTACATCGTCACATCTTTATCACCCAAAGTGCATAGTTTACATTACCATTCGCTCTTGGTGTTGGACAGTCTGTGCATTTGGACAAATGCATAATGACGCATACCCATCATTATGGTATCATACAGAGTATTTTCAACGCCCTAAAAATCCTCTGTGCTCTGCTTATGCATCCCTCCCTGACCCCCAACTCCTGGCAACCACTGACTGATCTCTGTAATATCTCCACAGTTTTGCTTTTTCCAGAATGTCATATAGTTGGCACCATCCAGTATGTAGCCTTTTCAGATTGGCTTCTTTCACTTAGTGACGTGCATCTGAGGTTCCTGCATGTCTTCTCATGGCCTGATAACTCGTTTCTGTTTAGCGCCGCCTAACAGTCCATTGTCTGGATCTTCCACAGTTTATGTAACCATTCACCTACTGAAGGACATCCTGGTTGCTTCCAAGTTTTGGCAATTATAAGTGAAGCTGCTGTAAACATCACGTGCAGGCTTTTGTGTGGACATAAGTTTTCAACTCCTTTGGGTAAATACCAAGGGGGACAAATGCTGGATTGTATGGCAAGAAAGAGTATGTTTAGTTAAGGTGTCTGTTAAGGTCTTTAGTCCATTTTTTAATCAGGTTGCTTGTTTTCTTATTGAGTTTAAGTGTTCTTTGTATATTTGGGATAATAGCCCTTTATCAGATGTGTCTTTTACAAATATTTTCTCCCAGTCTGCAGCCAGGAGAATTCCATTATCCTTGTTAATGACAGGCTTAGGCCTCGGACATGTAATATAATTCTGATAATGACACATGTGGAAAAGTCTGTTGGAGACCTTTTAGGAAGTCTTTTCTCAGTCTTAGAACGGAGCACCAGGAAAGGATGTCCTCCCTTCTGGCCTTTGAAAATTATTGTTCCAGGACATAGTGCCTGGACGTGTTGTAACCATTCTGCAACTATGAGAAGAGTAGCAGACAAACAGAACCTCAGAGTAGAAAATGGAAAGAATGTGAATCCTTGATAATATTGTTGAACCTGTGAATTACTGAAACTGCCTTATCTCCGTTTTCCTTGTCATGTGATTTAATAAGCTGACAATTGTTGAAGCCAGTTGAGTTGAGTTTTCTATTACTTGCAATCCAGGCATCCTAAGTGACATCCTACATAAAGCTGACGGTTCCTATATTGCATTAGGTGAAGTCACTCTCTTCGTTTCCAAACACTACACTAAAATTTCATAGATTCAGCCCCATTAGGGCTGAATATCAACATGAAATAATTAAAACTGAATTATAGAGTATGCTTTTCTATTATCATTACTTTTATTAATAAAATGTGTAGCTATAAAAGCAATACTTGATGTCGTAGAAATTAGAAACAAATTATCTTTTTTTTTTTAAACTGAAGAATTACTGGAGAAGGTGTGTTTATTACATTTGTGGTGACACAAGATAGGAGAGCACCATATGACAGTCAAAATTCAGAAATATTTCAACAGGCTGTAATGATGAGCCCAAAACAACAAGGTGAAATGTAATAGAGAGAAATGTACGTTTTTGCATTTAGGTTAATGAGATGAGGGCTAAGGCTGTTTAGGGTGAGAGTTAAAGGCTGCTTATATGACGAGCATCTGGGGATTTCAGTTTACTGTTAATTCTGTAAGTGCCAGGATTAGGACAAGGCAAAAAAAATTACTGAAAGAGTAAATATATAAATCCTTCCTTCATTCAACAAGAATTTATTAAACATGTATTCAACAAATACATATTAAGAGCTGGTTAAGAGAAAGGGCTTTGGACTTCAACTGATCTCAGCTTGGACTGCGTGATCTTAGGCAAGTCACATCTTGGTGCCTCCATTTTCTTATTTGTAAGATATGACGAATAATAATGCGTGGTGATTGGGAGAACCAAACTAAGATAATATATGCAAAGGGTCTGGAAAAGTATTTAGTAGCAATAATAATTTTTAGTGTTTAGCCTTGTTTTAGATCAGTTGTGATAATTCTTCCACAGTAATCTGCTTTGTTCAGTTTATACCTGGAGAACTTTATTTTTGTACCATATTTTGAAGCATACTGAGAGACTAGGGAACAACCAGGTAAGCATGAAAAGAGGATCTCTGGAAACAATATCAGATAAGGAATAACTTCAGGAATTAAATATTTGACCTGAAAAGACTTCATATATTTAAAAGGGAGCCATATAAATCAGGTAATAAATTTGTTTTGTGTTGTTGCAGAGGGAACCCTGGGTACAATAAGGAGAAGCAGAATTCAGCTTAATATACTGAAGATTTTTAGCTATAATTGCTATGCAACAACTGCGTGGCCTAATTGGAGAAGCAGTGACCTCCCTATCATTGTAAATACTTGGGCAGAGGCCAGATGAGCATCTGTCAGGGATGATACAGGGAATTCAGTGAGTCCTGCAATTTCTGCAGTTGTATATTTGACTTGAGTCCCTTTTAGCAATAAGGTGCTGATTGAATTTTCATCCATATATCCTTGGAAGGTTTTTTAACCTACAAGGAATATTAACACACCAACAAGAAAACTATTTTATCTTGACTCTTTTGCAGAATCAAAAATTTCAGAACTGAAATGTCCTTCAGAGACTAAATAGGTATATTTCTCAATTACCGGTCCATGAATTGGTAAGGGAATTAAAAAACAAATTATTCTTATTTTTACATTTTATTAATTTTTCTTTCATTATAAAATAATAGAAACATATTAAATAAAATGATAGAAGAGAAAGAAAAAATCAGTTTCACCACATTACTCATAGTTGTTCACATATAACCTGCATTTATATATACAAATATAATATAAATATATTATATAATATATAATATATAAAAATATATATTTTTTGCTATTTTCATTATATAAGGGTTATATTAGTTTGCTAGGGCTGCCATAACAAAATACCACAAACTGGGTGGCTTAAACAACAGAAATTTAATTTCCTTTTTTCCTAAGGAAACTAGTCATATTGGATTAGGGGCCCACCATACTCCAGCATCATCTCATGCTAACTTAACTAATTACATCTGCAACAAACTTATTTCCGTATAAAAGGTTACATTCTGAGGTACTAAGGCTGAGGATTTCAACATATGAGTTTTGGGGGTACACAATTCAACCCATAACAAGGGTCAAACCAATTTACAGTGCCATCTGTAATGTATAAGAGTACCGTTTTCCTGTATCCTCAATGACATTAAGTTTTATTTTTAAAAGAAGTTGTTTTGCCAATTAGGTGAAGAATTGCACCACAGTGGTGTTTTAATATATATTCTTTTACTAGTGAGTGTGAATGTTTTTTTATGTTTGCTTACTAGTTGAATTTCTTCTTTTGTGAAATGTGTGTTCCTGTCTACTGCCTCTATTTTTTTAATTATGAAAATAATTTATTACAAAAGATTTGAGAAACAGAGAAAATAAAAACCGCCCATAGTGCCACTATTCCAACACAGCTATTACCATTTTTATTGCCTTCTGGGCTATTTTCATATGCATGTTTTACCCTTTTGTAATTGTAGTGTACATGTAGTCTTATCTCCTGCTTTCTTTTTTACCTTACAGTGTATTATAATATGGAAATGGGTTAATCCTCAGTGTACCAGAATAGCTCATTCTTCAACAATTATGAATTTGGACCTAGGCTTCTGGTATTAGACAAATAAAAGCTTTTTCAAGGGTATGCTACCTGGCCATTAATGGGGTACAAAATAAGAGGATTCCAGGTTGCAAGAAAGTTAAAATTACATTTCCATACCATGGCCTATCTTCGGGTACCTGGCACTCAGGCATCCAATACATGTTGAATTAATTAATAGTCTAGTTATTAGACATCATTTGTATTCATTTTTTCATGAGACAACTCTGTTTGCAGAATTTTCTTCATTTTAGGTTCATGCATGAAATACAGCATTAAGACTATACAGCATAAGCGTTAATGCATCTCAATCGTACATTTAAGAACCAGCATCATACTGGGCAAAACAGAAGTTAAACTAGTATAAGATCCACCATTTTAAAAATATATTTTAAAAGTCATAAGTGAAAAAAGGATTTTACAAAGTGTCTTTCAAAGTAAACTTGTGTGTATCAAAAACTATGGTTCACAAAAACAAATTTATTTTGTGGACAAAATCCAAACATGGAATTCCTTTTTCTCCCTTGTAATAAAAAACTTCACATTAGAACCAAGAGATGTTACAAGTTATCATTTGTCTATTGTCTGAGATAAACTGAGCTAAAATGAATATCTGATGGTGTCTGTAATGCTACTGGTGTATATTGGTAATATACACCAATGATTTATTTTTTTCTTTCTTCTCCTTCCTTTTATTTCATTGGAAATATTTTGCACATATTGTCACTCGTATTTCAGTCTTTCTAATTAAATGATAAAGACTGGCCTCAAACTGAAACTCAAAAGCTTCACATCCTTCTTCTCTGCCATCTTTTCTCCTCAAAAGCTTCAAATCTAAAAAAAAAAGTGGTATAAAAAATAGTGCTTCTCAAAATGTGTGGTGAAGGACGTTTCTAAAAATTTCCAAACTGCAGTGGACCAATACTTTTATAAAATACAATAAAAATGAACTATTAGAAGAATTTAAAAAAATCAATGTCATAGAAGATAAAAATCAGGGGCTTCCCTGGTGGCGCAGTGGTTGAGAGTCTGCCTGCTAATGCAGGGGACACGGGTTCGAGCCCTGGTCTGGGAAGATCCCACATGCCGCGGAGCGACTGGGCCCATGAGCCACAACTGCTGAGCCTGCGCGTCTGGAGCCTGTGCTCCGCAACAAGAGAGGCCGCGATACTGAGAGGCCCGCGCACCGCGATGAAGAGTGGCCCCCGCTTGTCGCAACTAGAGGAAGCCCTCGCACAGAAACGAAGACCCAACACAGCCAAATAAATAAATAAATAAATAATAATTAAAGGTGCTTAAAAAAAAAAAAGAAGATAAAAATCAAAAAAATTTTAAAGATCCTATAGACATGAAAATTACCTTGTATAATTTCTATAAAAATTTAAAATGCTTAATCTTAATTCCTGTACTTGTCTAGGCATGGACTGGTAACAAGCAGTCCACAGATTACACTTTGAGTAGCATTGATATAAAACAAAGACCCTGTCCTCAAGGAGCTAAGACTCTTGTTAGGGTGAACACTACGAGAGTACAAAATTGTATTATAATCTATAATTGTATTTTTATATAATAAAAATTATATTATAAGCTAAGTACAAAATTATAATCTATGCTACCCCAGACCACGCCAGCCTGGAGTAACATATGAGACATGCTCACTCTGAGATAGTAGAAAAAAATATATCTTGGTCTCTTCCCTGGTTCCTGGCACAGGGCTCCTAAAACCCATGTCATTTCCTAGGTGATAGGATTGTCTTTTGTTCTAATGCGGCAGTTCTGGGTGGGCTCCTGGCTGGCTCCTAGATGAAGGCTGGTCACCAGAAAGACCAAGTCATGATTAGGAGCTTGGAATTTGCAGCCCCGCCCCCATTTGAGAAGAGAGAAAGGCTGGAAATGGAGTTAATGGTCAATCATACCTAACTGATGAAGCCTCCATAAAATCCCAATAGTGTGGGGATCGGAGAACTTCCAGGTTGGTGAACATATCCATACTGGAAGGGTGACATACACCAGCTCCATGGGGACAGAAGCTCCTGCACTCAGGAACCTCCCAGACCTTGCCCTGTGTATCTCTTTATCTGGCTGTTTATATGTATCCTTTATCATATCCTTTAATAAACTGGTAAATGTAAGTAAATGTCACTGAGTTCTGTGAGCCACTCTAGCAAATTAATCAAAACCGAAGAGAGGGTTGTTGGAACTTCTGATCTGTAGCCAGCTGGTCAGAAGCACAGGTGACAACCTGGGCTTGTGACTGGCATCTGAAGTGTGTGTGTGTGTGTGTGTGTGTGTGTGTATGTGTGTGGCAGGGGGCAGTCTTGTGGGACCGAGCCCTTAACCTGTGGGATCTGACATATCTCCAGGTAGATAATAGTGTCAGAACTGAGTTAAATCTTAAGACACCCAGCTGGTGGCGCAGAGAATTTGCTCGCTGGGGGAAAACCTCCACACATCTGGTGCCAGAAGTGTGAGTGTGCTAGTAGTAAGAGTAAAAGAGATACACAGGAGGAGGACTGAGGTTTTTCCTTGTCATCTTACAGGTAAAGATGGTACAGCACAGATAGGGGAGCACATGTCTACATTCCCAGAGATGCAAAAAATGTTAACAGTTAAAAGAAGTAAAATGGTCAAAAATATATGAAAGCAACTGAATAAATTGTAAAACATAAGTCCTGGTTCTTTCAGCTGTATGACTGTAAAATTCACAGATTTCATGGAGAACACTTCCATTACCATGTTTAAACAATCACAGTGTGGTCAGAATATCACACTCATCATTTCTCTGGACTTGCTTACACCCAGTTCCCTTCCACACCAAGCCCCACAACAGTTCTTGGAATCCCCAAGAATATAATCTCATTCATACTCCCAGCTTTCCATACTTTTGGTCTTGTCCATACTTTTCCATTGTCTGGTGACCTGCTGCCAAGGCTTTTGGTGTAATGAAGTTATCATTACTGCCAGAGTCTATCAAAGATACGACTGTCTTCAACTTCTAAGTTGCAAGTATGGGAAACAAAGGTTTTGTCAATGGACCATTAGGTTTAATGATTCATGAGAGGTGCCAGTAACTTTTCCCACTCCTTGGTTCCCAGTCTCATGTATTCTGACAATGAGAGAAACAGCATTATATGTCCTGTCGGCTGTCTCAGAGTGATTCCACATCCTGTAGCACAAGCATCCCAACCTTGCAAGGTGTTAGTTTCCTAGGTGGTACCGTAACTGAGTCTTCAGTAACCTTTCCAACAGTCTGTGAGACCTGCTGCTTCTGTGATGCTGTACATAAGACCAGTGAATCTCATGGACTTCAACCCAGTTTATCAGCAGCAGCAACAAACTCTGAGCCCCTGGTAAAGTACCATATTTTGAGGTGACTAGCCATAACCTTATGGCAGGTTGATTGCACCGGACCCCTTCGTTTATGGATGGGGTAGCAATTTCCCTTACTAGAATAGAAACTTTCTGGATTTTCTCTCTCTGACCCTGCTGGTACCGTCCCTTTGCGATGGAGACTAAGGCCTTTTAGGATGCATTCTACTTGAGACATGAAAGTTCTCATTCTCGAGGCCCATTCTGAAGAGTTCTTAACATTTTCAGCTTTCAAAGGCTTTGGTAGTCTGGTAAAGCTCATGAAGCCATTCTCAGAGTAGTATTTTTAAGTGTAACATATAAAATACATAAGATAATTAAGGAAACCAGTATTATATAATATTATATGTTCTGTGTTCCAGACACTTAGGATTCTGTGGATCCCAAAGTAAGAGGTTAATCTAGTTACCAATTTTCTACTTTCATGTCTTCCAAATCCATAACCATCTAATCAAACCATTAGAATTCTGCCAAAGAATTGGTTTTGGACGAGAGGTTGGCAAACTCCAGTTTGTTAACTGCTTTTATAAATAAAGTTTTATTGGAACACAGCCATACCCTTCTATTTACATATTATCTGTGGTCATTTTTGCACTACAAGAGTAAATTTAAGCAGTTGCAGCAGAGATCATATGTGGCCTACAAAGCTGAAAATACTTACTATCCGGCCCTTTAGAGAAAAAGTTTGCCAACCCTTGGTACAGATCGTGCGTGACCTAAAGGCCAAGCAGGCAAGGTAGACCTTAAGTTGTACTCCTTGAAGTTCTGCCCACTGGGAGGATTTTACTTCTCCACTGTTCTTCAGGGATAGCTCTCAGGGCTATAATGCTGGAACAATTCACTTCTGGCTGTTGCAGGCATATTATGAGCCAGCTGTAAACAAGCCGTGAACTTCCCATGAGGTTGTAGGAATTGCAAAAATAGCTCTGTAGCAGGAGTAGATATGCTGGGACTTGTACCTTCAATATCTACTCAGGCCACATTCCGAATATACAGCTTCCACTGAAGATGAAATACTTCAGGGCACACCTAAGTTTATAGCTAGGCAGCTAATTCTTAGCACTCAATTCATGATGGACAGTTTGGGTTACATCGTCACTTGAAGATCTACGCTGGAAATTCAAAGTCAACCAGAAACTAGAAGCAAGACATGTATTGGTTTTAATGGAGAAAAGTTACTTCTTTAAGGAAACAGGTTTGTTCGAGAACTCCAGGGACTTCTTGCTGTGATTCTCTGGTATGGACTTTCCACAAGCTATCATAACATCCCAATCTGCCACAAATGTTTTTGGTACCATTGGGTTTATTGGGTGATAATGGCCGGGTGGTTAGAACCACTCCCACTACAGCTTGGACCAGATGGATCACCATCTCTTGCTCTGGGTTCTCTCACAGATGGAAGATTACAGCTTTGTAGGCCAGTAGATGGAAGGAAGCAACCAGTCAGATGTGATATATGTTATCTCCAAAATCCACTGAAGTTCTTTAAATGATAGGGAGTCCAAGATGCAACAACTTTTCATTTACTTGGAACGGATATTCAGTATGTCCCAGATCCTGGACGTACCTGCCCCTCACCCACCAAAATTTTGTTGTGTCAGGAGAACCTTGTATTTTTGGGAGAATTATCATCCATTATCTAGCATCTGACGTACCTGTTAATTTTTGCTCTCCGTGTTTAGTCAACATGATGTTATCAATGGTAGACTAGCATAATGATGTCCTGTGGGACGGTGAGATGATCAATGTTCCCTGCAAATTAGTGGCACATGGCTGAAGAATTGACATATTCTGTGGCAAGACAGTGAAGGTATTCTGCTTCTGTTGTTCTCTGTTTGTTGCTAAGCCTGTCTCTATTTAAAATTTTGCTATTTTGTATGTCATGGATTTTTGCATTAATTTTAGTTTTATAAAATATTGCATTCAAATACTGTGTACCTTGGTTATCTTGGTTTATCTTGATTTTTTCTGGCAATCCCTTAAATTTTGTACCAGAGGCAACTGCTTCACTCACTTCACCCTAGTCCCAGTCCTGATTGATATATAGAGAAAATGCTTTCATTAGATCAATAGCTACTTGCCAAGTGTTTACTAGATCATATCTGGAACAGTAGCCAGAATTAAGAGTTGACATACAATTAATGATAATCTAAGGTCACTTTGAGACCCACCTGACTTTTAAAGTAGCCAACTATGAATTAAATCATCACTTCTACATCTCCTGTGTTGATGGTAACGTTTATCTCTGCAGTTCTACCAGGGAGGCAATATTGCTTTCTTGTTAGGGAGGTGGAGCTCCAGGAGTCTCTACTTGGCACCTTCTTCCATAATAGTCTTAAAAGCCCTGCCTCTGTGGCTCAAAGAGCCCAGGTGGGAATTCTGTCATTTGCTGAGGATATGCATTTCATTTATACCTTCAGGAACTGGGGATATTTTCACTGGATTGGGTTTGGTGGTTTCATTGGGCCTACGGCGAGGCTGACTAGGGTTAAAACTGCACTTACATCTTGTCAATCCTTATCCTAAAAGTCTATGACTGGTGACCATAGTGTTCTGGCTGTCCAGAAATTAGTGTTAACCCAGAACTAGGATCTACTGTTCTCCAAAATGTGGGGTTTTTTTCCCCAGGGAAAATGGCTGCAGTTTCACTGGGGGAAAGTGAGGAGGAAAATGTATACACACTTATGGTATTCTTCTCTATGGGTACCTGGCCTCCTTTTCATTTATGGGATCCTAAATCTATAAGCCAACTCAGATATGGTAATTGGGTGAAAGGTTGTGACTATTGTGGTAGATCAAACCATGTTTCCTTTTACTAAACCAGGAGTTTTGTCAGTTGTAGAAGGACCTCAGTGGGCTGCCCATCTATATGTCCCTAGGGTGCCTGCTCAGTTATATAATGCCAAAGGACCAGTGGACTACAATTTCTGATTACCATACAGGCCCTGCTACCTATTGTAGTAGCTCCCCCCACCCCATATTATCCCCATTGAGACCAACAAGTTGGTTTTGACTGCAATATGTCATACTAGCATCCCCACCTAGAGAGAATAGCTGTTTTAAAAGACAAGGGACCTTGAGTATTGAATGGTAAATGTGGAGGGAGTGCTGGAGTTGGAAAATCAGTTTTCAACCATCATAGTAAAGATTGATTTAAGCAGGAATCATCAGTTGATGCTGAAACAAAGGGAAATTTTTGATGAGGATCAGAATATTTACATTGCTCTTAAAGTGTGTCTCCACAGACTGCTTATTAGTTGATAGAGAAAAAATAGTAAGTGTAAAGTGGAAAAATCGGAAAACAACTTGATTGGGTGATCAAAATTTACATCACCCATGGGGATCAGATAGACATCCTGTGCCTCCCAGCATTATACCCTATGAAGGACACAGCATTAATTACGTAGTTTTCTAGCCAGGAATGCATAATATGGATCTAAACATGAAGAAGTATTAGACAAACTCCAAATGAGGAACAGTCTATTAAAACAACAGGAAAGAGGACTATATTCTTCAGAAATCTCAATGTCATAAAAGAAAGACTGTGTGAAAGTTCCAGACTAAAGAGATGTGACAAATAAATGCAATACCTGATCCTAGACTGGATCCTGTGCTAAAGGGTAATAAAGTGCTGTAATGGATATTACTGGTCAATTGACAAAATTGTACCATGGAAGTTGGATCATACATATACATATATATAACATATATATATGACATAATTTCCCATTTTAACACCCTGCTTCAATGTGGGTAAGAGATATGCACATTAATACATAAAAAGACAAGGATTCTGTCACATAGCCTAATCTTCGGAAAATCCCAGAAGTTTTATGCTGGCTTGTAATGCATGTGATAATTTGTGATATTGTTATCTATTCAATTCCTAGAAAGTTGCACAAGTTGGTCTAACAACATTTGGTGCAAAGGAGGAGAAAGTAATGGAGGTTAAAAACTCAGATCTAGATGCCTTCAAGAATGGTGAAGTGAGGAACTCTGAAAACCCTCCCCTCCATAAAAGCAATGAAAACAGTAGCCAAAAAAAAAAGTCAAAAATAACTTTTTCAGTATTCTAGAAAATAACGGAAAGCTTACAAAAATCCAGAGAGCATTTCTTCAAGGAAAATGGCTTAATCTTGGTAAGAACAGTAAGCTTTGTGTCATTAGAATGTCCCCCTATTTCCATGCTCCCTCCCCAGCTCTGTGGTAGCCTTGAAAACCAATAGCCCACAACCACAGTGAAAACCAGCAACTAAGTAGCCACTGGAGGGATCAGAATGACAAAGAATGTAGACTTTACACTTCCTATTTTCAAAACTTACTATTAAACTACATTAATCAAGGCAGTGTGATACTGGCTTAAAGACATATAGATCAATGGAGTAGGATAGAAAGTCCATAAATAAACCCTCACTTCCATGCTCAATTAAATTTCAACAAGGGTGCCAGGACCATTCAATGGGGAAAGAATAGTCTTTTCAACAAAAGGTGCTGAGACAAATGTATATCTGCATGCAAAAGAATGAAGTTGAACCCTTACCTCACACCATATATCAAAAATTAATTTTAAATGGATCAAAGAGCTAACACTATCAAACTGTGAGAAGCAAAAGAGGTATAAATCTTCATGACCTAGATTAGGGAATCTAGGCACTTTTTAGATATGACAACAAAAGCACAAGCAACCAAAAGAAAACAAAAAGATAATTTCATCAAAATTAAAACTTTTGGACTTCCCTGGTGGCGCAGTGGTTGGGAATCTGCCTGCCAATGCAGGGGACATGGGTTCGAGCCCTGGTCCGGGAGGATCCCACATGCTGGGGAGCAACTGAGCCCGTGCACCACAACTGCTGAGCCTGCACTCTAGAGCCCGCAAGCCACAGCTACCAAAGCCCACATGCCTGGAGCCCGTGCTCCACAACGGGAGAAGCCACTGCAACGAGAAGCCTGCGCACCGCGGTGAGGAGTTGCCCCCACTCGCCACAACTAGAGAAAGCCTGTGCGCAGCAACGAAGACCCAACGCAGCCAAAACTAAATAAATAAATAAAATAAATTTATTTAAAAAAAACCCAAAAACTTTTATACTTCAAAGGGTACCATCAAGAAAATGACAAGACAACCCACAGAATGGGAGAAAGTATTTGCAGATGACATATATGATAAGTGTCTTGCACACAAAATATATAAAGAACTCTTACAGCTCAACAATAAAAAGACACTCCAATTTAAAAATGGGCAGTGGATTTGAATATACACTTTCCCAAAGATACACAAATGGTTAAAAAGCACATGAAAAGATGCTCAAAATCATTAGTCATTAGGGAAATACAAATCAAAACACGAGATACCCAATGTGATACACCATATTAACAAACTGAAGAATAAAAACCATACGATCACCTCAATAGATGCAGAAAAAGCTTTTGACAAAATTCAACACCCATTTATGATAAAAACTCTCCAGAAAGTGGACATAGAGGGAACCTACCTCAAAATAATAAAGGCCATATACGACAAACCCACAGCAAACATCATTCTCAACGGTGAAAAACTAAAAGCATTTCCTCTAAGATCAGGAACGAGACAAGGATGTCCAGTCTCACCACTGTTATTCAACATAGTTTTGGAAGTCCTAGCCACGGCAATCAGAGAAGAAAAAGAAATAAAAGGAATACAAATTGGAAAAGAAGAAGTAAAACTGTCACTGTTTGCAGATGACATGATACTATACATAGAGAATCCTAAAGATGCCACTAGAAAACTACTAGAGCTAATCAGTGAATTCGGTAAAGCTGCAGGATACAAAATTAATGCACAGAAATCTCTTGCATTCCTATACACTAATGATGAAAAATCTGAAAGAGAAATTAAGGAAACACTCCCATTTACCATTGCAACGAAAAGAATAAAATACCTAGGAATAAACCTACCTAGGGAGACAAAAGACCTGTACTCAGAAAACTATAAGACACTGATGAAAGAAATTAAAGATGATACAAACAGATGGAGAGACATACCATGTTCTTGGATTGGAAGAATCAATACTGTGAAAATGACTATACTACCCAAAGCAATCTACAGATTCAGTGCAATCCCTATCAAATTACCAATGGCATTTTTTACAGAACTAGAACAAAAAATCTTAAAATTTGTATGGAGACACAAAAGACCCCGAATAGCCAAAGCAGTCTTGAGGGAAAAAAACGGAGCTGGAGGAATCAGACTCCCTGACTTCAGACTATACTACAAAGCTACAGTAATCAAGACAGTATGGTACTGGCACAAAAACAGAAACATAGATCAATGGAACAAGATAGAAAGCCCAGAGATAAACCCACGCACCTATGGTCAACTAATCTATGACAAAGGAGGCAAGGATATACAATGGAGAAAAGACAGTCTCTTCAATAAGTGGTGCTGGGAAAACTGGACAGCTACACGTAAAAGAATGAAATTAGAACACTCCCTAATGCCATACACAAAAATAACATCAAAATGGATTAGAGACCTAAATGTAAGACCGGACACTATAAAACTCTTAGAGGAAAATATAGGAAGAACACTCTTTGACATAAATCACAGCAAGGTCTTTTTTGATCCACCTCCTAGAGTAATGGAAATAAAAACAAAAATAAAGAAATGGGACCTAATGAAACTTCAAAGCTTTTGCAAAACAAAGGAAACCATAAACAAGATGAAAAGACAACCCTCAGAATGGGAGAAAATATTTGCAAACGAATCAACGGACAAAGGATTAATCTCCAAAATATATAAACAGCTCATGCAGCTGAATATTAGAAAAACAAATAACCCAATCCAAAAATGGGCAGAAGACCTAAATAGACATTTCTCCAAAGAAGATATACAGATGGCCAAGAAGCACATGAAAAGCTGCTCAACATCACTAATTATTAGGGAAATGCAAATCAAAACCACAATGAGGTATCACCTCACACCAGTTAGAATGGGCGTCATCAGAAGATCTACAAACAACAAATGCTGGAGAGGGTGTGGAGAAAAGGAACCCTCTTGCACTGTTGGTGGGAATGTAAATTGATACAGCCACTATGGAGAACAGTATGGAGGTTCCTTAAAAAATTAAAATTGAATTACCATATGATCCAGCAATCCCACTACTGGGCATATACCCAGAGAAAAACCGTAATTCAAAAAGACACATGCACCCCAATGTTCATTGCAGCACTATTTACAATAGCCAGGTCATGGAAGCAACCTAAATGCCCATCAGCAGACGAATGGATAAAGATGTGGTACATATATACAATGGAATATTACTCAGCCATAAAAAGGAACGAAATTGGGTCATTTGTTGAGACGTGGATGGATCTAGAGACTGTCATACAGAGTGAAGTAAGTCAGAAAGAGAAAAATAAATATCGTATATTAACGCATATATGTGGAACCTAGAAAAATGGTACAGATGAACCGGTTTGCAAGGCAGAAATTGAGACACACATGTAGAGAACAAACGTATGGACACCAAGGGGGGGAAGCAGCGGGGGGTGTTGGTGTGATGAATTGGGCGATTGGGATTGACATGTATACACTGATGTGTATAAAACTGATGACTAGTAAGAACCTGGTGTATAAAAAATAAATCATATTAAAAAATGAAAAAAAAACGAAAAGAAATAACCACGAGATACCACTTCATACCCACCAGGGTAGCCATAATGGCTACGATATATAATATATATAAAAAGGTGGACAATAAAAAATGTTGGTGAAATGAGAACCTTACCCATGCTAGTGGTAATATAAGATATTGCAGTCACTCTGGAATACAAACTGGCAATTCCTGAAATGGTTAAACATAGAGTTATCGCATATTCAAGGAATTCCTCTCCTAGGTATGTATCCAAGAGAAATGAAAACTGATATCCATTCAAAAACTCGTACACAAATGTTCATAGCAGCATTATTCATAATAGCCCCAAAGTGGAAAGAACTCAGATGTCCACTAACTGATGAATGAATAAATGAAATGTGGTATATATAGACAATGGAATAGTATCTGGCAATAAAAAGTAGTGAAGCACTCAGCAACGTGAATGGACCTAGAGATTATTATACTAAGTGAAGTAAGTCAGAGAAAGACACATATCATATGATATCACTCATATGTGGAATCTAATTTTAAAAAATGATACAAATGAACTTATTTAAAAAACAGAGACAGACTTACAGATATCAAAAACAAACTTATGGTTAACAAAGCTGAAACGTGGCAGGGGGGAGCGATAAATCAGGAGCTTGGGATTAACATACACACATTACTATGTATAAGGTAGATAACCAACAAGAACCTACTGTATAGCACAGGGAACTCTACTCAATTTTCTGTGATAACCTATATGAAAAAAGAATCTGAAAAAGAATGAATATATATATATGTATTACTGAATCACTTTGCTGTACACCTGAAACTAACACAACATTGTAAATTAACTATCATATAATAAAATTTTTAAAAAAGTAATGAAGCACTGATGCCTGCTACAACATCGATGTACCTTGAAAACATTATGCTTCTTGAAAAGAGCCAGTCAGAAAGACCACATATTGTTTGATTCCTTTCATATGAGATGTCCAGAATAGGGAAATCCGTGAAGGCAGAAAGTATATTAGTGGTTGCCATTGGCTGGTGGGAAGGAGGAAATGGGAATGACTGCTACTGGGTGTGGGGTTTCTTTTTGGGGTGATGAAAATTTTCTGGAATTAGGCAGTGGTGATGGTGGCACATTCTTGTAAATGTACTGTAAAAATCACTGAATTGTGTACTTGAAAATGGTGAGTTCAGGGACTTCCCTGGCGGTCTAGTGGTTAAGACTCTGTGCTCACAATGCAGTGGGCATGGGTTCGATTCCTGTTTGGGGAACTTAGGATGTGGCATGCAGCACAGCCTGGCCAAAAAAAAAAAAGAAAGAAAAACAATGAGTTTTTTTGGTATGTGAATTAAATCTCAATAAAAAATATCAGACCTCTAAAACTGCTTGGTACTTCTTTGCAAACAAATATAAGCAGATGCTTTAATGATCTAGAATTCCACTTATCAAGTTAGAGGCTGAGATATAAATGCAACTCACTTCCTTGGATTCCCAGCATGAGACATAAAGGCTAAGGTAAGCCCTGTTATGTCTTAAAAGTATACTCTTTCCTACAAATGAAATTCAAATGCAATAGTAGATGTTTTTTGAGAATATGCTTAAATATTGTTTATAAATTTGCCATTCCTCTTCTCATGTGAGAAAACTATGTAACTCTCTTCAAAACAATTTTGTGTGTTTAAGATGTGTTTAAAATAGCAAATTAAAAAAATGGAAAAACCTCTTTACACAGAGCTGCAATTGCTTAAAAATTGTCAGTGCCTACATATTTGAGAATTTTTGTTGCATGTTAAAGGTTGATTCATCAGAAAGGAAATGAAAACAGAAGAGTGAATAGTATAGAAAAGAAAGAGAGCAGGAGCTTCCTACATAGAGTCATGGTTACCCAGGTAATCATATTCTATTTTTTTTAATTCTTAAAATTATTTATTTATTCATTTTTGGTTGCATTGGGTCTTTGTTGCTGCGCGTGGGCTTTCTCTAGTTGTGGCAAGCAGGGCCTACACTTCGTTGCGGTGCGCAGGCTTCTCGTTGTGGTGGCTTCTCGTTGTGGAGCACGGGCTCTAGGTGCGTGGGCTTCAGTAGTTGTGGCACACATGCTCAGTAGTTGTGGCTCACTGGCTCTAGAGCGCAGGCTCAGTAGTTGTGGCGCACGGGCTTTGTTGCTCCGCAGCATGTGGGATCTTCCCGGACCAGGGCTTGAACCCGTGTCCCCTGCAATGGCAGGCAGGTTCTTAACCACTGTGCCACCAGGGAAACCCCATATTCGGATTTTATAAAAGCCATTACAGGATCTTAGGCTTTTGGGGTGAAAGAAGGGCAGCATGATACATTATCCATTTTTCTTCCTTCAAGTTTTGATTAGTGTAGACAAAGAAGTAGGTAGAATGAAGATTTAAGTTATAGAGAAATACAAACATCCCTCTGGTGAAAAGTGTGCTTTCACCTTTAAAGCATTATGATATAGTAAAGTGGTAATGAAAAGTTTCTGGAAGACCATTCCTTTGGGAGCATCTACATGCTCCCAAAGCAGGAAACATAAATCAAACACCTTAATCAGATCATCTTGCTCTAGTCTTTTGTTTGAAATAACCCCACTACAGAGGCTCAGCAGGAAGACTTTGAGCACACCCCCATCTGAGACAGCCATAGTGAGGGAAGGCTAACAAAGTGGTGAGAAACAGAGAAGTCTTTTGGTAAGAACACCCAAATATTTGAAAGACAAATAATAACAAATGTTGGTAAAGACATGAAGAAATTGGAACCTTCATACATTGTTGGTTGGAAGGTAAAAGATTTAGCTTCAATAGAAGACAGTTTGGTAGTTCCTAAAAAAGTAAACAAATATGACTCAGCAATACCACTCCTAAAGGTATTGAAAATATCCAAGTGGGACTTCCCTGGTGGTGCAGTGGTTAAGAACCCGCCTGCCAATGCATGGGACACCGGTTCGAGTCCTGGTCCAGGAAGATCCCACATGCCGCAGAGCAACTAAGCCCTGCGCCACAACTACTGAGCCTGTGCTCTAGAGCCCATGAGCCACTACTGAAGGCCACATGCCTAGAGCCCCTGCTCCGCAACAAGAGAAGCCACCGCAAGGAGAAGCCCACGCACTACAATGAAGAGTAGCCCACGCTCACGGCAACTAGACAAAGCCCGCACTCAGCAACGAAGACCCAATGCAGCCAAAGATAGATAAATAAATAAATAAATAAATTTATTTATTTATTTATTTAATAAAAGACAATACCCAAGTGAATTGAAAACATATGTCCACACAACAACTTGTATGCAAATGTTCACAGCGACATTATTCATGAAAGCTAAAAAGTGGAAACAACCCAAATGCCCATCAGCTGATTAATGGATAAACAAATGTTGTCTATTCATACAATGGAATATTATTCAGTCATAAAAAGAAATGAAGTTCTTATTCAACACGGAGGAAACTTGAAAACATTATGCTAAGTGAAAGAAACTAGACACAAAAGGACAAATATCATACGATTCCACTTATGTGAAATGTCCAGAATGGGCAAATCTATAGAGACAGAAAGTAGAACAGTGGTTGCCAAAGGCTAGGGGAGAGTAGAGAATGGGGAGTGACTGCATGGGTATGGGGTTTCTTTTTTGGGTAGATGAAAATATTCTGGAATTAGGAAATGGTAATTGTTGCATAACCTTGTAAGTATACTAAAAATCATTGAATTGAAAGCATATAGCCAAACAAAAATTTGTACAGTGATTTTCATAGCAGCATTTTTATAATAGCCAAAAAGTGAAAACAACTCAAATGTCCATCGACTAATGAATGGATAAACAAAATGTGGTATATTCATACAATTAAATATCATTCATTAATAAAACTATAAAACTCTAGATGAAAGAAATTAAAGCAGACACAAATAAATGGAAAGATATCCCATGTCCATGGATCAGATGTATTAGTGTTGTTAAAATGTCCACACTACCCAAAGTTATCTACAGATTCAATGCAATCTCTATCAAAATCAAAATGGCATTTTTTTTACAAAAATAGAAAAACAATACTAAAATTCATATGGAACCACAAAAGACCCCAAATAACCAAAGCAATTTTGAGCAAAAACAACAAAGCTGGGGGCATCACACGTCCTGATTTCAAAATATATTACACAATTATATTCCAATAAAGATGTCAAAAAAAAAAAAATATATATATATATATATATATATATATATATATATATATATATATATATAACAAAGCTACAGTAAACAAAATAGTATTGTACTGGCATAAAAACAGACATATAGACCAATGGCACAGAATAGAGAGCCCTGAAATAAACCCACACAGATACAGCCAACTGATCTTCAACAAGGCTGCCAAGACCATTGAATGGGGAAAGGACAGTCCCTTCAATAAATGGTGCTGGGAAAACTAGATGTCCACATACAAAAGAATGAAATTTGGACCCTTATCTTATGCAATACATAAAAATCAACAAAAAAGGGATTAAATACTTAAATGAGAGCAAAATCCATAGAACTCCTAGAAGAAAAAATAGGGGAAAAGTTTCTTGACATTGGTCTTGGCAATGATTTCTTACACCAAAAGCACAGCCAACAAAGGCATAAATAGACAAATGGTACTATGTAAAACTAAAAAGTTCTGTACAGCAAAGGAACCAATCAACAAAATCAAGGTAACCTATGGATTGAGAGAAAAATATTGCACTCCTCAAATGAGTGAGTTTTATGGTATATTAATTATATCTTAATACAGCTTTTTTTTTAATGAACACAGAAGACACAAATAAATGGAAAACATCTTGTGCTCATGGATTGGAAAACTTACTGTCGTTAGGATGTCAATGGTACCCAAAGTAATCTACAGATTTAATGCAATCTGTATCAAAATCCCAGTGGCATTTTTTTGTGGAAATAGAAAGATCAGTCCTAAAATTCATATGGAATCTCCAGGGACCCTGAATAGCCCAAGACAATCTTAGAGAAAAAGAATGAAATTGGAGGTCTCACACTTGCTGATTTCAAAACTTATTACAAAGCTACAGTAATGAAAACGGTGTGGTACTGGCATAAAGACAGACCTATAAATCAATGGAATAGAACATAGAACTCGAAATAAACCTTCACATATATGGTCAAATGATTTTTTTTACAAGGCTGCCAGGACCATTCACTAGGGAAAGAAATTTCTCTTAAACAAATGATGCTGGAACAACTACATATCCACATGCAAACAAATAAAGTTGGACCCTTACCTTACACCAAGTATGAAAATTAACTCAAAATGGATCAAAGACCTAAATGTAAAACCTTCATGACATTGGAATTTTCAAGGATTTCCTAGATGTGATACCAAAAGTACAGGCAACAAAAGTAAAAATAGAGAAATACAACTGTGTTAACATTTAAAACGTCTGTGCATAAAAGGACACAATAAACAGAGTGAAAAAGTAACCTATAGAATGGTAGAAAAGATTTGCAAATCATGTCTGATAAGGGGCTAATATCCAGAATACATAAAGAACTCCTACAACTGAACAACAGGAAAAAAATAACACAATTAAAAAATGGAAAAGGATTTGAATAGACACTTCTCAAAGATAATATACAAATGGCCAACAATGCTTATTAGGAAAATATAACCACGAAGAGATATCACCTCACATCCATTAAGATGGCTACTATCGAGAGAGCTTCAAGATGGTGGAAGAGTAAGAGGCGGAGATCACCTTCCTCCCCACAAATACATCAGAAATACCTCTACATGTGGAACAACTCCTACAGAACACCTACTGAACGCTGGCAGAAGACCTCAGACCTCCCAAAAGGCAAGAAACTCCCCACGTACCTGGGTAGGGTAAAAGAAAAAAGAAAAAACAGAGACAAAAGAATAGGGACGGGACCTGCACCAGTGGGAGGGAGCTGTGAAGGACGAAAGGTTTCCACACACTAGAAGCCCCTCACGGGTGGAGACTGCGAGTGGCGGAGGGGGAAGCTTCGGAGCAACGGAGGAGAGCGCAGCAACAGAGGTGCAGAGGGCAAAGCGGAGAGATTCCCGCACAGAGGATCGGTGCCGACCAGCTCTCACCAGCCCGAGAGGCTTGTCTGCTCACTCACCGGGGTGGGCGGGGGCTGGGAGCTGAGGCTCGGGCTTCGGTCGGATCCCAGGGAGAGGACTGGGGTTGGCGGCGTGAACACAGCCTGAAGAGGGCTAGTGCGCCACAGCTAGCCGGGAGGGAGTCTGGAAAAAGGTCTGGAGCTGCCGAAGAGGCAAGAGACTTTTTCTTGCCTCTTTGTTTCCTGGTGTGCGAGGAGAGGGGATTAAGAGCACTGCTTAAAGGAGCTCCAGAGACGGGCGTGACCCACGGCTATCAGTGCAGACCCCAGAGACGGGCATGGGATGCTAAGGCTGCTGCTGCCACCACCAAGAAGCCTGTGTGCAAGCACAGGTCACTATCCACACCTCCTTCCTGGGAGCCTGTGCAGCCTGCCACTGCCAGGGTCCCGTGATCCGGGGACAACTTCCCTGGGAGAACACGCGGCACGCCTCAGACTGCTGCAATGTCACGCCAGCCTCTGCCACTGCAGGCTTGCCCCGTATCTGTACCCCTCCCTCCCCCTGGCCTGAGCGAGCCAGAGCCCCCGAATCAGCTGCTCCTTTAACCCCATCCTGTCTGAGCAAAGAACAGACGCCCTCAGGCAACCTATACGCAGAGGCGGGTCCAAATCCAAAGCTGAACCCCGGGAGCTGTGCGAACAAAGAGAAAGGGAAATCTCTCCCAGCAGCATCAGGAGCAGAGGAATAAATCTCCACAATCAACTTGATGTAACTGCATCTGTGGAATACCTGATAGACAACGAATCCTCCCCAATTAAGGAGGTGGACTTTGGGAGCAACGATACATATATATTTTTCCCTTTTTTTCTTTTTGTGACTGTGTATGTGTTTGCTTCTGTGTGTGATTTTGTCTGTATAGCTTTGATTTCACCATTTGTCCTAGGGTTCTGTCTGTCCGTGTTTTTTTTATATTACTTAAAAATTTTTTCTTCCTAATAATTATTTTTTATTTTTTATTTTAATAACTGTATTTTATATTATTTTACTTTATTTTATTTTATCTTCTTCTTCCTTTCTTTCTTTTTTTCCTCCCTTTTATTCTGAGTCGTGTGGAGGAAGGACAGGCTCTTGGTGCTCCAGCCAGGCGTCAGGGCTGTGCCACTGAGGTGGGAGAGCCAAGTTCAGGACACTGATCCACAAGAGACCTCCCAGCTCCACGTAATATCAAATAGCAAAAATCTCCCAGAGATCTCCACCTCAACGCCAAGACCCAGCTCCACTCAATGACCAGCAAGTTACACTGCTGGACACCCTATGCCAAACAACTAGCAAGACAGGAACAAAACCCCATCCATTAGCACAGAGGCTGCCTAAAATCATAAGCCCACAGACACCTCAAAACACACCACCAGACATGGACCTGCCCAACAGAAAGACAAGATCCAGCCTCATCCACCAGAACACAGGCAATAGTCCCCTTCACCAGGAAGCCTACACAACCCACTGAACCAACCTTAGCCACTGGGGACAGACAGCAAAAACAACGGGAACTACGAACCTGCAGCCTGCGAAAAGGAGACCCCAAACACAGTAAGTTAAGCAAAATGAGAAGACAGAGAAACAACAGCAGATGAAGGAGCAAGGCAAACACCCACCAGACCTAACAAATGAAGAGGAAATAGGCAGTCTATCTGAAAAAGAATTCAGAGTAATGATAGTAAAGATGATCCAAAATCTTGGAAATGGAATGGAGAAAACACAAGAAACGTTCAACAAGGACCTAGAAGAACTAAAGAGCAAACAAACAGTGATGAACAGCACAATAAATGAAATTAAAACTTCTCTAGAAGGGATCAGTAGCAGAATAACTGAGGCAGAAGAACGGATAAGTGACCTGGAAGATAAAATAGTGGAAGTAACTACTGCAGAGCAGAATAAAGAAAAAAGAATGAAAAGAATTGAGGACAGTCTCAGAGACCTCTGGGACAACATTAAATGCACCAACATTCGAATTATAGGGGTCCCAGAAGAAGAAGAAAAAAAGAAAGGGACTGAGAAAATATTTGAAGAGATTATAGTTGAAAACTTCCCTAAAATGGGAAAGGAAATAGTTAATCAAGTCCAGGAAGCACAGAGAGTCCCATACAGGATAAATCCAGGGAGAAACACACCAAGACACATATTAATCAAACTATCAAAAATTAAATACAAAGAACAAATATTAAAAGCAGCAAGGGAAAAACAACAACACACACATAAGGGAAGCCCCATAAGGTGAACAGCTGATCTTTCAGCAGAAACTCTGCAAGCCAGAAGGGAGTGGCAGGACATAATTAAAGTGATGAAGGAGAAAAGCCTACAACCAAGATTACTCTACCCAGCAAGGATCTCATTCAGATTTGACAGAGAAATTAAAACCTTTACAGACAAGCAAAAGCTAAGAGAATTCAGCACCACCAAACCAGCTTTACAATAAACGTTAAAGGAATTTCTCTAGGCAGGAAACACAAGAGAAGGAAGAGACCTATAATAATAAATCCAAAACAATTAAGAAAATGGTAATAGGAACATATATATCGATAATTGCCTTAAATGTAAATGGATTAAAATCTCCAACCAAAAGACATAGATTGGCTGAATGGATACAAAAACAAGACCCGTATATATGCTGCCTACAAGAGACCCACTTCAGACCTAGGGACACATACAGACTGAAAGTGAGGGGATGGAAAAAGATATTCCATGCAAATGGAAATCAAAAGAAAGTTGGAGTAACATTTCTCATATCAGACAAAACAGACTTTAAAACAAAGACTATTACGAGAGACAAAGAAGGACACTACATAATGATCAAGGGATCAATCCAAGAAGAAGATATAACAACTGTAAATATTTATGCACCCAATATAGGAGCACCTCAATACATAAGGCAAATACTAACAGCCATAAAGGGGGAAATCGACAGTAACACAATCATAGTAGGGGACTTAACACCCCACTTTCACCAATGGACAGATCATCCAAAATGAAAATAAATAAGGAAACACAAGCTTTAAATGATACATTAAACAAGATGGACTTAATTGATATTTATAGGACATTCCATCCAAAAACAACAGAATACACATTCTTCTCAAGTGCTCATGGAACATTCTCCAGGATAGATCATATCTTGGGTCACAAATCAAGCCTTGGTAAATTTAACAGAATTGAAATTGTATCAGGCATCTTTTCCGACCACAACGCTATGAGACTAGACATCAAAATTACAGGAAAAAATCGGTAAGAAATACAAACACATGGAAGCTAAACAACACACTACTTAATAACCAATAGATCACCAAGTAAATCAAAGAGGAAATCAAAAAATACCTAGAAACAAATGACAGTGGAAACACGATGACCCAAAACCTATGGGATGCAGCAAAAGCAGTTCTAAGAGGGAAGTTTATAGCAATACAATCCCACCTTAAGAAACAAGAAACATCTCAAATAAACAACCTAACCTTACACCTAAAGCAATTAGAGAAAGAAGAACAAAAAAACCCCAAAGTTAGCAGAAGGAAAGAAATCGTAAAGATCAGATCAGAAATAAATGAAAAAGAAATGAAGGAAACAATAGCGAAGATGAATAAAACTAAAAGCTGCTTCTTTGAGAAGATAAACAAAATTGATAAACCATTAGCCAGACTCATCAAGAAAAAAAGGGAGAAGACTCAAATCAATAGAATTAGAAATGGAAAAGGAGAGGTAACAACTGACACTGCAGAAATACAAAGGATCATGAGAGATTACTACAAGCAGCTATATGCCAGTAAAATGGCCAACCTGGAGGAAATGGACAAATGCTTAGAAAGGCACAACCTTCTGAGACTGAACCAGGAAGAAATAGAAAATATGAACAGACCAATCACAAGCACTGAAATTGAAACTGTGATTAAAAATCTTCCAACAAACAAAAGCCCAGGACCAGATGGCTTCACAGGCGAATTCTATCAAACATTCAGAGAAGAGCTAACACCTATCCTTCTCAAACTCTTCCAAAATATACCAGAAGGAGGAACACTCCTAAACTCATTCTAGGAGGCCACCATCACCCTGATACCAAAACCAGACAAAGATGTCACAAAGAAAGAAAACTACAGGCCAATATCACTGATGAACATAGATGCAAAAATCCTCAACAAAATACTAGCAAACAGAATCCAACAGCACATTAAAAGGATCATACACCATGATCAAGTGGGGTTTATCCCAGGAATGCAAGGATTCTTCAGTGTACGCAAATAAGTTAACGTGATACACCATAATAACAAATTGAAGGAGAAAAATCGTATGATCATCTCAATAGATGCAGAGAAAGCTTTCAACAAAATTCAACACCCGTTTATGATAAAAACCCTCCAGAAAGTAGGCATAGAGGGAACTTTCCTCAGCATAATGAAGGCCATATATGAAAAAACCACAGCCAACATCGTCCTCAATGGTGAAAAAATGAAACCATTCCCACTAAGGTCAGGAACAAGACAAGGTTGCCCACTCTCACCACTATTATTCAACATAGTTCTGGAAGTTTTAGCCACAACACTCAGAGAAGAAAAAGAAATAAAAGGAATCCAAATCGGAAAAGAAGAAGTAAAGCTGTCACTGTTTGCAGATGACATGATACTATACATAGAGAATCCTAAAGATGCTACCAGAAAACTACTAGAGCTATTCAATGCATTTGGTAAAGCAGCAGGATACAAAGTAATGCACAGAAATCTCTTGCATTCCTATACACTAATGATGAAAAATCTGAAAGTGAAATTAAGAAAACACTCCCATTTACCATTGCAACAAAAAGAATAAAATATCAAGGAATAAACCTACCTAAGGAGACAAAAGACCTGTATGCAGAAAATTATAAGACACTGATGAAAGAAATTAAAGATGATACAAACAGATGGAGAGATACACCATGTTCTTGGATCGGAAGAATCAACATTGTGAAGATGACTATACTACCCAAAGCAATCTACAGATTCAATGGAATCCCTATCAAACTACCAATGGCATTTTTCACAGAACTAGAACAAAAAATTTCACAGTTTGTATGGAAACACAAAAGACCCTGAATAGCCAAGGCAATCTTGAGAAAGAAAAACAGAGCTGGAGGAATCAGGCTCCCTGACTTCAGACTATACTTCAGAGCTACAGTAATCAAGACAGTATGGTACTGGCACAGAAACAGAAATATAGATCAGTGGAACCAGATAGAAAGCCCAGAGATAAACCCACGCACATATGGTCACCTTATCTTTGATAAAAGAGGCAAGAATATACAGTGGAGATAAGACAGCCTCTTCAATAAGTGGTGCTGGGAAAACTGGACAGCTACATGTAAAAGAATGAAATTAGAACACTCCCTAACACCATACACAAAAATAAACTCAAAATGGATTAAAGACCTAAATGTAAGGCCAGACACCATCAAACTCTTAGAGGAAAACATAGGCAGAACACTCTATGACATAAATCGCAGCAAGATCCTTTTTGACCCACCTCCTAGGGAAATGGAAATAAAAACAAAAATAGACAAATGGGACCTA
Source organism: Eschrichtius robustus (assembly GCF_028021215.1). Classification (NCBI taxonomy): domain Eukaryota; kingdom Metazoa; phylum Chordata; class Mammalia; order Artiodactyla; family Eschrichtiidae; genus Eschrichtius; species Eschrichtius robustus. The sequence goes on along the minus strand of NC_090845.1, from coordinate 117,540,139 downwards.
ATGAAACTTAAAAGCTTTTGCACAGCAAAGGAAACCATAAACAAGACGAAAAGACAACCCTCAGAATGGGAGAAAATACTTGCAAATGAAGCTACTGACAAAGGATTAATCTCCAAAATTTACAAGCAGCTCATGCAGCTCAATGTCCAAAAAACAAACAACCCAATCCAAAAATGGGCAGAAGACCTACATAGACATTTCTCCAAAGAAGATTTACAGATTGCCAACAAACACATGAAAGAATGCTCAACATCTTTAATCATTAGAGAAATGCAAGTGAAAACTACAATGAGATATCATCTCACACCAGTCAGAATGGCCATCATCAAAGAATCTAGGAACAATAAATGCTGGAGAGGGTGTGGAGAAAAGGGAACCCTCTTGCACTGTTGGTGGGAATGTAAATTGATACAGCCACTATGGAGAACAGTGTGGCGGTTCCTTCAAAAACTAAAAATAGAACTACCACACGACCCAGCAATTCCACTACTGGGCATATACCCTGAGAAAACCATAACTCAAAAAGAGTCATGTACCACAATGTTCACTGCAGCACTATTTACAGTAGCCAGGACATGGAAGCAACCTAAGTGTCCATCGACAGATGAATGGTTGAAGAAGATGTGGCACATATATACAATGGAATATTACTCAGCCATAAAAAGAAACGAAATTGAGTTATTTGTAGTGAGGTGGATGGACCTAGAGACTGTCTTACAGAGTGAAGTAAGTCAGAAAGAGAAAAACATATACCGTATGCTAACACATATATATGGAATCTAAAAAAAAAAAAGGTTATGTAGAACCTTGGGGCAGGACAGGAATAAAGACACAGACGTAGAGAATGGACTTGAGGACACGGGGAGGGGGAAGGGTAAGCTGGGACAATGTGAGAGAGTGGCATGGACATATATACACTACCAAACGTAAAATAGATAGTTAGTGGGAAGCAGCAGCATAGCACAGGGAGATCAGCTTGGTGCTTTGTGACCACCTAGAGGGGTGGGATAGGGAGGGTGGGAGGGAGGGAGATGCAAGAGGGAAGAGATATGGGGACATAGGTATATGTATAACTGATTCACTTTGTTATATAGCGTAAACTAACACACCATTGTAAAGCAATTATACTCTAATAAAGATGTTAAAAAAAAAAGAATACCTTCAGAAAATATTTACTGCTTACCTTGTGCTGATTTTAAATTTTCAAACCTTTTATAGTTTGGTAGTGGATTTTTATTAATAAAAAGACAGAATGCTACTTGAGATAAAAGAATAGCAGATTTCAGTAAATGAACTTCTCATTATTTATTAAAAAAAAAAGATGGCTATTATCAAAAAAACAGAAAATAAGATGTGGAGAAACTGAAACCTTTGTGCACTGGTGGTAGAAATGCAAAATGGTACAGATGCTATGGAAAACAGTATGGTGGTTGCTCAAAAAATTACAAATAGAATTAGTATATGATCCATCAATCCCACGTCTGGTTATAGATCTAGAACAACTGAAATCAGGATATTGCAGAGATATTTGCACACCCATGTTCATAGCAGCATTATTTAGAATAGCTAAGAGGCAGAAGCCCAGTGTCCATCAGTGGATGCAAGGATAAACAAAGTGTGGTATATGCATACAATGGAATATTATTCAGCCTTAAAAAGGAGGAAATCCTGTCCCATGATATAACATGGATGAACTTTGAGTCATCGTGATAAGTGAAATAAGCCAGTCACAAAAAGACAAACAGATATGGTATGATTCCATCTATATGAGGTATCTCAAATGGTCAAATTCATAGAAACAGAAAATAGAATGGTGGTTGTCAGGGGCTGAGTTGGAGGGGGGAATGGGGGGGAGGTGTTGTTTAATGGGTATAGTTTCAGTTTTGCAAGACAAAAAAGTTCTGGAGATAGATTGCACAACAATGTGAATATAATTAACACTACTGAACAGGGCACTTAGGGTTAAGATGGTGAATTTTATGTTAAGTGTGTTTTTTTTAACCACAGTTAAAAATTTTTAAAGAGAAAGAAAAGTTGGAGGTGCTACTTTACACCACAGGCAGCAAACGCAAGGACTTAATTAGCCATCCAAGAGCTGGTGTCGGTTCATATTGTAAATTAAGAAAAGTTTAAGTGCAATTATAAGTGATAACATTAAAATGGACTTTTAGCAGAATTTGGGATGTTTTGGTGACACCCAGATCTTTAAAAGCATCACTAACTAGGGGATTATTAGGCTATCATAAAACCTAGCTTTTAGTACATGGAAGAGAGACTTCTGCCCTGGATGGACCATAGCTCTGATAGAATGAGACTATTATTATGTTCCAATACAATTTAAAGTCTGTGTGCCTGTTTAATTACTCAGTTGCTTAAATAGTATTATTTTAACTTTGTTAAAGCAAAGTGGTACTGCACAGAGCTTTGTAAAACAACCAAACCAAAACAGTACTATATCTTTTAAAAACTGAAAGGACCCTTAATCATTATTTTATAGTTCTATATTTTCATGACAGATGTTGACATTTTACCATTGTTACAGAATCAAATGTCAAGTTATTCCTGTTCAGAATTTTCCATTTCCATTTTCAAAGAATTCCATCTGCAGCTGTATTTATAAGTGAACTCTCTGCTTGCAAAGGCCCAGCATTTCTAAGCAGGTTTGTAAATAGGTTTAGAAGGAGGACATGCAAGCACTAGAGACCTGCCTGGGTTAATTAATTCTCTTTTCAGGCACTAGAGCCTACAAGTAGGCCAGCTGGAGGTGAATGTTTCCTTTGAAAGAGATAATTATATGCCTTACCAATTGTTTGCTTTTCTGCATCCCCCCCAGTCAGATTCCCCAGAATTCATAAACTAAGTATCAGGAGAGGTTTTTCCCTTCCTGGGATACTGAGTATGTAGATGAGCTGAGATAATAATTGTGGATAATACAGATAGTTTGAAGGTCTGGATGATGCATACAAATAATTACAAAGAGGGGACTGTGGGCTCTGCTAAATATAGCATGTAGAAACTGCTATGGCACTATGAATACATGATGGTGCTTCAATTCCCGTTTTCTTTCTTTTGTTACTTCTGAGATGCTCTTCCTCCGTTTCACACTATCCACTTTCTTTCCAGCAGGGTGCTGTGCAAAATAGCTCCCTGCCTCACCTGGCATGTATAAGAGCAAGGGGGCCAGCCCCTTCCATGGGGCGGGGGTGGTGGTGATGGCAGAGCATATGGTCCCGGCACCAGCAGGGGGCAGTTAGGACGCAGCTGGGAGCTCCCCGCACAACTGACCTTTCCGCTCGAAAGCCGACCTCACCCAGATGGCTTTCCCGTGCAGTTTGTCAGACAGACCAAAGTTCTCATTCTTCCTCCTTGTTTGGGATTCAAGTACGCCCGACACACCCTCAGAGGCACTGGGCAGGCCTGCTCCTTCACGTGGTGTGAGGCTGGGGAGAAGGTTCTGTGTCCCAGGCTGCTTATCAGGGTGGTCGCGTGGACTTTGATGCTGGTCTGAATCTTACTCCCAGTACTCTTTTCTTTACAGGTGCGTAGAAAATGAGCTGTAAAGGCTACAAGTTTCACGTGTTTCTCTCCTGCCATGCCTAAAATCTTGTTCGTTCTACACTATTGGGCTAGTGGAACTATATAAAGCTAAAGGACTATAGTTACTTGATGTTTTCCCTCTTCCAGCTTTACCTACACTCAACGGAAAGAATATATGGGGAACAGATCAAGAGTGACTTCTGTTTCCCTTGGAGGAATAGAAGGGGACCAGAGCGGGGTTGTCTGGTAGCACCTAACTGAGACACAAGTTAACAGCTTTCTCCACAGTAAAAGCAGCAGGGACAGAGGAGGAGGTCACAGGTCAGTGCTGCTCTGTGCCTCAGGCTCACGTAGATTTCCTTTCTTATTTTACCAGTACTGCTGTATTAGCGACTCTACAGAGGCAAGGAGCTCATGGTGCCTAATGTCTTCTCCCCATATTGCTGTTCAGGGGGAAAGTGGGTGGTGGTTCATAAAAAGAACAGATCAACAAAGACACCAGACTTGCTGGTTGGAATGGAAGTTAGTCCAAAGGGAGAAAGCGTGGGAGACCCTGTTGGGGGCCTCTGGTCTCAGTCCACGATGTGGCAGAGGAGGGGTGAAAGCCGAGCTGCCCTATTCACACTGGCTCCTTCGTCATGAGCCTCTCATCCTATGGATCCTATCCTATCACTCAGTTATAAAACTAGAGGCCTGGAGTTCCTTATGGCTTCCTTTTTCCTTTAGTTTCTTATTACATGCAAGGAAAATCTGTAAAAAGGGAGATTGAGGATGACTGAATCTTGCCATAATTGGTAGAATGAAAGGTTCACAAAGGGAGATTTTTGGGGACAGGTACCCAAAGAGTGATGCTATCTGTGTTGATTTGGGAGCAGGATAGAAGCTGGTCTGTAAGGTTTTCTTTATTAACACCAGCATCTCCTTCATAATCGTCTATTGCCCTGGGCCTGTGAGCTTTGGAGACCTTGTTCCCTCTCCTTTTGAGACACTGAAAAAGAGCAGCTGTATTAGTGTTTTTGCAGAGATTGGGGACTGGAAATACCATCAGATTTTCCGTTTTCCTACTGAATAATCTATTTCCAATAGAAACATATGCTGGAAGGTAGCCCAAAAGGAGAATTAGGGGGAGCTCTGGTATATGTTTACAGAGAGGAAGTTGTGGTGGAGGAAATGTTGCTGCCCTGGAAAGTCTAGAACGTTGATTACAGGCCTCTGCTGCCCTGCACGTGTGGGCTTTGGATACCTCTCCCCTCTCTATTTTTGTTAAAATAAACTTTTAATTTTAGAGTAGTTTAGATGTATAGAAAAATTGCAAATATAGTACAGAGAACTCCTGTTTAGCCCACACCCAGTTTCCACTATTATAAACATATTATTATGGTCTATTTGCCATAACTAATGAACCAAAACTGGTACATTACTATTAACTAAACTCCACACTTTATTCAAATTTCACTGGTTTCCCCCTAATAGCCTCTTTCTGTTTCAGGATCCCATCCAGAATACCACCTGTATTAGTCTGCTCAGGCTGCCATAACAAAATTCCACAGACAGGGTGGCTTAAAAAACAGAAATTTAGGGGCTTCCCTGGTGGCGCAGTGGTTAAGAATCTGCCTGCCAATGCAGGGAACACGGGTTCGAGCCCTGGTCCAGGAAGATCCCACATGCCGCGGAGCGACTAAGCCCGTGAGCCACAACTACTGAGCCTGCGCGTCTGGAGCCTGTGCTCCGCAACGGGAGAGGCCGCAACGGGGAGAGGCCTGCGCACCGCGATGAAGAGTGGCCCCCGCTCGCCGCAACTGCCGCAACTGGAGAAAGCCCTCGCACAGAAACGAACACCCAACACATACAAAAATAAATATAAATTTAAAAAAAAAAACCCCCCAAAAAACAAAACAAATTTATTTTCTCACGGTTCTGCAGGCTGCAGAAGTGTAAGATTAAAGTGTCAACAGGTTTGGTTTCTCCTGAGGCTTCTCTCTTTGGCTTGCAGATGGCCGTCTTCTTTCTGTGTCCACACATGGCCTTTCCTCTGCGTGCATGTGCTTCTGGTGTCTCTTCCTCTTCTTATAAGGACATCAGTACTATTGGATTGGGGCCCCACCCTAATGACCTCGTTTAACCCTAATTACCTCTTTAAAGGCCCTATATCCAAATATAGTCACCTTGGGGGTTAGGGATTCAACATGAATTTTGAGGGGACACAATTCAGTCCATAACACCACCTCTCCTCTCTTTTTGATAGGTTGAGACTGAGCAACCGTGTTTCTGCCATTATAGTAGTTGGGGACTGGAACTACTATCAGATTTTTCATTTTCCCAGAAGTATTTTTTTTATTTAACTATAGTTGATTCACAATATTGTGTTAGTTTCAGGTGTACAGCTTCAGATTTTTTCCACATAGGTTATTACAAGATATTGAATATAGTTTCCTGTGTTATACAGTAAGTCCTTGTTTTTTTTTTTTATCTATTTTATGTATAGTGGTGTGTATCTATTAATCCCAACCTCCTAATTTATCCCCCGCAGCTTTCCTCTTTGGTAACCATAGGTTTGTTTTCTACATCTGTGACTTTACTTCTGTTTAGTAACTAAGTTCATTTGTACCCATTTTTTTAAATTCCACATATAAGCGATATTATATGATATTTGTCTTTCTGTGTCTGACTTACTTCACTCGGTGTGACAATCTCTAGGTCCATCCTTGTTACTGCAAACGGCATTATTTTGTTCTTTTTTATGGCTGAGTAATATTCCACTGTGCATATGTACCACATCTTCTTTATCCATTCATCTCTTGATGGACATTTAGGTTGCTTCCATTTCTTGGCTATTGTAAACAGTGCTGCTATGAGCATTGGGGTACATGTATCCTTTTGAATTATAGTTTTCTCCAGATATATGCCCAGGATTGGGATTGCTAGATCATATGGTAACTCTATTTTTAGTTTTTTAAGGAACCTCCATACTGTTTTCCATAGTGGCTGCACCAATTTACATTCCCATCAACAGTGTAGGAGGGTTCCCGTTTCTCCACACCCTCTCCAGCCATTTATTATTTGTAGGCTTTTTGATGATGGCCATTCTGACTGGTGTGATACCTCATTGTAGTTTTGATTTGCATTTCTCTAATAATTAGCGATGATGAGCATCTTTTCATGTGCCTATTGGCCACCTGTATGTCTTCTTTGGAGAAATGTCTATTTAGGTCTTCTGCCCATTTTTTGATTGGGTTGTTTGTTTTTTCATTATTGAATTGTATGAGCTGTTTGTATATTTTGGAAATTAAGCCCTTGTTGGTTGCATCATTTGCAAATACTTTCTCCCAGTCCATAGGTTGTCTTTTCATTTTATTGATGGTTTCCTTTGCTGTGCAAAAGCCTACAAGTTTGATTAGGTCCCATTTGTTTATTTTTGCTTTTATTTCTATTGCCTTGGGAAACTGAGACCTAAGAAAATATTGGTACGATGATTTATGTCAGAGAATGTTTTTCTTATGTTCTCTTCTAGGAGTTTTATGGTGTCATGTCTTATATTTAAGTCTTTAAACTATTGTGAGTTTATTTCTGTGTATGGTAAGAAGGTGTGTTCTAACTTCACTGATTGACATGTGACTGTCCAGCTTTCCCAACACCATTTGCTGAAGAGACTGTCTTTCCCCCATTGTATATTCTTGCCTCCTTTGTCAAAGATTAACTGACCGTAGGTGTGTGGGTTTATTTCTGGGCTCTCTATTCTATTCCATTGATCTATATGTCTGTTTTTGTGCCAGTAGCAAGCTGTTTTGATTACTGTAGCTTTGTAGTATTGTCTGAAGTCTGGGAGGGTTATTCCTCTAGTTTTGTCATTTTCCTCAGTACTGCGTTGGCAATTCTGGGTCTTTTATGGTTCCATATAAATTTTAGGATTATTTGTTCTAGTTCTGTGGAAAATGTCATGGGTAATTTGATAGGGATCACATTAAATCAGTAGACCGCTTTGGGTAGTATGGCTATTTTAGCAATATTAATTCTTCCAATCCAAGAGCATGGGATATCTTTCCCTTTCATTGAATCATCTTCAATTTCCTTTATCAGTGTTTTATAGTTCAGCATGTAAGTCTTTCACCTCCTTGGTCAGTCAACCAAGAATTCTAAATACATCAAAACTATACTTCAGGGTGGGAGGGAGACGCAGGAGGGAGGGGATATGGGGATATACGTATACGTATAGCTGATTCACTTTGTTATACAGCAGAAACTAACACAACAATGTAAAGCAATTATACTCCAATAAAGATGTTAAAAAATAGGGAGGCAGGCCTGAACGGAGATCTTTGCCTATCCCGTGGAGTCACCCTAGCTGCCAGCCTTGTCCACGGATCTGCATCCTAGTTCTTTCCAGTTTCTACCCAGGAATTTTCCATGGCAGTGGAATATTGGTTCAAGACCTTAAAAGGTCTCTTCCAACATATGAAGCGCAAAGAAGAAAAAAAGGGAGAAAAGAAGTGAAGGAGAAAAGAGAACCCCAGTGTCAGATGTCCTCCTTGGGCTAGCTCATCCGCAGCCTCCATGAGACTGTCTTTCTTGCCTGTTGAAGTGACTTGGTGACAAACAGACCATTTCCAGCTATAGCAACAGAATGAGCAGCCTCAGGAGCAGTGGATTAAATCTCCACAATCAACTTGATATACCCTGCATCTGTGGAATACCTGAATAGACAGCGAACCATCCCAAAATTGAGGCAGTGGACTTTGGGAGAAACGATATATGTATTTTTTTCCTTTTTCTCTTTTTCCGTGTGGCTGACAGGGTCTTGGTGCTCCGGCTGGGTGTCAGGCCTGTGCCTCTGAGGTGGGAGAGCCGAGCTCAGGACATTGGTCCACCAGAGACCTCCTGGCTCCATGTAATATCAAACGGCAAAAGCTCTCCCGGAGATCTCGATCTCAACGATAAGACCCAGCTCCACTAAACGACCAGCAAGCTACAGTGCTGGACACCCTATGCCGAACAACTAGCAAGACAGGAACACAACCCTACCCATTAGCAGAGAGGCTGCCTAAAACCATAATAAGGTCACAGACACCCCAAAACACACCACCGAACTTGGTCCTGCCCACCAGAAAGACAAGATCCAGCCTCATCCTCCAGAACACAGGCACCAGTCCCCTCCACCAGGAAGCCTACACAACCCACTGAACCAACCTTACCCACTGGGGGCAGGCACCAAAAACAATGGGAACTACAAACCTGCAGCCTGCGAAAAGGAGACCCCAAACACAGTAAGTTAAGCAAAATGAGAAGACAGAGAAACACACAGCAGATGAAGGAGCAAGGTAAAAACCCACCAGACCAAACACATGAAGAGGAAATAGGCAGTCTACCTGAAAAAGAATTCAGAGAAATGATAGTAGAGATGATCCAAATTCTTGGAAATAAAATGGAGAAAATACAAGAAAAGTTTAACAATGACCTAGAAGAACTAAAGAGCAAACAAACAATGATGAACGAAACAATAAATGAAATTAAAAATTCTCTAGAAGGAATCAATAGCAGAATAACTGAGGCAGAAGAACGGATAAGTGACCTGGAAGATAAAATAGTGGAAATAACTACTGCAGAGCAGAATAAAGAAAAAAAGAATGAAAAGAATTGAGGACAGTCTCAGAGACCTCTGGGACAACATTAAACGCACCAACATTCGAATTACAGGGGTCCCAGAAGAAGAAAAAAAGAAAGGGACTGAGAAAATATTTGAAGAGATTATAGTTGAAAACTTCCCTAATATGGGAAAGGAAATAGTTAATCAAGTCCAGGAAGCACAGAGAGTCCCATACAGGATAAATCCAGGGAGAAACACACCAAGACACATATTAATCAAACTATCAAAAATTAAATACAAAGAACAAATATTAAAAGCAGCAAGGGAAAAACAACAACAACACACACATAAGGGAATCCCCATAAGGTTAACAGCTGATCTTTCAGCAGAAACTCTGCAAGCCAGAAGGGAGTGGCAGGACATATTTCAAGTGATGAAAGAGAAAAACCTACAACCAAGATTACTCTACCCAGCAAGGATCTCATTCAGATTTGACAGAGAAATTAAAACCTTTACAGACAAGCAAAAGCTAAGAGAATTCAGCACCACCAAACCAGCTTTACAATAAACGTTAAGGGAATTTCTCTAGGCAGGAAACACAAGAGAAGGAAGAGACCTATAATAATAAATCCAAAACAATTAAGAAAATGGTAATAGGAACATATATATCGATAATTGCCTTAAATGTAAATGGATTAAAATCTCCAACCAAAAGACATAGATTGGCTGAATGGATACAAAAACAAGACCCGTATATATGCTGTCTACAAGAGACCCACTTCAGACCTAGGGACACATACAGACTGAAAGTGAGGGGATGGAAAAAGGTATTCCATGCAAATGGAAATCAAAAGAAAGCTGGAGTATTTTGTCTCATATCAGACAAAATAGTCTTTAAAATAAAGACTATTACAAGAGACAAAGAAGGACACTACATAATGATCAAGGGATCAATCCAAGAGGAAGATATAACAATTTTAAATATTTATGCACCCAATATAGGAGCACCTCAATACATAAGGGAAATGCTAACAGCCATAAAAGGGGAAATCGACAGTAACACAATCATAGTAGGGGACTTTAACACCCCACTTTCACCGATGGACAGATCATCCAAAATGAAAATAAATAAGGAAACACAAGCTTTAAATGATACATTGAACAAGATGGACTTAATTGATATTTATAGGACATTCCACCCAAAAACGACAGAATACACCTTCTTCTCAAGTGCTCATGGAACATTCTCCAGGATAGATCATATCTTGGGTCACAAATCAAGCCTTGGTAAATTTGAGAAAATTAAAATCGTATCAAGTATCTTTTCCGATCACAACACTATGAGGCTAGACATCAATTACAGGAAAAAATCTGTAAAAAATACAAATACATGGAAGCTAAACAATACACTACTTAATAACCAATAGATCACCAAATAAATCAAAGAGGAAATCAAAAAATACCTAGAAACAAATGACAATGAAAACGCGATGACCCAAAACCTATGGGATGCAGCAAAAGCAGTTCTAAGAGGGAAGTTTATATCAATACAGTCCTACCCCAAGAAACAAGAAACATCTCAAAAAAACAACGTAACCTTACACCTAAAGCAATTAGAGAAAGAAGAACAAAAAAACCCAAAGTTAGCAGAAGGAAAGAAATCATAAAGATCAGATCAGAAATAAATGAAAAAGAAATGAAGGAAAGGATAGCAAAGATCATTAAAATTGAAAGCTGGTTCTTTGAGAAGATAAACAAAATTGATAAACGATTAGCCAGACTCATCAAGAAAAAAAGGGAGAAGACTCAAATCAATAGAATTAGAAATGAAAACGGAGAGGTAACAACTGACACTGCAGAAATTCAAAGGATCATGAGAGATTACTACAAGAAGCTATATGCCAATAAAATGGCCGACCTGGAAGAAATGGACACATTCTTAGAAAAGCACAACCTTCTGAGACTGAACCAGGAAGAAATAGAAAATATAAACAGACCAATCACAAGCACTGAAATTGAGACTGTGATTAAAAATCTTCCAACAAACAAAATTCCAGGACCAGCTGGCTTCCCAGGCGAATTCTATCAAACACTTAGAGAAGAGCTAACACCTATCCTTCTCAAGCTCTTCCAAAATATAGCAGAGGGAGGAACACTCCCAAACGCATTCTACGAGGCCACCATCACCCTGATACCAAAACCAGACAAAGATGTCACAAGGAAAGAAAACTACAGGCCAATATCACTGATGAACATAGATGCAAAAATCCTTAACAAAATACTAGGAAACAGAATCCAACAGCACATTAAAAGGATCATACACCATGATCAAGTGGAGTTTATCCCAAGAATGCAATTATTCTTCAATATACGCAAATCAATCTATGTGATAAACCATATTAACAAATTGAAGGATAAAAACCATATGACCATCTCAATAGATGCAGAAAAAGCTTTCAACAAAATTCAACACCCATTTATGATAAAAACCCTCCAAAAAGCAGGCATAGAGGGAACTTACCTCAACATAATAAAGGCCATATATGACAAATCCACAGCCAACATCGTTCTCAATGGTGAAAAACTGAAACCATTTCCACCAAGATCAGGAACAGGACACTATTATTCAACATAGTTTTGGAAGTTTTGGAAGTTTTAGCCACAGCAATCAGAGAAGAAAAAGAAATAAGAGGAATCCAAATCGGAAAAGAAGTAAAGCTGTCACTGTTTGCAGATGACATGATAATATACATAAAGAATCCTAAAGACGCTACGAGAAAACTACTAGAGCTAATCAGTGAATTTGGTAAAGTAGCAGGATACAAAATTAATGCACAGAAATCTGTTGCATTCCTATACACTAATGATGAAAAATCTGAAAGAGAAATTAAGGAAACACTCTCATTTACCACTGCAACAAAAAGAATAAAATACCTAGGAATAAACCTACCTAAGGAGACAAGAGACCTGTATGCAGAAAACTATAAGACACTGATGAAAGAAATTAAAGATGATACAAACAGATGGAGAGACATACCATGTTCTTGGATTGGAAAAATCAACATTGTGAAAATGACTATACTACCCAAAGCAATCTACAGATTCCATGCAATCCCTATCAAACTACCAACGGCATTTTTCACAGAACTGGAACAAAAAATTTCACAATTTGTATGGAATCACAAAAGACCCCGAATAGCCAAAGCAATCTTGAGAACGAAAAACAGAGCTGGAGGAATCAGGCTCCCTGACTTCAGACTATACTACAAAGCTACAGTAATCAAGACGGTATGATAGTGGCACAAAAAAACAGAAATATAGATCAATGGAACAGGATAGAAAGCCCAGAGATAAACCCACACACATATGGTCACTTTATTTTTGATAAAGGAGGCAAGAGTATACAATGGAGAAAAGACAGCCTCTTCAATAAGTGGTGCTGGGAAAACTGGACAGCTACATGTAAAAGAATGAAATTAGAACACTCCCTAACACCATACACACAAATAAGCTCAAAATGGATTAAAGACCTAAATATAAGGCCAGACACTATAAAACTCTTAGAGGAAAACATGGGCAGAACACTCTATGACATAAATCACAGCAAGATCCTTTTTGACCCACCTCCTAGAGAAATGCAAATAAAAACAAAAATAAACAAATGGGACCTAATGAATCTTAAAAGCTTTTGCACAGCAAAGGACACCATAAACAAGACGAAAAGACAACCCTCAGAATGGGAGAAAACATTTGCAAATGAAGCAACTGACAAAGGATTCATCTCCAATATTTACAAGCAGCTCATGCAGCTCAATGTCAAAAAAAACAAGCAACCCAATCCAAAAATGGGTAGAAGACCTACACAGACATTTCTCCAAAGAAGATGTACAGATAGCCAACAAACACATGAAAGAATGCTCAACATCACTAATCATTAGAGAAATGCAAATCAAAACTACAATGAGATATCACCTCACACCAGTCGGAATGGCCATCATCAAAAAATCTACAAACAATAAATGCTGGAGAGGGTGTGGAGAAAAGGGAACCCTCTTGCACTGTTGGTGGGAATGTAAATTGATACAGCCACTATGGAGAACAGTATGGAGGTTCCTTAAAAAACTACAAATAGAACTACCATACGACCCAGCAATCCCACTACTGGGCATATACCCTGAGAAAACCATAATTCAAAAAGAGTCATGTACCACAATGTTCACTGCAGCACTATTTACAGTAGCCAGCACATGGAAGCAACCTAAGTGTCCATCGACAGATGAATGGATAAAGAAGATGTGGCACATATATACAATGGAATATTACTCAGCCATAAAAAGAAATGAAATTGAGTTTTTTGTAGAGAGGTGGATTGACCTAGAGTCTGTCATACAGAGTGAAGTAAGTCAGAAAGAGAAAAACAAATACTGTATGCTAACACACATATATGGAATCTAAAAAAAAAAGGTTATGTAGAACCTTGGGGCAGGACAGGAATAAAGACACAGTTGTAGAGAGTGGACTTGAGGACATGGGGAGGGGGAAGGGTAAGCTGGGATGAAGTGAGAGAGTGGCATGGACTAATACATGCTACGAAATGTAAAATAGATAGCTAGTGGGAAGGGAAGCAGCCGCATAGCACAGGGAGATCAGCTCGGTGCTTTGTGACCACCTAGAGGGGTGGGATAGGGAGGGTGGGAGGGAGGGAGACACAAGAGGGAGGAGATATGGGGATATATGTATATGTATAGCTGATTCACTTTGTTATAAAGCAGAAACTAACAGACCAGTGCAAAGCAATTATGCTCCAATAAAGATGTTTAAAAAATAAATTAATTATTTAAATAAAAATAGGTATTTTAGGAAATCTCAAAAAAACCCCACTATACTTCATAAAAGAAGAAGTAATTAAGACATTCCCAGATGAATAAAAGCAAAGAATTCTTTGCTTTTCTTGAAGGACCTGCCCTCCAAGAAGTACTAAAGGGGGTTCTTCAGCTTGAAGTGAAAGGACACTGGATAGTAACTTGAATCCACATGAATAAATAAAGAGCACCAGTGAGGTTAGCTACATAGATAAAGATTAAAGACTGTATATATGTATGTATGTATGTATGTGTGTATATATGTATATATATATATATATATATATATATATATATATATATATATATATATACACACACACACACAGACACACACATATAGTTTGTAACTTTTTTTCCTATCTGATTTTAAAAGACAACTACATAAAGGAATAATTTTAAATCTATGTTCATTTACATACAATGTATAAAGTTGTAGAGCAAAAAGGAAGGGAGAAGGAATGGAGTTTTAGGAAAGCATACTTTTGTAAACATTAAAATTAAGTTGATTTTAATACAAACTGGATTGTTATAGATTTAAGATGTTAATTGTAATCACCAGAGCAACCACTCATGTTACTATGCCACGCGAACAATGTTAGTTTATTCTCTTTACATCTGCTCTGTGCCTGTAGCGTGGTTTGCTCTTCCTTACTCAGTTCCCTGTGTTTTCCCTCCAGTGCTACTAAGTTAGAACCTTTACAGAGCTGGGGGTGTGGAGTGAGGGAGACATTGTATACTCTGCTTTATGCATATCTAAGGTAAAGGAACTCATTATGTCCAATTCTGTATTAGTCACAGGTTATTTTCATCTGAAGTGAATTGAAGTGAAAATAATTCTTTTGTGGAATTATCTCTGATTGGTGAAGACGTTCCGGCTGGAGGGCTTGCCTTCTTGGGCCCTCTCTCCACCTCAGTCAGGCTGACATGCAGGCCACATGCAAATGATGTGTCTATAGTCTATATGTATATAGTTTATAGCATGTCTGTGAATGTAGGCGTTCACTTGACAGAGCCTGGGGACTAACGAGGGATTTTCAGAGGCAGTGTCTATATACCCACTGAGTCACAGTACAGCTTAGAAGGATCAAATGAGTTCATGAAAAGATGAGTCTCGACGTTTCACGCCAGCTTCTCCTTCACAGGCCTTAGCTGCTTTGTGTCAACAACCTTTGTTGAACTCTCCGCATTTAATGTCCATTTTTAAACTTTACTTTCCTCTGCCCCCTCCCCTAAGTGCTGGGTTAGTGGTTTGGTGTTTCAGTGCCTCTAAAATAAATGCACTTTTTACCCCAAGCTTGTAGTACTCACATGCTGCCCTACATTTTGAAGGGAAAGGAAAAGTGTTTGTTGTGTTGCCTCTCTTTCTTCCTTCTCTGCCTTCCTTCCTTTCTCTGCAGGCTTGGGAGGTTATCTCCATCCCTAGAACAATGGGCTGTGGCTCAGGTTTTGGCCGTGAGGAGCACCACGAGGGAATCACACTGGTATAGATCGGCCCCAAGACAACCAGGAAGCAGGTAACATTTGGAAGTGTTTGATGTAAAGGCTTCTGTTTTTTCTTTACTACAGATCTGGTGCAAAGGCCAGACCAGCCGGCCAAATGTGACCATAATAGGCAATCAGTAGCAATCAGTGGTGGGGGAAGGAGTGGTGGTCAATATCTGTGCCCAAAGAAGTGGGAAGCACCACCAGACAGGCGGGTTACTGTTGCAATGAGGAATCTGGTTAGATGACATGAGAAATCAAGGTAGGTTGACAGTAGGAAACTGTGAACATGTATCAAAGTCTGGACACAAATAAGATTTCGGTCCCTAGAAGGGGAAAGAGCAAGCCTGGTGTTGTGGGATCAGGGTATTAGGTAGGACACCAGAGTGAGGGCTTTGGCTCAGGGAGGAGGCATAGATCCAGTGACCAGAACTGGAGCACAAGGAGGGCCTGGACCTTAGGACAAGGTGTGTGCAGAGCAGTAAAGAGCACAACTTTGTAGGCTTCCTTTCATCTTGAGCTTCTACCCTCTGCCAGGTGCAAGCACTGGGCTAGGTGCTGGATATATAATGATGACTAAGACAGCATGATTCCAGCCTTGCAAAGTTGGGGAATAAAAATGACTCTACTACTCTATGACTCTACTAGCTGTGTGACCTTGGGCAAGTCACTGAACTACTTTACAACTCAATTTTCTCAACTGTAAAATGTTTTGAGGCTATGGCAGCTCCTGAATTTCCAGTCTGGTTGGAACGAACAGGGGTGTAGTAGGCTAAGGAACTTGTTTTGAAGATGCTTTCACACAGCAAGCAGAATTCGTTTTTTCTCCAACATTTTGTTACGAAAACTTTCAAACGTAAAAAAAGTTCAAAGAAGTATAGAGCAAACACTAGACACCCACCACCTAGATTCTACAGTGATTAACATTTTACACTATTTGCTTTATCACATATCTATCCATACCTCCATCCATCAATCAAAGTAAGTTGCAGACATTGGTATACTTCACCCCTTAATGCTTCAGCATGCATGTCATTAACTATAATTCAATATTTATTTATGGTACTTTTTCTTTTTGAGGTAAAACTCACAGACAGTGAGTTTTGTTTTTTTTTAACCCCAGAAATTTCCCTAATGCTTCTTTCCAGCCAGCCCCCACTTCCCCCACCTTGTATTAGTTTCCTAGGGCTGCTGTAACAAATTATTACAAACTGGGTGGCTTAAAACAACAGAAACATATTCTCTCACAGTGCTGGGGGGTAGAAGTCCAAAATCAGGTTCTCAACGGAGACACGCTCTCTCTGAGGGCTCCAGGGAAGAATCCGTTCGATTCCTTTCTTTTCACTTCTAGTGTTGCTGGAAATACTTGGTGTTCCTTGGCTTATAGATGCACCACTACAACCTCTTTCTCTGTCATCACATGGCATTCTCCTTGTGTTTCTGTCTTTGTCTCCCTTCTTCTTATAAAGACTTCAACCATATTGGATTAGGGCCCACCCTAATGACATTATTTAAACTTGATTATATCCACAAAGACCCTATTTCCAAATAAGGTCACATTCACAGGTACTGAGGATTAGGACTTCAACATATATTTTGGGGGGACATAATTCAGCCCATAACACATCCCAGGTACAACTGCTATTTTGATTTTTTCCACCATTGATTTTGCCCGTTCTAGAATTTCATATAAATGGAATCATGCAGTATATATTGTTTTGTGTCTAGCTTCTCTCACTCAGCACGTTTTTGTAATTCATCCGTCTTGTTGTATGTATCAGTTTGTATTTCCCTTTTACTGCCGAGGAGGATTCCGTTGTGTGGATGTACTGCAATTTATCCACTCTTCTGTTGATGGACATTTGGGCTGTTTCTAGTTTTTTAGCTATTAAAAATAAAGCTGCTATGAATATTGATATTCAAGTCTTATTGTAGACATGTTTTCATTTCTCTTGGGTAAAAACCTAGAAAGTGGAATTGCTGGGTGATGGGGAAGAAGGAAGGAGGGGAGGGAGAAAAGGAAGAAGGGAAAGAAGGGAAAGGAGTTACATTTTAACAAACAAGGACAGGACTTGCAGCAAGTTGATGTTGAGTCTTAGAGTGTTGGGGTGACAGAGCTGTGTCTGGGGTTAGTACTAAGCCTGTAGCTGGGATCAAATTGACGTCTCAGCTATGGGTAGAGGAGGCCTTGGAGACTGGAATCAGGCCCTTGTAAGTGACCTTAGAGCCAGGGTCAGGAACTAAGATTAATTTGTCGCGAGCTGTGTGTATTCCATCAGCCCCTTACTATTTTTTATGGATAAAACCTGTAGTGACTGGGGTCCATGTGTTTCAGGTTTGGTTTTTTTTTCTTCTTTTTTTGGCCGTCTGCGCAGCTTGCGGGTCTTAGTTCCCTGACCAGGGATCAAACCCCTGCTCCCTGCTGTGGAAGCGCGGAGTCCTAACCCCTGGACCGCCAGGGAATTCCCTCAGGTTTGTTTTTTTAAGCATCAATTGCTGTTTCTTTGTCTAATATATATATTTTAACCAAAGATCCTAGAGGCTTAAAATAAATCATATTCTGGTTTCCAAGTGTCATATTAGTGGCCTTGTTGTGGCCATGTTTTCACATAAAGAAGAAGGAGATGAAACTACACAGAATTGGAAAGTCCAGTTCTCTAGGAACCACCTTTTGGTACTCTCTGGCTACACTGGAGTTAAGTGATCCCTACCGACAATTGGAATGGCTAGCCTATGCAGCTGGCTGGGATCCAGTTGCTTGGCTGCAGCCAGCCCTTGCTGCAGACCATGTTTAGTTCATCTCTATGTCTGGTATTCCTCTGACTCTACTCCTGGATTCATTCCAAGTGGGTATCTTTCTTGCTGTTAACGAGTTCCAGGGCAGAAGATTCCACAGCCCCCTCTGACAGCTTATACTATAGAGCTTTATAATATTGTCAAGAAACGCCTATTTCTACTACATCTCATTTCCTCTTTTTATGAATTAGTGAAAACAGAGATGAGGCCGCCACTGCTTTCTTCCAAGGTAGCCCTTGTGTCCTGTAATCCTGTGAAGGTAGTTTAGTGCATTAGCCCTCAAATTTCTTTCTAGGAAGAGTAGGGGAATATATCTTTGTATGCTCCCAATCTGAGGTACTACTACGGGTAAACGAATCAACTCTTTGAGAGTTGAAGTGACTCTTTTGGGTACTTGTTCCAACTGGGCTATTATCACACAAAGACTTGTTTCTTTTCCTAGTTCACGTTCAATTAACGCTTTGGCACAAGCCTGGGGAGGGCAGACGGTTTATTTTACTGATGATTGGGCAAAGCTCATTGTTCTGACACTAACCTGTCTGGTCCTGCTTAACATCCAGCTCTTTGAACCCATGTCTGATTCTCGATTCTGGAACCCTGCCTGCTATTTACAGTATGGTCACCTCAGTGTCCGTGGCTTATACTGACAATGGCTTCTACTTTACCTTTTTGTGTGTGTGTGAAAGGATCTTTCAGCTTATTAGGGGAGAAGGACCTTGATCAGCCTCCAGGGCTAGACTCTAACAAGAACTGATATGTTGTTGGCCATGGGGGCAGCACATATTTGGTTAAAAGTACAGCTAAGTCTTTTCAGTTTGGAAAAGACAGTGTAGCATGGTGGTTAAAAGCATTGACTCTGGCATTGGACAGACCTGGGTTTGAACACCAGCACTATTACATACTTGCCTGTGATTTACCTCCATGCTTTACTTTTTCACATTTGTAAAATGGGCATGAATATAATATTACTTGTCTGAATAGGTAAACAAATTGTGGTAAATCCATACAATGGAATACGATTCAGCAATATAAAAAGGAATGGACTAAAATGGCGAATATTATGTTACCTATATTTTACCACAATTTAAAAATTAATAATGAAATATACCAAAACCGTTGCATTGTATCCTTTAAAAAGTATATAGATTGAATGGTATATAAATTATATATCAATGAAGCTGTTAAAAAAAGAGAATGGACTGTTGATACATGCAAGCCCTTGGATGAATCCCAAAATAATTATGCTGAGTGAAAGAAGCCAGATAAAACAGTTTATAGCATATAATTCTATTTATATAAAACTAGAAAATGCTTACTAATCTATAATGACAGAAAGCAGAACAGTGGTTCCTTGGCAGGGGGATGGGAAGGGTCAGGAAGGAGGGATTATCAAGGGGAATGAGAAAATGTTTAGAGATGATGGCTATGTTATCTTGATTGTGGTGTTGGTTTCACAAGGTGTATACATATGTCTAAGCTCATCAAATTTACAAATATGTGCAGTTTATTGTATGTCAATTATACCTTTAAAGAGCTGTTTAAAAAATAGTACCTTTTCATATGGCTGGTGAGAAGTTGAAATGAGACAATGAATGAAAATGGCCTGACACATGGTAAATGCTTAATAAATTATAACAAAGAAATCAGATACAGAGAACAGAGTAATAGTTACCAAAGGGGAAGGGATGGAGGGAGGGCAAAATGGGTAAAGGGAATCCACTGTATGGTAATGGATTGAAACTAAACTTTTGGTGGTAAGCACACTGTAGGGTATATAGAAATAGAAATATAATGTTGTACACATGAAACATATAATGTTATAAACCAATGTTACCTCAATAAAAAAATTTTTTAAAAGGTAAAAAAACCAATCAGATATACAAATGGCCAATGAGCACGTGAAAAAATGCTCAACGTCATTAGCTGTCAGGGAAATGTAAATCAAAACCACAGTGAGATACCACTTCAGACCCACCAGGGTGGTTATAATAATAATTTTTTTAAAAAGACATACAATAACAAGTGTTGGCCAGGATGTGGAGAAATTGGAACCCTTATGTATTGCTGGTTGGAATGTAAAACAGTGCAGGCACTCTGGAAAATGGTTTAGCGGTTCCTCAAAAAGTGAAACATAGAGTTAACATGTGACCCCCTCCTAGGTATATACCCCAGAGAATTGAAAACATACACCCACCAAAAAAACGTATACACAAATGTTCACAGTAGGATTATTCATAGTAGCCAAAACATGGAAGCAACTCAAATGTCTATCGACCGATGAATGGATAAACAAGATGTGGTATATCCATACAACGGAGTATGATCAGCATTGAAAGGGAATGACGTACTGATACACGCTACAACATCAATGAAACTGGAAAGCATTATGCTAAGTGAAAGAAGCCAGTCACAAAAGATCACGTAGCCAGAACAGGCTCATCCATAGAGACAGGAAATAAATTGGTAGTTGCCTAGAGCTGGAGAGATTAAGGTGAAATGAAGAGTGTTTGGTAATGGGCGCAGGTTTCGTTTTAGAGTGATGAATGTATTCTAAAATTAGAGAGTGGTGATGGTTGCACAACTCTGTGAATATACTAAAAACCCCTGGATTATACACTATAAACGGGTGACTTTTATGGTATGTGAATTATGTCTCTCTAAAGCTGTTCTTTAAAAAAGTCAGTCTGTCAATAAGTATGTATTAATTATTTTCTTTGTGTTTGATATGGGGTTAATGTCCCTTATGCCAGCGTCTACTAGGTAGTAATGTGATTAGAATTTTATTGAAGTATACTTGATTTACAATGTTGTGTTAGGTTTGCTGTACAGCAAAGTGATTAAGGTGTACACATATATACATTCTTTTTCATATTCTTTTCCATTATGGTTTATCACAGGATATTAAATATAGTTCCCTGTGCTACACAGTAGGACCTTCTTGTTTACTTATTCTATATATAAAAGCTTACATCTGCTAATCCCAGCCTCCCAATCCTTCCCTCCCATAACCCCCAGCCCCTTGGCAATCACAAGTCTGTTCTGAAGAGAGAATATTTCTTTTCTTTTTTTAAAAAATAAATTTATTTAACTAATTCATTTATTTATTTTGGCTGCGTTGGGTCTCCGTTGCTGTGCGTGGGCTTTCTCTAGGTGTGGCGAGCGGGGGCTACTGTTTGTTGCAGTGCATGGGCTTCTCATTGCGGTGGCTTCTCTTGTTGTGGAGCATGGGCTCTAGGCACGTGGGCTTCAGTAGTTGTGGCACACGGGCTCAGTAGTTGTGTCTCACGGGCTCTAGAGCACAGGCTCAGTAGTTGTGGCGCACAGGCTTAGTTGCTCCGCGGCATGCGGGATCTTCCCGGACCAGGGCTCGAACCCGTGTCCCCTGCATTGGCAGGCGGATTCTCAACCACTGCGCCACCAGGGACGCCCCCTGAATAGAGGATATTTCTATCCAGAGGAAATATTTAAAATTTTTGTTGAATATGTTGGAAGTATGAATGAAAGAAGTGGGGTCTAAAAACATATTTGTTATAAAGTTTCTTGCAGAATATGAAGTTTCTTGTAGCCTAAAGCCTTGCTACTCAAATTGTGGTCCAGCAGCATGAGCACCACCTGGGAACTTGTTAGAAATGCAGAATCACGGGTCCCATGGAAACTTACTGAATCAGAATCTGCATTTTAACAAGATCCGCAGGTGTTTGGCATGCACATTACAGTCTGAGAGCACTAGCCTGAAGTTTAGCAGGATGACTTCAGGACACTTTAATTTGCCTTGTAATCAGTCTGTGAGATGGTGGCAGCATATTTAATATTGTATTATGTTGAATATTCTCTATATAGATTAGTCATAGATGTAATCATAATCTTAAAAATTGAAGGTGAGCCCATTTTAGCATGATTTCTGTCTTTACTTTTAATCTATTACTTTCCATAGCTCTTTGTAAAATGCTATGATACATTTCTTTTCAATGATAATATTTCAGTGGTAATTTGTCATTATAATGATTAATATTTGCACACTCCAAGAAGACATACCTGGTTAGTGTACTTTAAAAAAATTCTTCTTGGAATTTTAAATTAAAAGTATGGGTACAAAGATAATTCCCAGTTTGTTTTTTTTTTAAACAGCTTTATTGGAGTATAATTGCTTTACAATGGAGTTTCAGTTTCTGCTTTATAACAAAGTGAATCAGTTATACATATACATATGTCCCCATATCTCTTCCCTCTTGTGTCTCCCTCCCTCCCATCCTCCCTATCCCACCCCTCTAGGTGGTCACAAAGCACCGAGCTGATCTCCCTGTGCTATGCGGCTGCTTCCCACTAGCTAGCTATTTTACGTTTGGTCGTGTATGTATGTCCATGCCACTCTCTCACATTGTCCCAGCTTACCCTTTCCCCTCCCCATGTCCTCAAGTCCATTCTCTAGTAGGTCTGCATCTTTATTCCCGTCCTGCCCCTAGGTTCTTCAGAACCATTTTTTTTTTTTTACATTCCATATATACATGTTAGCATACGGTATTTGTTTTTCTCTTTCTGACTTCCTTCACTCTGTATGACAGACTCTAGGTCCATCCACCTCACTACAAATAACTCAATTTCGTTTCTTTTTATGGCTGAGTAATATTCCATTGTATATATGTGCCACATCTTCTTTATCCATTCATCTGTCGATGGACACTTCGGTTGCTTCCATGTCCTGGCTATTGTAAATAGTGCTGCAATGAACATTTTGGTACATGACTCTTTTTGAATTATGGTTTTCTCAGGGTATATGCCCAGTAGTGGGATTGCTGGGTCGTATGGTAGTTCTATTTGTAGTTTTTGAAGGAACCTCCATACTGTTCTCCATAGTGGCTCTATCAATTTACATTCCCACCAACAGTGCAAGAGGGTTCCCTTTTCTCCACACCCTCTCCAGCATTTATTGTTTCTAGATTTTTTGATGATGGCCATTCTGACCGGTGTGAGTTGATATCTCATTGTAGGTTTGATTTGCATTTCTCTAATGATTAATGATGTTTAGCATTCTTTCATGTGTTTGTTGGCAATCTGTGTATCTTCTTTGGAGAAATGTCTATTTAGGTCTTCTGCCCATTTTCGGATTGGGTTGTTTGTTTTTTTGATATTGAGCTGCATTAAACTCCAAAATTTATAATTCCCAGTTTTTAAGTGAAACCCAGTAGTAGGGAAAACCGGTATTTAGTGTATTATTTGTTTAATATGCCAAGTAGGTAAGTTATACTTACTCAGTTAAGAGCTGTTCATTTTCAAAGGGTTGTTGTGTCCTTGTTAAATTGCTAAATTACATTTTCAATTTTATGGGACTGCTCTTTCGTTCATGTAGAAATTAAGATCAAACGACCGACTGGTTTCATAAAATAAAACTGTTAGGTACATTAATTTGAGCAATATTCGATAACTATATATTGCATGTATTTTGGAGGAGGGACCATATAATAATCTTTGAAAGCATTTTTGAGGTATCAATCGTATATATGCATTTTGTAAAATCCAAATAATTATTTTCTTGCCTTCCTATGGCAATATTAGGCCTTTTGAATATCCATTTGGATGATAAAATGGTTTTCTTGATCTTCCTGTTTTGCTGGGGATTTTATTTTGCAATTCAACTGCAAAATTTCTTAAGAATGATCATTGTTAATCATCACCAAGGCCAGAACCTGTGTTCATTTTCTTCCTAAGTCATTGTGGCACAAACAGAATGTAGTTTATTTGTGGTTTATTTTAAGTATCCTTCATTAATATGGTTTGATAGTATATAGGGCCCCATTTCTTCTTGCCTTTGCTCTCTTCTGGCCCATTATTTACAGAAGAATAAGGACAACTTACTCTTTAAGAATTACTCTGTTGGGGTAATCCATGGAGATTGTGAGGGAAGAGTTTAGGTGTGAAAGAGAATGGTCATCCCAGTAGAACACGGTGAGAGCTGTCTACTAGTATTTTATTGTTGAAAACATTTTTGAGTATTAATTGCATTGTAAAGGCCAAAATTCTTCTTTTAAATTAATTGATTAATTTATTTTTTTGGCTGCGTCAGGTCTTAGTTGTGACACGCGGGGTATTCGTTGTGGTGCACGGGCTTCTCTCTAGTTGTGGCGTGCAGGCTTAGTTGCCCGGCGGCATGTGGGATCTTAGTTCCCCGACCAGGGATCGAACCCGCATCCCCTGCATTGGAAGGCGGATTCTTTACCACTGGACCACCAGGGAAGTCCCCAAAATTCTTAATATGATCTACAAATCCCTGCATCATCTGGCCCCTTCCTCACTCACTGCGAAGAAGATTTAGGAATATTATAACTATTTTATTTTGCCTAGTCTATGTCTAAAGTTTAAAAGAGCTCTTTCAGTAAATATAGAATTAAAATTCCAAATGAAAAGAAATCATCAAATTTTTGTTTGATTGGCAGTGTTTATCTTTTCTTAGTATTGCATAAAATAACAACGTGTCTTATAGTCACTGGTGGCTTAGATTCGCTGAAATTTAGTACTTGCTATTATTATGTACATCTTAGTGCGTTTTCCTATTCAGTTACCCTGGCCTGGAATCTTTTTCCCCTTTCTATGCATACTACAACCTCTCCTATCTTTCAAGCTCCAGAAACTCCATCACCTCCTCTATGAAGACTCTCCTGATATCCTCAGCTAGAAATAATCTTCTGCCTTGAATTTGCATATTATTTAATCCCATTTATGTACTTCTTATTTTCATCATTTTATTATAGTTATTTGTGTGCAGGCCTATCCCTTTTTTTACTGTGTAATTTTTATTCATACTTATATCTCTCACAATGTCTTGAATTTAGTAATTAAATCAACATTTGGATAATAAATAACTATTTGGTTAATAGACACACGACAGGTACTGGAAGGCCTCTTCTCTTCCATCTCCCAAACTGAACTGAACAGAAGCATCAGCTCTCATCTCTTGATTTCTTTGCACTGAGCATTTCCACCCCCAGTCTGTAAGCCCTCCCACCAGGGAACCTCAGTGAAAATGAGTTTCTAAGATCTTTTTGACAATGACTGAAGATTCCAGGAAGCATAGAGATCAGTGGAGGAGGGGGTGCAAAACTGGGAAAAGGAAACCAGAAAGGAAAGTGAGTCTTTGGTGATGATGACAGGCCGACAAGTTGAAGACAAGTTTGCCAAGGGTTTGATGGAGCCATTGGCTTAACCTAGAATCTGATTTTATTGTTCGAGGACACGTGCTTCTCAGGAATATCTCAGTTGTTATTGGATTGTCTTTCTTTGATTTTAAAATTTCCTGTTTTAAAAACTTCCTGACAAAATTAAAGGCAATTTTAGAAGGGAAAAAAAAAAAATCACCCTAATTCTGCTACCTAAATATGACTCTTTTCATCTTTTCACGTCCCATTCCACTATTAGTATACACAGAATTGTGTATTCAGTTTTTTATATTATAGTATATATGTATATTATGTAAGAATGTTTATATATATATATACCTTAGTGTCATTACATAATCTTTATAATTATTACCTCTAATAGTTACATACTATTCCATTGAATATTTTTTAAAAGGTTTTTTTGATGTGGACCATCTTTAAAGTCTTTATTGAATTTGTTACAATATTGCTTCTGTTTTATGGTTTTGTCTTTTGGCCGTGAGGCATGGGAGATCTTAGCTCCCCAACCAGGGATTGAACCCGCACCCCCTGCATTGGAAGGTGAAGTCTTAACCACTGGAATGCCAGGGAAGTCCCTGAATATTGATTTATATAGCATACTTTCTTTTTTTTTTTTTTTTTTTTTAATTTTTTTTTTTTATTTTTTTTTTAAACATCTTTATTGAAGTATAATTGCCTTACAATGGTGTGTTAGCTTCTGCTTTATAACAAAGGCATACTTTCTTTAAATTTTTCTCAGTAGTTGTGCACTTAAGTTATTACAGTGTTTGCTACTATAGGTTAATACAATTATTCATATAATACAGAGATAAAGTAAATATTGATGCATATAGCTTTTCTTCATTTGAATTTGTTGCTCGGGATAAATTCCCAGGAATGTGATTACTAGGTTAAAGGTTCTTTTTTTTATTTGTTTTTTTGGTTTTGTTTTTGTTTTTGTTTTGGCTGCGTTGGGTCTTCGTTGCTGTGCACGGGCTTTTCTCTGGTTGTGGTGAGCGGGGGCTACTCTTCGTTGCGGTGCGTGGGCTTCTCATTGCGGTGGCTTCTCTTGTTGCAGAGCATGGGCTCTAGGCGCACGGGCTTCAGTAGTTGTGGTGCATGGGCTCAGTAGTTGCGGCTCGTGGGCTCTAGAGAGCACAGACGTCAGTAGTTGTGTCTTGTGGGCTCTGGAGTGCAGGCTCAGTACGTGTGGCGCATGGGCTTAGTTGCTCCGTGGCACGTGGGTTCTTCCCAGACCAGGGCTCGAACCCGTGTTGCCTGAATTGGCAGGCGGATTCTTAGCTACTGTGCCACCAAGGAAGTCCAAAGGTTCTCGATAGGTATCTCCAAATTGCTTTCTGCAGTGGACCTTGTGGTTCTCTTCTTAGCAACCACTTGGTATGTGTGGAATTGATTCTACAACCACCTGTGACTGTGAACCCTCATTACTCTTAACCAATTTGGGTAGTACATTCTTTTTGCCATAGTATTTGGATGAAATAATAACCCAGGCCTAAACCATTCAGCATATAGTATTCCCCTGGTCACAGAAATTGGTTCAGTGGTGGCCCAGTCAGTATGAAGCTCAGGACCTCTTTCCATGCTTATAAAACGGAGCAGACTCTCTTTCCCAAGATATTCAAGAAGAAGCACATAGTCTCATTGCTTTGGCAGACATTTTGTAGCAATGAGGAACAGCAGCCTGAGGATGAAGCCAACACAAAGAGGTGGGCAGATGTGAAGGAATTACAAAGAAACAGAGCTAGAACCATAATTAAACTGTGTCTTAAAACCTTCTTAGCCCTGAACTCTTGGTTATATGATTCAATAAATTCCCTTTAAGTGAATTTGAATTGGGCATCCTGTTACAAGCAGAAGCATACTGACATATTTTTTAAAGAGAGGTCTATCAATTTATATTGCTGCTATTTGAACTGAAACTTCATTAAGCATTTTTAATTGCTAATTTAAGTGTCCTAATGCCTTTATATTTGAATATTTTTTCCATGTTTGCTTCCTATTTTTATTTTCTCATGTGAATTGGTTGTTCATGTCCCTTATTCATTTATATACTCATTCATTTGTTCATTCATTCAACACATTTTTCTTGACTGCCTACTATAAGCCTAGTCTTAATGTCATTTTCACAAACTCAGACAAATTCTTTATATAGAAGAGCCATTAAGCCTTCGCCTATCATGTTTGGTAGAATTTTCTCTATGGTAGAGTTTTCCTCTTATTTTAGTCTTTTTGTTCATTCATTCAGCAAATATTTATTGAGCTCTACTATATGCCAGGTTTGATTTCAGGCCCCAGGTGTATAGCAATGAAGAAAACAAGTTTCTTGCCTTCACAGTCCTTAAATTCTAGTAGGGTCAACAATTAAGAAATAAATAAACAAGGAAATTTATGGTATGTTAGAGATGATAAATGCTATATAGTTCAAGAAAAATAATGGTCAGTAATGAGGATAAGGAGTGCTGGGTGGAGGTGTTGCTATTGCATATAGGGTGTTAAGGGACATTTGAACATGTGTATCTGAGTGGAGAGCATTCCAGGCAGAGGAAAATAGCAAGTGCAAAGGCCCAGGAGAAGGATCATGCATAGTATGTTCAAGGAAGCCAGCATGGTTGGAGCAGAACGAGTAGATGAGGTCAGAGAGAAACTAGGAATCCAGATTATATAGATCTTTACAGGTTATCATAAGAATTTTTTTATTTTACTGTTCAGAAGTTTACTTGTTTAAACAGTACAATCATAAAAGTTTATCATTTCCTTTTAAATTTCTTTTCCTGAAAAATATCTTTCCGAAGATATAATATGTGTTCTTTTCTAGTTCCAGTTTGTTTTTAATTAACTCAATTTTCAATATTTAATATTTTATCCATCCAGAATTTATGTTGCACAATGTAAAGTATGTACTTGAACCAATTTTTCCCCCAAAGTGGCTATAGTTATCCTAGCAATATTACCTAAATATTTCTTTCCCCGTGTTTGATGGTGCTTACCTCATTTGCATAGTAAATTCTTATATATAAATGATTTATTTCTGGATGGCTTTCCTTTTCTACTACTTCTCTTTATTTTACTGTTTTACATCAGTACCATATTGTTGTTGTTGTTTTTAAATTTTTTATTTATTTATTTATTTATTTTTGACTGTATTGGGTCTTCATTGCTGCACGGGGGCTTTCTCTAGTTGTGGCGAGCAGGGGCTACTCTTTGTTGTGGTGCTCGGGCTTCTCGTTGCGGTGGCTTCTCTTGTTGCGGAGCATGGGCTCTAGGCACGCAGGCTTCAGTAGTTGTGGCTCGCAGGCTCTAGAGCGCAGGCTCAGTAGCTGTGACGCACAGGCTTAGTTGCTCTGCGGCATGTGGAATCTTCCCGGACCAGGGATCAAACCTGTGTCTCCATGAGATATCATCTCACACCGGTCAGAATGGCCATCATCAAAAAATCTAGAAACAATAAATGCTGGAGAGGGTGTGGAGAAAAGGGAACCCTCTTGCACTGTTGGTGGGAATGTAAATTGATACAGCCACTATGGAGAACAGTATGGAGGTTCCTTCAAAAACTACAAATAGAACTACCATACGACCCAGCAATCCCACTACTGGGCATATACCCTGAGAAAACCATAGTTCAAAAAGAGTCATGTACCAAAATGTTCATTGCAGCTCTATTTACAATAGCCAGGACATGGAAGCAACCTAAGTGTCCATCATCAGATGAATGGATAAAGAAGATGTGGCACATATATACAATGGAATATTACTCAGCCATAAAAAGAAATGATATGGAGGTATTTGAAATGAGGTGGATGGAGTTAGAGTCTGTCATACAGCGTGAAGTAAGTCAGAAAGAGGAAACAAATACAGTATGCTAACACATATATACGGAATCTAAGGAAAAAAAAAAAGGCCATGAAGAACCTAGTGGCAAGATGGGAATAAAGACACAGACCTACTAGAGAATGGACTTGAGGATATGGGGAGGGGGAGGGGTGAGACGTGACAGGGTGAGAGAGTGTCATGGACATATATACACTAGCAAATGTAAAATAGATAGCTAGTGGCAAGCAGCCGCATAGCACAGGGAGATCAGCTCTGTGCTTTGTGACCACCTAGAGGGGTGGGATGGGGAGGGTGGGAGGGAGGGAGATGCAAGAGGGAAGAGATATGGGAACATATGTATATGTATAACTGATTCACTTTGTTATAAAGCAGAAACTAACACACCATTGTAAAGCAATTATACTCCAATAAAGATGTTAAAAAAAAAAAAAAGAGAAGCCACGGCATGAGAAGCCCACGCACCGCAATGAAGAGTAGCCCCCGCTCACCACAAGTAGAGAAAGCCCGCGTGCAGCAACAAAGACCCAACACAGCCAAAAATAAATAAATAAATATATTTTTAAAAAGTGAAAAACAAAACAAAACAAAACAACCTGTGTCTCCTGCATTGGCAGGCAGATTCTTATCCACTGCGCCACAAGGGAAGCCCCAGTACCATATTGTTTTGATTATTATTGTTTTATAATGTGTTCCAGTATTTGGCAAGATTGGTACCTTCTCCTTTTTCTTCCTTTGCAAAATATTCTTCTGATATTATTGACTTGTTTATTTTTTCCAAATGAATGTTAGAATCATTTTGTTGAGTGTCATAGCAAACATTTTGGGATTTAGATTAGGAATTTATCAAATTTGATACATTATCATTGAGGAAAGATCTATTATAATGGGAAATATAATTTTAGCTGTGTTAGTATACAACTAACTGAATTCTTCCTTGGTCTGGGGATTTGTTCAAATGGTGATTTTACTCTTTGTGGGGATAAGTCAGTATCAATTAACTTGGTTTAAATTTTGGGATTTAAAAGTTTTGAATAAGTAATAAGTACTTTATCCTAATTTCTAGGGAGATTAATGGCAGGGGAGGGTATGGCACACCATAATGTAAAATTGAGGATGTGGTTATTTATCCATTAAAAAAATATTTGTTGAATGCCTCCTATGTGTGCTAAGTTCTGGGAACACAACAGTGGATAAACAGACCCAAATCCCTGCCCTCATGGAGCTCACAGTCTAATCATAGAGTGTTTAATGATCAATGGTAACAATTGAAATACTTGCTCCCAGGCTACAGCAGATTTTACTGAGAAATGCTAGAATGTCCATAATTTAGTGTGCTTCCTGCTTGTTTTATGCGGAACTTATTCTGAGGTTTTGCCAAGGATGGCTGGGAATGACTTGCAGTGACATTGGGTGATATCCAGAATGTAATATGAGCATAGAACCATCATCAAAATATGCTACCCCTGCACCTGGATTGCAGCTGTACCCATGAATCTTTCTTTATTCTGAGAGGAATGGGTTTCTTGTTTGGCTTTAGATGAGTTTTGTGATCTCATGCTCAGTGACCCAGACACTATTGTGAATGTTGCATTGGGCTTATGGAACTTGTTTAGCTTGAACTTCTTGGTATATTTCCCCTAACTGTTTTTTAATATTTGATTTGGTTCTTTAGTCTGATATTCTTTTTTTTTTTCCTAATAAATTTATTTATTTTATTTATTTATTTTTGGCTGCGTTGGGTCTTCATTGCTGCACACGGGCTTTTTCTAGTTGCAGAGAGCGGGGGCTACTCTTCCAGTGCGGTGCGTGGGCTTCTCATTGCGGTGGCTTCTCTTGTGGAGCACGGGCTCTAGGCATGTGGGCTTCAGTAGTTGTGGCACGTGGGCTCAGTAGTTGTGGTTTGCAGGCTCCGTAGTTGTGGCATGTGGGCTTAATTGCCCCACAGCATGTGGGATTTTAGTTCCCTGACCAGGGCTCGAACCCGTGTCCCCTGCATTGGCAGGCGGACTCCCAACCACTGTGCCACCAAGGAAGTCCTTGTCTGATATTCTGGATTGGCTACTTTAATCTGCTTAGGGACTTGGAGGGAGTTGAAAACAAAGGACAAAATGCAAAGGCAAGTATTAGATGGCATCAGTATGTAGTGGTAGCTGGCATGGGGACATGGGAATGTTGAGGGAAGATGGCAAGAAAGTCTAAAATAAAGTAAGTGAAGGTTTGTAGAAATCTCCAGGTCACTGATGAAGTTAGACTCAGCCTAGAAATTAATTAGGGCGTGCTCAGTGGTGTGAAAAAAATTTCTTTTGGCATGGGTCTAATCTGAGCAGTTTGAATTTCTCAAAAACAGCAGTTGTGGTAGAACAGCTGTTATTTTACATCTGTGAATCTCCACAGGACAAACCCTGTGCCCTGTATTTGGCTATTTTTCATTAATTGGGCTAGAACCCCTGGAAGAGAAAGCAGTCTTGGGTCTTGGGATTGAGAAGAGTACTGACCCTTGACACTCTGGGGCTTTAACAGCAGCTTGCAAAAGGGCATTCGGCAGGGAGGGATGTTTGAAGAGGCAATAAGAGAAGTCAAAGAA
The DNA here is from genome assembly GCF_028021215.1 of Eschrichtius robustus. NCBI lineage: Eukaryota > Metazoa > Chordata > Mammalia > Artiodactyla > Eschrichtiidae > Eschrichtius > Eschrichtius robustus. The sequence continues at coordinate 117,508,291 of NC_090845.1, read as the reverse complement.
GAAGAGGGGAAGGAATCAACAGTAAAACTTCCTGTGACAAAAGGATAAGCAATTGGATCAGTGCAGAAGAACATGAAAGATGTAATCTTGGGGTTCTTGCAGAGAAGGCAGAGTTTATTAACAGCTACTTTATACATATCTCATTTAATCCTCATAGCAATTCTCTGAGGTAGTTATTATTATTACCCCATTTTACAAATGAGGAAACTAAGGAACAGACAGGTAAAGGAACTTATCCAAGGTTACCCAGGTAGTAAGTGGCAGAGCTGGGATTCTAGTCTCAGCAGTCTGGTCTTGAGTGTATGCTCTCAACCACTACACCACACGGTCTTTCTCAGACCATGTGGAATCAGAGCAGGATTTTGACGTCATCCCAAGCCCAGTTTTTTCTTTAGTTATTATTCTGTTTTTAGTGTATGAGGATTTATTTTGTGATACAGGATGCTTTGGGCCTCTTGGGGGTCCTCTTTGAATGAAGGCTACTTTTGCATTTTTTTTCTTCAGACTGCACAGTGGAGAACAGTTGGATCTCTATATTTCTGAGCTAATTCCAGGATTAAATCCATGGTCACTGGGCTGGCCCATGCTTTTAATGCTCTAAGCGTTTTATTTGTGTACCCCTTCCATCCTCGAAGCAGCTCAGAGTGTGCAGAGGAAATGGCTGTCTTGGATGATTTAACGTGCTTCTATCCATCAGTAGAAAAGCAACAGGTTTATAAAGCAGAAAAAAAATGGGAATGTTAGAAGTGATTATAAAAGGGGGAAATGAGTCTTGAGGAGAAAAGTCTTGAGAAAAGATGGAGAAAGCAGAATCAAAACAAACAAGGGTCTTAGAGACGAGGGAGCTGAATGTGGATGAGGGTCTTAACAGCCAAGTACAAGGGCCTTCCTGTGTTCTGAGGATCTCTGGCATGAAGTTACCAGGGGAGAAACAGAGCTATAGAACTCTATATGTTGGACAGGGTTGAAGAAGACACCCTTAGTGGACTTTGAGGTATCTCTCTTAAGGGCGTCAAGTAAAATATATTAATAAAAATATCCAAAGATTCTCCTTTCATAAGCAATTTAGATTCTGTGCATCTCTGGAGTTACTTTTACTCTAGAATGTGGTGCTTAAAAAATAACAAACTTCTCATTTTGTTTATGGTTTCCTTTGCTGTACAAAAGCTTTGAGCTTAATTAGGTCCTGTTTGTTTATTTTTGTTTTTATTTCCATACAGCAAAGGAAACCATAAACAAAACGAAAAGACAACCCACAGAATGGGAGAAAATATTTGCAAATGATGTGACCGACAAGGGATTAGTCTCCAAAATTTACAAACAGCTCATGTGGCTTGATATCGTCAAAACAAACAACCCAATCAAAAAATGGACAGAAGACCTAAGGGGACATTTCTCCAAAGAAGACATACAGATGGCCAAGAGGCACGTGAAAAGATGTTCAACATCGCTAATTATTAGAGAAATGCAAATCAAAACTACAATGATATATCACCTCACACCAGTCAGAATGGCTATCATCAAAAAATCCACAAACAATAAATGCTGGCGAGGGTATGGAGAGAAGGAACCCTACTACACTGTTGGCGGGAATGTAAATCAGTGCAGCTACTGTGGAGAACAGTATGGGGGTTCCTTAAAAAACTAAAAATAGAGCTACCATATGATGCTGCAATCCCACTCCTGGGCATATACCCGGAGAAAACCATAATTTGAAAAGATACATGCACCCCAATGTTCATTGCAGCACTGTTTACAATAGCCAAGACATGGAAGCAACCTAAATGCCCATCAACAGAGGAATGGATAAAGAAGATGTGGTACCTATATACAATGGAATATTACTCAGCCATTAAAAAGAATGAAATAATGTCATTTGCAGCAACATGGATGGACCTAGAGATTGTCATACTGAATGAAGTTAAGTCAGACAGAGAAAGAGAAGTATCGTATGATATCACTTATATGCAGAATCTAAAAAAATTGATACAAATGAACTTATTTACAAAACAGAAATGGACTCACAGACTTGGAGAGCGAATTTATGGTTACCTGAGGGGGAGGGACAGTTAGGGAGTTTGGGATTGCACAAAATGCTATATCTAAAATAAGGAACTGGGGATTTCCCTGGTGGTGCAGTGGTTAAGAATCCGCCTGCCAATGCAGTGGGCACGGGTTTGAGCCCTGGTCCGGGAAGATCCCACATGTCGCGGAACAACTAAACCCGTGCACCACAAATACTGAGCCTGCACTCTAGAGCCCTTGAGCCACAACTGCTGAGCCCGCGTGCCACAGCTACTGAAGCCCACGCACCACAACTACTGAAGCCCATGTGCCTAGAGCCCGTGCTCTGCAACAAGAGAAGCCACTGCAGTGAGAAGCCCGCCCACCGCAACGAAGAGTAGCCCCAGCTTGCTGCAACTAGAGAAAGCCCGTGCACAGCAACAAAGACCCTACGCAGCCAAAAATAAATAAATAAATAAATATTTTAAAAATTCAATTGATAAAAAAATAAAATAAACAACCAACAAGGACCTACTGTATTAAAAAAAATGGAGAGAGTGCAAGAGAATGATATAGATGTTATGAGATTGGCCATGTGTTGATAATTCTTGAAGCAAATTGATGGATTCGTGGGGATTTATTACACTACTCCTCCCACTTTTGTGTATGTTTGAAATTTACCCTAATAAAAAAATTTTTTTAAATAAACTGATTCAAGGAGAATTTATATCCTTACAATATTTAGGGTTTCCATCTATGAACATAGCATGTGTTATATTTATTTAATTCATCTTTTATATCTCATAAAGGAAAACGTCTACCTTTGTTAATTCAATTAAGCCTAGAACCCTTAACTCTTGTCCTCCACAAATCATCTTTCCCTAGGGGTCCTTTGAAGTAGGTAGCAGTGGAAAACATGGCGTTTGAAGTTGGACAGAGCTGTGTTTCTTTTACCTCTGCCATTTCCCTTGCTCTATAATTTTAGGTACATTACTACACTTTTCTGAGCTTCAGTTTTCTCATCTGTAAATTGAGGTTAAAAAAGTACCTACCTCACTGGTTTGTTGAGAGGTTTAAATGAGATTATGTGGGAATTCCCTGGTGGTCCAGTGGTTAGGACTCCCCGCTTTCACTGCCGAAGGCCCGGGTTCAATTCCTAGTTGGGGAACTAAGATCCCAAGGCCAAAATAAATAAATAAATAAATAAAATGAGATTATGTAAAGCAGTGCCTAGCTCAAGCACTCAATTACCCACATAACTACCCACAACCCCATGACTGCCTGCCTATGCAAGAAGGGGTTCCGCTCCCCACTCAGCACTTTGGTCTAAACGTAGGTACATTAAATTTTCCTAAGTACCGTCTAGCATAGTTGAGGTAAGGCTGGAACATTTAACAAGATTGTTCTAAAAACTAGGGAATGAAAATAGATAAATAAACACAGAGAATAATATGAAACCAGATCATTGTACTTTACAACATAAGGCTTGCTTTTCAGAGCCCCATCTTATCCTTGATCCACAACTATTTCCACAAGGTTGGTATCATCTTAGCAACCCACCACCCAGGAGCATAAGGAGAGAACGTCTGAATCCAAGAGCCCTAGACTTAGAGAAAGCCCTAGACCTCTAGCCCTAGACCTGGAGAAAGACAAGCAGTTAATTTCCTTGCCTACCTAAGACCTGCCTTCTTAGTTTCACATTCTTGTCTTTTTGCTCAGATGATTGATAATCTGGAATAACCACTGTTTTCCAGGGAGACTCCATTCATACTTTGCCCACAGGAGTGTGGCCTTTCCCTGCAGACATTAACTTCACAACAATTTTAGAAAATAACACGATAGTATCATTCATTCATACTAAAAAAATATATATGGTTGGTTGAGGTGGGGGCTTTTTGTTATATCTTCCAATAGTTTTTATAGTTTTATTTATATAGGTTATATAAATTGTCTTGTGTATTCTTCAGTTCTTTATATTTTGTATTTTCCATCATAATTTATTTAATACTTATACCTTATTTCTTTTTTTTTTAAAATTAATTAATTTATTTATTTTTGGCTGTGTTGGGTCTTCGTTTCTGTGCGAGGGCTTCCTCTAGTTGCGGCAAGCGGGGGCCACTCTTCATCGCGGTGCGCGGGCCTCTCACTGTCGTGGCCTCTCTTGTCGCGGAGCACAGGCTCCAGACGCGCAGGCTCAGTAGTTGTGGCTCATGGGCCTAGTTGCTCCACGGCATGTGGGATCTCCCCAGACCAGGGCTCGAACCCGTGTCCCCTGCATTAGCAGGCCGATTCTCAACCACTACGCCACCAGGGAAGCCCTTATTTCTCTTTTATATCTTATTGAATTGATCAGAAGTTCTAAAACAATATTAAAAACGCTAGAAGATATTTTTATTTTTCTTGTTTTTTTAAAAAAGAAATACTGACAATCTTCAGTAAATATTATTTTGCTTCATGTTTAAAATAGATGTTTTTTGTCATGTTATCCTCATTATTTTCAAATATACCCTTAGCATATTTATCATTCCATTCCTAATTTTAAGGAATGCATATTAAATGTTATTATTTGCTCTATTGATTATCTCTTGGAAATAAATCTTGATCCATCTGGCAAACATTTATTAAGCTTCTGCTCTGTGTCAGGCACTATACAAGGGTGCTAAGAGAGACAAAGATGAATAGTGTCACAGACTAGTCAGAAGGACGAGATGCCAACCCTTACCGTACAGGGTGGTAAGTCCTAAAACAGACTAAGAGTGCAGGTTAACCCAGATCTTCCCGAGTGATGCACATGATGGACTGGGTCTGGGTTGCAGGCAGAGCTTATATTCAGTTGGTCCACACTAAAACAATTAGATCCTTTAAAAAATTGAAATACTTCCGTAGCAAATCACTGTTGCCCTAAGCGCCCTGAGTGCACCCTCACTGACCCAACTATTTCCTGGGACTCCCCCCGCCCAGACCTCCCAAGAATCTACCAACTGAAGGGGTAACACCTGCTGTATGAGGCCACAAGGACCCTGATCTAATGCTACTTCCCAGGGCTTCCCTGGTGGCGCAGTGGTTGGGAATCCGCCTGCCAATGCAGGGGACACGGGTTCGAGCCCTGCTCTGGGAAGATCCCACATGCCGCGGAGTAACTAAGCCCTGTGCGCCACAACTACTGAGCCTGCGCTCTAGAGCCCGTGAGCCACAACTACTGAGCCCACGCGCCACAACTACTGAAGCCCACGCGCCTACAGCCCGTGCTCTGCAACAAGAGAAGCCACCGCAATGAGAAGCCCACGCACCGCAAAGAAGAGTAGCTCCCACTCACCGCAACTAGAGAAAGCCCGCACACAGCAACGGGAGACCCAACGCAGCCAAAAATAAATAAATAAATAGACAAATAAATAACATTAAAAAAAATAATAATGCTACTCCCCAGAATCCACGTACATTCTCATTGGTTGATTCGTGTGCCTTACCACTTGATGAATACTGTGACTAGCACCCTTGGTTATGGATGTACCAATATATCCATCCCCTTGACTCTCAGGGTGGCCAGTGGGCTTGAGACAGCCAGAAACCCCTTCTCCCCTCCTCTAAATAGGAGCAGCCTCATCTGCATACACCAATGGCCCATACAAATATTTTTATTTTCTATCTATGCTATGAAAAAGTTGGCAAGCACTGATTTTACCTATAGGTAGTCTTATACTAATAGACTGCTATAGTCTGAACCATTGCCTTCCTGGAATCAGTCCTTTGTGATTGTAATGTTTTGCTCCTTTCAAGCTTTGCTAAATCGTGACTGCTAGTATCTTAAAGCTTTTTTCCCCTATATTCAGAGTTTATAGTGGTCTCTGATTTTTGTGTTTTATTTTATCTTTGTCAGGTTTTGGGATCAGGACCAGATTTGTTTCATGGAATAAAAAGTTAGGTATATCCTAACTTTTTCTATGTTTTCTTCCTTGGAGATTTGAAAATATTACTAGATTTAAGGATTTTGTGTGGTGATAGTTTCTCAGTTTATTCAGATTTTCTACTAGTTGTAGTATGAATTTTAATATTTTATATTTTTATAGAAAAAACCATTGCATTATATTTAAAAAAATTTTTAGCATACAATTGTGCCTAGCGTTTCCTTACAATTAAAAAATATTGTTTATACTGGTTGTTACATTCCCTTTCTTATTTCTAGTTTTATGTGTATGTTTTTCTTACATAGGTTTGCCAGAGGACTTTATTAGTCCTTTCAAGCAACCAGCTCTTGAATTTATTTATTAATTCCACTGTTTTTACATCCTCTAATATTTTTTTTGCTTTTATCTTTATTATTTCCTTCCTCCTATTTTCTCATGCAATATTTTGCTCTTTTTCTAAAATGTTAAGCTCAGTGTTTAGTTTATTTTATTGGCCTTAAATTTTAACAGTGAGAGGTGAAGACGATGCCGTTGTACATCTGTCAAAAACCCCTTTCTCTGAGCTAGATAGGTGTTGGAGGAAATGGAAAATGGGGACTGCTAGAAGCCCAAAGCCAGAAAGAAGAATATGGCAATGAATGTTTTCCCCACAATAATCCCTGCACTTAACGCTTTCCCGAAAGCGTTTCTCCACAGTGGGGCAGTAGGGAGTAAGAAGTGTTGGACCTGGCTTTCAAGAGAGGAAAACGTGTCCCTCTGTGCTCTGAAACCTGCGCAAATTTGTGCTAGGCGCCCTCCACCCAGCCTGTCTGCTGTTTGTGCAGAGGCCGTGCTGGTAATTCTTGTCCGCGGTGTTTGCTTTTTCTGAGTCTTGCTTTCCTTCCTGCTCACCATAGTAGTTAGGAAGCTCAGCCCTCCAGACTGCTGTTTTAGCCAAGCTAAAATTGTCTGAATCTCTCCAGAGGTCAGGCAGAAGAAGCCCTGGAGCTTTGAGCTCAAGCTGCGACGTGGCTGCTGCCACTGTCACTACCACTCCCTCTTATCTGACTCCAGGGTTTTAGCATTAGAGGCTCAAGGCACAGATTGGCTGTCTCATGGCATCAGGAGGGATTGAAGGGTATGGCTTGCATGCTTCAATTGTTTTAGAGATGTGTGTGGAGGAGGAGGTGGAGGAGGTGGAAGGAGGGTAAAAAAATGGGAGTAGGCTACACAGAAAGGCATTCCCAGGGAACAGAGGAAGCAGGTGCAGGGAAGGCCCGTGCTTTCCTTCCCAGGGCCCAGGAATCTTGCCTCTGAATATCGCCGTTCATAAACTTGTTTCTACCAGCCAGGCTCTTGTTATGAATCAGTAGGGGGCAGCAGTCCCAATCCTAAGCGTAGGTACAATCGGAGGTGCCCAATACCTACACAGTCCTGTAAGATGTGACGTCTGTCACTCACCCCTTTGTTCCCTGTGCTCCACCCATACTAGCCCTCTTTTCTGTCCTTCAATGTGCCGAACGCTTTCTCAGCTCGTGGCCTCTGTACATTCTGGTTCCTCTGCCTGGAACATGCTTCCTCTGGCTCTTATCGTGGTTGGCTCTTTCTCATCATTTAAGTCCCAGCTCAAATGAATCATCACCTACTTAAAGAAGCCTTCCCTGACCACTTTAGTCTCATAAAGCACTGCCCACCCCCATGCCCAAGCTACTCTTTTTTTAAAAATTTATTTATTATTTACTTATTATTTATTTACGGCTGTGTTGGGTCTTCGTTTCTGTGCCAGGGCTTTCTCTAGTTGCGGCAAGCGGGGGCCACTCTTCATCGCGGTGCGCGGGCCTCTCACTATCGCGGCCTCTCTTGTCGCGGAGCACAGGCTCCAGACGCGCAGGCTCAGTAGTTGTGGCTCACGGGCCCAGTTGCTCCGCGGCATGTGGGATCTTCCCAGACCAGGGCTCGAACCCGTGTCCCCTGCATTGGCAGGCGGATTCTCAACCACTGCGCCACCAGGGAAGCCCCCAAGCTACTCTTAATTCCATTTTCTTGCTTTATTTTCTTCATAGAAAATCTTGGTTTTTTACTTGTCTGTCTCCTTCACCTGAATGTAAGCTCTACTAGGCCAGGGGTCTTACTGCCTGGTTCACTGCTGTATGGTCCAGTCCTATAACCAGTGTTTAGTATATAGTACACACTCAGTGGATCTCTTTTGAAGGAATGAATGAACCAATGTGCCAAGCACTATGCTAGGTGCTGGTGGCACAAACCGAGAGGGAGCTCATAGCACAGTGGGAGAGGAAGATATGTAAATGAATAATTACTAACTAATGGGAGGCATGTGTACTGTACCATCATAAGCCATGCCTCTGCATTCAGAAAGGCCTGGTTTTAAATCTTGGCTCTACCAGTTACTGGATGTGTGACTTTGGGAGGTTGCTCAACCTCTCTGTGGCTCAGTTTCCTCATTTGTAAAATGAGGATAATAATAATACTTTTTCCATGGGATTGTTATGAACATTCTATTATAAAGGGTCAATAGAGTGTTTGATAAATGGGAGTTATTATATTGAAGCCTTAGAGTGGTGCGTATAGAGAGTGTGTTGTCATTCTAAATTTGTTTTGTCACTAGATCTTTAGCTCTAGATCTTTAGCTCTAGTTGCTCTTATGGAAAGCAGTCCAGACCTAGAAGGAACCACAGTGATGTTCATTAACAGCAAGCCCACTCAGAACAGGTCGGGCCTGGTTGATGGAGCTGGGAAATGCTTCTCTGAGAGGGAATGGTGCCTCCTACTTTCCATTCCATCTTACAAAGCCAGGCCAGTGGAGGGAAATTAATTGCTGATAAATACAGAGGCACTTACTGCTAATAATTCAATCAAGTGTCAAGATAGAACTGATTAAAAGAGGATTCAGAAGCTTCTAGTTGATGGAGGCTGCATTCCTTAACCATTCCAGTGTAAGACATTATTTTAATGACATTATTTATTCAGGTGAACCCTTCATTTTGTAGAGGAAAAACCGAAGCCCAGCATCTTGCTTGAGGACATTAGGTTTGAAAAAAGCAGAGTTTTAGAAAGTTTAGTCTGGTACCACAGCAGAAAACCTCCTGCTGTTCTGCTACCAGTAGAGCCTCCACTTTTCTGTTCTGGGCCAGCCTCTCATGTTCCCATTTCGTTAATTCAACAGAGTAATTCAGTGCCTACTGTGTGCCACACCCTCTGCTGGTGCTGGGTACGAGCAATAGACACACAGCCCCAGTTATCGTTCAGCTGGTAATCTGAGAGAAAGACAAAAAGACAAGCAAGAGGGGATGTACAGGATATTGGGGGAGCACCTAGGAAACTTACTTAATTCAGGCTGGAGGGGGAGGGGATATGGAGAGGGCTGTCATCAAAGGCTTCCAGGAGGAAATCTTATCATTCCATCTAAATTGAGAACTGAAGTTTAAGTGGGAGTTAGCCATGTGAGTCAGGGGTGGAGAGGAGCTATGTGTTACTACCAGAGGGGATACCATGTACAAAGGTCAGTGAAAGAGAGCATGGTGTGGCCATAACAAGGAATGAAGTACTGATATGTGCTACCACATGGAGGAACGTTGAAGACATTATGCTAAGTGAAAGAAGTCAGACACAGAAGGCCACATATTGCGTGATTCCACTTATATGAAAAGTCCAGAATAGCTAAATCCATGGAGGCAGAAAGTAGATTAACTAGTGGTTGTCTAGGGCAGATGGGGAGGGGGTTGGGGGTTGATGGCTAACGGGTGTGGGACTTCTTTTGGGGGTGATGAAAATATTCTAAAGTTGAGTACAATGATGGATACACAGTTCTGTGAATATACTAGAAGCCACTGAATTGTGCACTTAAGAAAAGAGAATGTGTTATGCTGTAGAAACTAAAAGACATATGATATGGCTAGAGGATAGAGAGAGGGGAATAAGTGGCAAGAGATAAGGTTGAAGAGATAACATTACTACGAAAAGCTAACATTTATAAAGCACTGTTTGAATACTATGCATATATTAACAAAATATTAAAAACAACCCTAAAATGTAGGTGCTGTAATTACCTCATTTTACAGATGAGAAAACTAAGACACAGGGAAGTTAACTTGCTCAAAGTTACCCAGCTACTAAAAATGGTAAAGCTGGGATTTGAACCCAGCCAGTCTTGCTCCCCAGTCTTACCATTACACTTTCCTGTGAAAACAGGAGCTGATCATGAAGGGCTTTGGAAATCACGTTAAAGAGTTTAAATTTTGGGGACTTCCCTGGTGGCACAGTGGTTAAGAATCCGCCTTCCAATGCAGGGGACACAGGTTCGAGCCCTGGTCCGGGAAGATCCCACATGCCATGGAGAAACTAAGCCCGTGCGCCACAGCTACTGAGCCTGCACTCCAGAGCCCGCGAGGCACAACTACTGAGCCTGAGCTCTAGAGCCTGCGAGGCACAACTACTGAGCCCGCGTGCTGCAACTACTGAAGCCCACGCGCCCAGAGTCCGTGCTCCGCAACAAGAGAAGCCACCGCGATGAGAAACCCGCGCACCACAACCAAGAGTAGCCCCTGCCCGCTGCAACTAGAGAAAGCCCGCGTGCAGCAACGAAGACCCAGCACAGCCAAAAAAAAAAAAAAGAGTTTAAATTTTTTGTTGAGGTCATTTTGAAGTGTTTTAAACAGAGGTGATAAGATCAGACCTGTGTTGGAAGAGACCAACTGCATTCTTGTTGCGATGTGACCAAATGGATTGGGTGCGGGGCAGGGGGAGTAGTGGTAAGATCAGAGGCAGTGAGTTCTGTAAGGAGTTGGTCTGAACTTGGGGCCCTGAGATAAGAATGGCAGTAGCAATGAAGATGAAGAGAAGTGGATAGATTTCAGAAATATTTACGAGAATTAATCGACAGAACTTGTTGATTGACTGAACGTAGAGAGGAAGAGAGAGAGTCGAGGTTGACTCTGAGGATTTTCACTTGGGCAGCTGGGTTGATGGTGATGCTGTTTTCTGAGATCATAGCAAGAGGATGAATTCAGATTTGGGCATGCTGTGTATAAGTTCAAGTTTAAATGTTGAGTAGGAAGTTGGATATTAAGGTCCAAAAACCAAGGGGACAGACCACACCAGAAATACAGATTTGGGAAGTTATCAGCCTATAGATGGTATATGAAGCCGTGGGAGTAGGTGCGTGCGCAGGATAATGTGGCAAGTGAGAAGAGAAAAGGGCCTAGAAGAGGACACAGCCTCAAGGTACACCACTATTTAAGGATTGACAGATGTGAGGAGACTGAGCTGGAGGAGCCAAAGAAGTAGGAGGAAAAGCCGGAGAACCTGGTTTTCTAGAAGGCAAGCGAACAGAACGCTTCAAGAGTGAGGGCGGGTCAACTGTGTCAGTTACATCTGCGAGCTAGTGACAGAAAAGTACCCGCTGAGTTTTGCAACGAGGGGTCAGTCCGTTGGTGAGTGCAATTTCAGTAGAGTGTGGGGAGAGAAAGACTGATTATACTCATTGAGAGGGTGATTCATAAGAAGCTTGCTTTTTGCCTTTTTCCACGGATCCCGCTAGTTGATTTTTCTACTTGACTTCCTCTCTGCCTTGTCTCGTCTCTCCAGCCCTTTATAGCACTGTAATTTTGGTAGCTCCTATTGGACACTCAGCCTCCTTTCCTTTTAAAGCTCCATTTTGCTGGTGGTAACTAAATGGAAACAGGCAGCAGATAAAAAAACAATCTGGGAAGGGATTTAAGGCTTCTAGAAATCTGATAACTTTCTTATCATGGTTATTTCCTAGACCCGTTTTTTCTAAAATATTTTCCGCAGATATTATATGATGAAAGGGTTCTATGATTAAGCATGTTTCTTTACTGTCTGACATTTGAAAGCCTTTAATATGCTTACATAACCTGTGAATCTGTGGGTGCACTGAGTGTAGAATTAATGAGGCTGTGTTTCTCAAACTTACTTGATCATGGAACCTTTTGTTGAGAAGCACTGATAAGATTAGTGTTCCACAGAAGACACTTTGGGCAAGTCTACCAATGCTTATAATTCCAAATACACTTTTTTGATGGTTCTAGAAGTTTTAAAGCCCTCTTACTATTACTCTTCCACTCCTGAGGGTGGAGCTCGTGCTCCTTCACCACTTCTTCAAAGTCTACATTCTCTTGCTCTTACCACCACCCAGGTAAAGCCTAATATGGAGGTGCATACAGGATTGGAGAGACTGGAGGATGGGAGCCCAGCCAGGATGCCATTGCAGAGGTCCAGCGTTTCATTTATTTATTCATCCATCCATTCATTCAGAGACTAATTAAGCACCTACTGTGTGCCAGACACTGTGCGTGGTCCTGGAGAAATATCAATGAATTCAACGGCAAAAAAACCCACAAAACTGCTCTCATGGAACTTATATTCATAGTAGAGGGTGACAGACAGTAAACAGGTAGACAAAAATATAGAGTGATCTTAGGCATGAAGGGATGAACTCCTAAACCAAGTAAGGTAGAGGAAATAAGAACGGGTTAGCGAAGTCTCAGGAGTGGGTATAGGGAATAGGGAGGGAAATTTCAGTTTGGCAAAGCTGAATGAATGAAACCCAGTCCAGAGCTTAGCACCACCAGTCCTATTTTTTGCTTACACTTTTCTCCCTCAGAGAAGCTTTGGGCAGCTGTTTCTCTGCTTACTTAGAAAACCAATTGGATTTCTTCATATCTATTGCCTGGGTAAGGACGTTAAGGAAAGCACAGAACATTCTGAAGGGCATCAGAGAGGTAGTTTTAGACCCCTAACTTGACACAAGTTGACTAATAGTAACTTGTCCTGTGCCTTGTAGTTTTCAAAATGCTTTTCATCCAGGCTATGATTTATTAACCCCATGATGTAGAAAAGGACATTGAGGCTCAGAGACTGACTTGCTGAAGACCGTGTAACTGTTCGTCCTTGGGGTTGGGACTTGAATTCAAGTCCAGCTGGCAGAACATCCACACATTGGTTACATTATTGCAGATTTTAAAATTTTCATGCTCATGGATATGTCTGGATTATTCTTGTGTGTGTGTGTGTGGCAGGGAGAGGGGAGGGTAGAGAAGAGGAGGTTGGGGTAATGATTAACTCTCCTCAGGGGAAAAATGGTCCCTGTTAATGTTTTTGGATCGAATGAAAGAGTTTTCAGGGCAAGGGCCAAGTAGCGATTAGATCTTTTTCCCTCCGAGTAATCCCCATTCAGGGCCACATAAATTGCAATCCTGAGGGGAGGAACTGTGAAGCAACGAACCCTTTAGTCTCTCTCCCAACTAGTCAGACACTTTGAATGAGAGAATTTGGATGGAGTTTGTGTGAAGGTTTAGGTTTTTAGATAAAGGCAGATGTTGTGAACTTGAAGAAGGCTCAGAGGAGCTGATAAAAGGATTGAAGAATATAGCTTGAATTAAAAAGGTTGAAAGGGTTGGAATTGTTCTGCTTTAGGCCTGCCTACCTCTCACATCATCTCTCATAGCTTCCTGCTTGCACGTTGTGTTTCCGAGGTACTGAAATGCTTATGCCATTTCACATCCCTCCCCACCTTTCTGTGGCATTTCTCACCACCCAGTCTGTGTATCATGCTGTCCGATCTGCTCAGAATGCCCTCTCTCCACATATCCATCCTTTACTAAGAGTCAGCACTTAATGAGCTCTTACTTGGTGTCTAGCACTGTGCTAAATATTTTAGATGCAGTGGTTCATTTCATTCTCATAGAAACCTTCTGAGGTAGACACTGTTACCTCTATTTTACGTACAGGTGAACGGGGTTCAGCGAAGTATGGTAACTTGCTCAAGGCCACACAGCCAGTAAGAGGAACCAGGAGTTGAACCCAGATATTTCTGATTCCAGAGTCTGGCTGCCTATGTTAGTCTGGGTCCTCTGAGAAGCAGAAGCCAATATGGGATTAAACATGCAAGGATTTCATTAGGGAAGGCACCCAGTATGAGAGAAACTGGCGAGGTTGCTGGAGAAGGCTGAGAGCCATCAGACTGAGATGTAAATCTGAGCCCTGGTGAAAAGAGAGGGGGACAAAGGTCTGGTAGGAACATCCTAGATTGCCAGGTAGTCAAAGAAAGGTTAAGAGAGGCCTTCACCGAGTCCTTGAGCCAAAGTCTGGTGTCAGTGGATTCCTGCATCTCCCCGCAACAGGAGTACCTTAGGGTCCCTGATGTGCTTAGTCCCTTGACTAAAGACAGCCCGCGGGAAGTGCAGCCTTGTGCACATTCAGGGATGAATTTCAGGACATAGCACCTCAGGCCCTTGATCAAGTTATGCTCCTTGTAGTTCAGTATCATCTGGGCTAATTTTGTCCCTCCAGGGGACATTTGGCAACATCTGGGGACATTTTTGATGGTCACAAGTTGGAGGAGGGCGCTCCTGACACCTAGTGGGTGGGGGCCAGGGACACTGCTCAACCTCCTACAATGCACAGCGCGGCCCCTACGGCGAAGAACGATCTGGTCTAAAATACGGTAGCGCTGAGGCTGAGAAATGCTGCTCAGCTGGAGGCCTGCAAGGTGCATTCTCGTGGGCTCTGCGATTCTTCCCCTCTCCATCATATTGCCCCTCCCAGTAAGCTTTCTCTGCCTCTCCCCCTTACGCTCACTCCGTTAGATGTTCTTCCTCTCCCGCTCTTATAGCACTCTGCAGATATGCATCATAACACTTATCAGACCGCATTATTATTGCATGTTTACCTATCTGTCTCCCTCTGTGGACAGTGAGAGCTCTGTCTTACTTTTCTTTATACCCCTTGCACCCAGCCTAGGGTCTGGCACCTACTAAATGTTTATTAAATAAATGAAGGCAAGAGAAGACTCTGAGCTGTTTAGTAGCAAATGTAGTAGTATATGCCAGGCTGTCACATAGCTCCTTCTCAGGACCTGTCTACCCCAGTAGCTCCCGTAACTCTCTGCTTAATGCTCACCAGTATGGCAAATCCCCTTCTGAACATTTTCACTTGAATGTCCTAGAGTAGCTCAAACTCAACATGTCAGTAATAAAATGTATGGGCCTCCTCAAACTGATTTTCTTCTTATGTTTCCTTTATCTGTGAATGGCCCCATAATTTATCCAATTATTGAAACTAGAAACTTGGGAGTCACATCTTTTTCTTCATTCCCCCCCCCCAACATCCCTAAATCACTAAATCCTAAGAATTTTACTTTTCTTTTTTTTTTTTAAACATCTTTATTGGAGTATAATTGCTTTACGATGTTGTGTTAGTTTCTGCTTTATAACAAAGTGAATCAGCTATACATATACATATGTCCCCATATCTCTTCCCTCTTGCATCTCCCTCCCTCCCACCCACCCTCCCCATCCCACCCCTCTAGGTGGTCACAAAGCACGGAGCTGATCTCCCTGTGCTATGCGGCTGCTTCCCACTAGCTATCGATTTTACATTTGGTAGTGTATATATGTCCATGCCACTCTCTCACTTCGTCCCAGCTTACCCTTCCCCCTCCCCGTGTCCTCAAGTCCATTCTCTACATCTGCGTCTTTATTCCTGTCCTGCCACTAGGTTCATCAGTACCATTTTAAAATTTTTTTATACATCTTTATTGGAGTATAATTGCTTTACAATGGTGTGTTATTTTCTGCTTTATAACAAAGTGAATCAGCTATACGTATACGTATATCCGCATATCCCCTCCCTCTTGTGTCTCCCTCCCTCCCACCCTCCCTATCCCACCCCTCTAGGTGGTCACAAAGCACCAGCTGATCTCCCTGTGCTATGCGGCTGCTTCCCACTAGCTATCTATTTGACATTTGACTTTTCTTAATATCTCTCAAATCTTCCCTCTTTACTCCATTCTTACTGGCATTGCCTTAACACTGACTCTCATCACTGCCCTTCTGGGTGATGGCAAGAGTCTCCTAACTCATCACCCTGCTTCCAGTCTTTCTACACATCCCCTTCAAATTTACACTCTACACTGCTGCCCGAGTGATAGTCTTAACACACATCTGAGCATATTATCTTCTAGCCTGAAATACTTCAAGGGCTTCTTGTGATCTTCAGGATAAAGTCCAAACTTCTTATCACAGTGCACATAACGTTCATGACCTGGACCCCTGCCTGGCTCTCCAATCTTGCTTCCCATCACTTCCTCACACATACCTTTGGCTCTAACTGTTTCTCAGCTAGGGGTGATTTTGCCCCCAGGGGAACATCTGGCAATAACTGGAGACATTTTTGGTTGTCGCAGCTCAGGGAAGTGAGGTACTACTGGAATAGTGGGTAGGATCTAGAGCTACGCTGCCAAACATCCTACAGTGCTCAGGACAGCCTCCCACAACAGTGAATTATCCAGGCCAAAATGTCAATAATAACTGTATCAACTACCTGTAGTGCCTTGGAAACATCATGCTAAATGCCTAAAACATGCCTGGGATGCCTTTCTCTTTTTCATCTTCGTTAACTTCCACTTGCCCTACAAAAACCCAGTTAATTCTCATCTCTCCTGGGAAGCCTTTCCTAACCTCTCAGCCTAAATTAGATGTCCCTCCTTTGTGCTCCCACAGCCCTCAGTGCCTATCCCCTCAAGCACCTATTAGATAGCATTGCAATTATTTTATTGTCTATTCCCTAGACAGATTGAACTCCTTGACAGCTGGGACTACAGTTTATTCACCTTTGTATTCCCTGTACTTAGCATGGTACCTGTTTCAATAAATGCTTATTACATGAATGAATGACCACATGATCTAAACCCATGACTGCTCAGATCCAAAAGAGGGTAGAAGTTATTCCTCATCATCATCCTCACCACTGGTCTTTCTCTGGGAGATGCCTAAAATATTTACTGTGACGTTTGGCCAGCAAACTTATTAGAAGTTGATCTAGAGAGGATTCCTTCATTTATTCGTCAGTATTTCATTGGTTACCTGCTACGTGCCAGACACTGAGCTAGACACTGAGGACACAGCGCTGAATAAGACAGACATTTGTAAGTGGTCTCAAGGAACTTACAAATCTAGCAGGTTATACATGTGTGACTGAAATCTAGTTAGTCTAAGTAGACCACCTTGGGGATCTCAGTTAAGGGTCTGGAAATAAAATCTATTCGAAAGTTAGAGTGCTTCCCAGTCTGGTTTGATTTGCTTGAAGTAAATTGACCGTCTTGCAAATCCTTGGTGTAACAGGCATGTCCTTCCCCTGAGCAGTACACAGAGTATAAATGCAGCTAAACTTGCTCTGTTTCTGGCCCGGAGTCTCCAGCCATAGGAAAGAATGTATCTGAAAGGAAGAAAGAAGGTTACTGATCTGAATAAGCTGGAGTAAGTGCAAAATAAGTGGAGACCACCCACTTCCTTAATTGGCTTTGTATAAAGAAAATGAAAGCTCATTACCCATCTTGTCAGTTGCCCCACATCTCTGGAGCTGGGGCAGCAATTGAATAATGAAGAGCTCACTAGTGCAGAAACAGTTAACATTAACTATGGTACTGGGTGTCAAGTGAGGTTTGGCCTGTTATCTCTTTTCTAAGAGTCTCTCAAACTCAACTACAACACCAGGATATCCAAAACAAGGGAGTAAATCGTTAAATTTTTTCAAGTGGGTCTAATGATATTCACTCGACTTATTTGAGTAGCTTTGGGCTGAACTAATGCTACTAAAAGACTTATTTTGACCACGACTGGAAAAAATGCTATGGCAAAGGTTAAGTGTTAAACTCCAGTATATGAGAGAATGGGAGGGACAGTATCCTCCAGATGCCCAGAGCAATTTCCAACTGACATAACCTTGGGAGTTATTATGGAGTCTTTGGGCGGCAGAAAGAACCTTCAGCTTCTTTAATTTAACAAATATTTATTGAGCACCTACTATACATCAGGCACCATGCTGGGTGCTAGAGATACTGCAATGGAAAGGGGTGGCAAGACAAAAATCCCTGACCTGGTGGAGTTTACATACTCTTGGGTAAACATTTGGTGAACAACGATTAGCTGCTCTGCGTGTATGGGGGAATTCCTACCGGGCTTATGTTCAGCCTACCTCCCCACCCCTGCACCCACTCCCCCAGGAAGGTCTAGTAAGTAGAGATTGGATTCCTTTACAGATTCTGTAACTTTTGGGGAACTGAACTAGATGGATATATCAAACCATTGATGAAACTGTCTTGACCCTTAGGTGCAATTGGAGTTTTCCCTTAAACACTTAACCTTGCCTTTCAGGACTTTAAGGCTATAAATGGAATCATTCTAGTTCTCCGTATCCGTAGTTAAGCTCCTCTGTTTGCATGTTCAAATCCTGCGGGTGCCCCTTGGGCGTTTGGAGAGAGCAGTTAGCACACTCAGCAGCCTCTGCAACAGAAGCCAAAGCGGCAGCGGGAGTGCATTCCATAAAAGCAGCTCTCTTCCTAGAGCCCATAATTAGAATGTGTTAACCACATCCTCTTTGCATCTGGTACACAGCAATTGAAGGGTGACAGAGGCAGAATGGAAATGGTACCCATAAAAATGTTCCACTATCTGTAAAGGTAAGAAGTTGGTGTTTATTCTCACTTGTCCACTGGAAGTCAGGTTTTTTTCCTGCCCGAGATTAGACACCTATGGACTCCACACTATTTTCAGAGCAAGGCATTCTGTGTAAAAGACCAGAGTTCCTGGCACATCATAAGGGTTCAAAAAATGACAGCTATCATCATCATCACGATGTTAGCAGAGAATGAGGTACTGTAGAAGGAAACACATTGGATTGTGAGTAGTTCAGGTCTGTGATCTGATTTTGTCACTAAATAGTCATGGAGTCTTTGGGAAACTCACTTAATGTAAGACTGGGTGTCTCACGTGGCATGGTAAGAAGTGCTCTCTGGCGTATGGAGTAAGCAGGAAGGAGGGAGTGGAAGGAATCTGCTCTCAGGAGCAGATTGGGGCTAGGGAGGAAATAATCAAGTTGCATAGTGTTACTAGATATCCAGATCTGCCCTTCACCCTACTCTGTGCCACAGGAGGCTGACCCATCTGGATTGCATTAATGGGCTCCCTTGCCTCCTGACTTCTGGTTGTGTTTGGCACCAACTGGAGATTGGAGGGTGGAAGGAGAGTGAAGTTGGAGTATTTATTCCCTAGGCTCTCTCTTGATGGGTTGAGTTCTGGCAGCAGCTGCTTCCCTCTCCTGAAGGCCGCAGCTCCTATAAAACCACACTCTTCACGCTGTTCCCTCTCCTTGGCCCTTTGGGTGAATGATAGCTCCCTGCTATTACTATTTCCTGGGTACTACTCTGTCTCTTGTGAGGTTCCTACACTCTACTCACAGCTTTATAAATATCCCCTTTATGAAATTCTCCCTACAGTACTCAATTTGAGTATGTCATCTGTTTCCTGCCCAGACCTTAACTGATAAACCTGGGTGATTCTTGTACTATATCCCAAGCCCAAGACATCAGCATCATGATGGCATAAGATGTCCCTCCTTTTGGTCCCTCAAGCCCCTAGCACAGTGCTTGGCAAATGGCAGGCACACAGTAAAGATTAGTTAAATGAACAAATTAATGAACTTTTGTCAGGATAGCTGGGTGGTCCAAAGGAAATAGCTAACTCAGGTATAATTCTGGTCATCAGGAGTTCTCGAAGGGCCAATCTGGTAAAAGGAGCAGCCTTATGGTGGAGGCATAGGATTTAGGGAGAGCAGGATCGAGCTCTCAGAAAAAGGTTGGCAGAAATCGAGCAAGGATAGTATCTAAGACCCTAGTCACTGACTGAGGTTAAAGATAGGGCCCAAATATGGGTACTTAAGGACAGAAAAAGCAGCAAGGCAGAGTTGGTCTTAATCATTGACGTTTTGGAGGAGAGTGTCCTGATTGATTGATTTAAGGTCTGGAATCTATTGAGCAGGGCTGAAGGAGTCTAATTCACTAGGCTGGCATAGTTTGAGACTCTTAACTAGTCATCCATGTAAGGTATTTATTGAGCTCCTTGTTCTGATTTTGACACTTAGCAAACAATCTTCAGGACTTAACTCGGTTTTCATTATCTTCCTTCTTAGGGAGAGAATGCACAAAGTAGCCAACAAGTACTATTTTTCAGTATAAAATAATGAGTGACTGTGTGTGTAAGGTTAACAACATGGGCATTAGAATAAGACAGAATAAGACAGAATAAGAATAAGACAGAATAAGAATAAGAATAAGACAGAATCCTAACTTGACCAGCTTGGGCAAGTCTTAACCTTTCTGAATCTTTGTTTATTTACTTTAAAAATGAAGGTGGTGATAGTACTTTTCTCGTAGTGTTGCTATGAGTGTTAAATGAGATAATTCAATATAAAGCACTTAGACCATTTCTTGGCATATAGTAAATACATAGTAAAGTAATTTTAGTTTATCATTTATATCAATATTTGACTTTCTGGTTTATCATGGATCAGTCCCTTGGAGCTTGATTAGCCCTAGAGCAACACATAAAATTAAGTTTCTGAATCCGCAAAACTGAGGAGATCCACGACCTGTGGCCAGTCTTCATGATGCCACCGCAGCCATTCCCTAGCACATTTCTATGCCAGTCACTAGCGCTGGCCAGAGGAGAAGAGTTATCTCTCCTCTTGGCTCCCCCAGCTTTTTGTTTTGCTTCTGTCATAGTGAGCTCTGTAAGAGAAGGGGAAGACACAAGAGTAGGGGCTCAGATACACTTGTTGAAGATTTTTAAAATAAAATTTCATTTCCATACATCCTTCTAGGACCTCAGCCTCTTCTGAAGAATAAGTTGGGCACTTTCAGGGCGCCTGCTTCTCTCTTCTTGTTCCAATCCCTATTCCTTCCACTCCCAGACACCTGCCTCTTGCTCTGAACAAGTGTTGGAAAGCAAATATGGCCGAAATAAATACCATTCAAGCAGTGCCTACGCTGCAGGGAGCCCATAAAAGGAGAAGGCCCCTCTAAACTGGAGATCTGTTTATTTTGCAATTAACAAAAGGTCAGGAGGCCTGGCATAGAATCCAAGTGTTACTCTGCTGTGTTAGCAAGAATTGTGGGGTTTGAAAGTTATTGCTGGGGATTTGGAATTTTTATTATGAATTCCAGGAAGCCAAAGGTTTCTGGGTAATATGTGAATCACAGCAAAGTATTCTGCCATCCTTTGACCCAAAGTTAGCTCCTTTTTGGTGATATAAAAGGTCAATAGGTCATGGGAGCTCCTCTGTGTTACCTTAAAATGACCCCTTTTGAGGATGTAACAGATTATTAATCAGGAGCCATATCAAGGAGCTATGGCTAGGGAGGAGCAAGCTTTCAACCTTTGATTTAGGAGCTGGGAATTTACAGTTCTCTTTCTTCCGTGGAGCCCTGAATTGGCTTGACATAAGTTTAACAGGAACTTTTATTTAGCTGTGGTTCTTTTCATCACAGGGTATTATGGGGTATCATCCATTCAAAAAAAGTGTTGAGCACCTACTATGTACTAGGTACTGAGCTAGAGTGATCAAGACACATAAAAGAATAAGAAGACTTTGTCTTCAAAGTACTTAAAGTCCAGTGGGGACACAGACACGGAAACAGAAATGCCGTAAGTTGTTATGGGTGATGTGGTGGACTGTGTACAGAGAGACCAAAAGGAAAGAGTGGCCCAGTGTAGCCAGGGAAAGAGTGAGGGACAGGAAAGACCTCATAGACGAGGTAGCAAAAAGCACCTTTTAAATAAGAAAAGCGCCTCCCTAAGATTCGCTTCCACCTGCTTTGGCCACAGCCTCACTGATCCTGCATTTACTTTAGCCCTCTTCTATTGGCTTGTACCTACTTGTACTCTGAAAATTGGTTTTGAAGTCTTAATTGTAAGATTGTGCATCTCAAATGCGTTGACTCTGCCTTTGAGGCTAAAATGCCTATGCTCTTCTATCCCTCAGTTAGTGCATATATTACGTCGGTTAACAGTGGAATATTTCTGTACTACGTGTGCCATCTCAGGCCGGAAACTTCTTGGAAGGGGAATCCCTTTGTTGTTATAAGCTGCCTGCCTCGTAAGCTTTTAAAGCTTATTTCATGAGGTGCATGCTGGGAGGTGAAGGGTGATAAAGTATTTGGGCTACAAATCCCAGTTCAGAGTACTTTCGTCTTAGCACCAAACTGCCTCAGACCCTCAGTCACATTTCTCACCTGCTGCTCGCCAGGTAAGCTCCTATCGCCAAGTCTTGACTCTCCCTTTCTATTGAAGAGAATCAGGACCAGAGACCTATTTAAAGCTTCTGAACCTGGCTTGATGTCTTCTTGGGAAACTCCAACTACTGCATAAAGACTAGAACCCTTGGCATGATGGGCTTCCACACGCTTTAGAGATGAAGTGCTCTTTATCGGATTAGAAAAATGAAATTCTCATTTAAGTATTCTCTTTCTACATGTCTGTTAAATAGCTTATGGTTAACTTTTTTCTGAGCATGCATTTATAGCTTGGTGATCTTAGAAAATATTCAAAAATAACACATCACAGGTATCAGTGCAATCCAAAGAGATGTTTCAGAGAGAGTGGCTGGCCGGGGCATCCGCTAGGATACCTCTAAGTTATCTTATTGATGAGCAGTTGGGCTTCATGTTTACAAATGAATGAAAGCTAATTTAATTTGACATTAGCTTTATAACTGTCGTGAAACCAAAAGAGAGTCAGTCAAAGAAAAATCTGTTTGGCACTCTGCAAGAACGTCAGTGCCCGTTCTTGCTGTAACGCAACTCTCTAGTGAGAACCAAGGTAAATAACAAGTTGGGAAAAATTGTCACCTATTGATCCCAATAGTGAGATGTCAAACAATGTGTCTCAAATTAAGAGAGAGGGTGAGAGAAATCCCTTCTTTTTCTTTACCACCTGCAAACTACTTGAAAATCTGCCTCAGCAAAATCTCATCTATTTGGACTAATGGGGGTGGAGGCAAGCAGACCAATGTGAATTAGTGACAGGTTGGAATTCTGGAATGTTTTAAAACATGCCCTTTTATTAGTTGAAGTCTATGTGTACAATAACTCAAACTAACTGTTCACAGTGGTTCCCAAGAGAGATTCTCAGAGACTTGCTTTCGTGAATAGATAAGACCCATTTGTTATTAGCAGTTTCCATTGACTCATAAACAATGTGCTGAAGTCCTTAAAAACAGTTTTTTCCTTTACGGAGATAAAAATGCACTTGCGACGTGGTTTAAAGAATCCTGCCCAGCAAACTTCTTGCTCAGG